>NC_047675.1:52190933-52505933 GCF_011762505.2 Arvicanthis niloticus | reverse complement strand
TAGAGCAACACTCAGACTTTCCATGGCTCTTAGAGTCACAGCCCCCCCAAACCCCCAAATAAGAAACCAGGAGAGAAGAATGCAGAGAAGCGTTACCCTGTGCCAGGGTGGTGGTGTTTAGTGGAGTGGGTGTTCATGCTTTGCCTGTGCTAGACCTTGGATCCCATGTGACCATAGGGTTTTGTGGACACAGATAAAGTTTTGTTTTTGTGTTGGTGATTGTGGAGTTGTCTGACCCACAGGATATATGATGAGAGTCCCTTCAGCTCAGGTCTGATATGCAGACACTGTCAGGCATAATGTTCCAGTGAAGACTTCTTACCAGGTGACTTTTTTTTTTTTTTTTTCTCCTAGTAGTTGATTGTCCTGGCTCTGTCAGAGGTTGGGTCTGGACCAGTAACCTGCCTTATTCAGAAGAATCTGTTCCAGGGGCGTGGCCTGCTCCATGGCTCATTCTTTCCTGGCTTGTTCTTGGGTCATGCAGAAGTGAAGTTTGTGCCGTCATCCCAGAAGCAGTGTGTCTTTTGGTAGCCAGCTAAGGTCACTGATGCCAGTCTCCCCACTGACACTCACTCAGCTCTCTGGAAAGCAGCTGCCCTTGTTTGGAGACTGTGCTTGGACACCATAGAGTCTGAGCCTCACTGACCTTGCCTTTCTGCCTGTGTCCCTTCCCTTACTTCCTGTTTCCTCTCTTCTGTAGATACTACGCTCCAACAGTTCATGACTCTTAGACTGATGACTTCCTAGACTCTTGCTTCTCCCTCATGGAGACACAGGCCAAGACACAAAGATCGGAGGCCCCTGATTCTGGTTCCTAAGAATCTGACTTGATGAGATAGATTCTCATATACAATTAGTATCTGCACTTACATGCATGTGTGCATGTCTTACATGCACACGTGCATGACACATGCACATACACATAATTTAAAAAATAAATGGTCTGTGGAGGTGGTTGAATGGGTAAAGTGTTTGCTGTATGTCTTAGTGAGGGTCTTACTGCTCTGAACAGACACCATGACCAAAGCAAGTCTTATAAAAGACAACATTTAATTGGGGCTGGTTTACAGGTTCAGAGGATCAGTCTAGTATCATCAAGGTAGGAACAGGGCAGCATCCAGGCAGGCATGGTGCAGGAGGAGCTGAGAGTTCTACATCTTCATCTGAAAGTTGCTAGCAGAATACTAACTTCTAGGCTGCTAGGATGAGGGTCTTAAGACCACACCCACAGTGACACACCTACTCCAATAAGGCCACACCCAATCCAACAGGGCCACACCTCCTAATAGTGCCAGTCCCTGGGCCGAGCAGATACAAACCATCACATTGTGCAAGCATGAGGATCCAAGTTCAGATTCCTGGTGCTGATCTGAAAAGCTAGGCATAGTGGTAGTGAACTTTAACCCCTGTCTTGGGGGAGTGAAGACAGATAGATTCCTGGAGCTTGCTGAGTAGCCAGCCTCCCCAATTGGAGAACAGCAGGTTCAGTGTTTTTTTAAAAAAAAAATAACGGGGAGAAAACACCCAGCATTGACCTCTGAACTCCATAAGACACACATAGGAATACATATCCACTCAAATGTGTATGCACATGCAAAGCATACACACATACAAACACACACATGTGCGCGCACACATAGGCACACACACATGGGTGCACACACACGTGACTGTGGTTGGTAGGCACACATCAGGTCAGGCACATTATCAGGGAGGTGCCACCAAAAGGTATTATATGCTACCTATATGGGAGGAAGGCTGCCCCACGGTCTCTTTGTGTAAGTGTGCCTCACTAATCTCCATAAATAGAGCCTGCTACCCAGGAGAACTAGGTGAGTCTAAAATCACCTCCAGAATGTACTTAAATTGCTCTGGGGTAGGATTGTTCCCAAAGACATCCGCACCTCTGTTTTTGCAGATGTTTTGATTGGATTTGACCTTTAAACGACCTTAGCCAAAAACATCTTCCAGAGACAGCAGGTTTATTTCCATCCCACGTTTCACTGTGGAAGATTGCTCAAGACCGAGCAGCACTGCATGCTGGGACTCCATCTCCCTGGGTGCACATGATTTGCTTCCATTAGCGATAGAGGCAGGCACACAGGCAGATTGAATGTGAGGGGAAGGTGGACCCCCCCCCCAACAACTGCACCCTGGCAGAGTGAGAGGTTGATGCACATTAGTCTGAAATAGTGCTTTTGTAAGCCATATGCCGTCGGAGATTGTGCTTATATGGAGACATACAACATCTCGTTATCAGAAGAGACCAGACACAACACTTGACTGCAGGGGACGGCCTCAGGGCAGCCAGTGTCTTCTCCAGTCATGTGCTATTGTCTCTTATTTACCCTCACAGATATTCCTTCTAGAAGGTCACACTGCGGAAGAAGACAACGCCTTGCATCCTGGACCAGTGAAGGGTTTAGAAGGAGGTTCTTTCTCTATCACTGTAGCAAAAATATTTCTTGTTCTGGTGCTTTGTAAGGATATTTCTCAGGTAGGGGTTGAAGTTCTCACTGATGCACCATCAAGAGCTTCCCTGGGATTGAAAACCAGACAAGCATATGCTTGTAACCCCAGCATTTCAAAGGTGAAAACAAGCAGATCTCGGGACTAACAGTCCAGCTAGCTTAGTTAAATTGGAGAGGACCAACCAGGTCCTAATAAGAGACCCTGTCACAAAAAACAAGGTGGATGCTATCGCATGAATGATACTAGGACACACACACATGAACACACATTTATACACATATGTGAATACACACACATGAACACACATGTGAACATACATCTACACACATGGACATATACATGAACACACATCTGTACACATATGTGAACACACACACATGAACACACACATCTATAGACATATGTGAACACACACATCTATACACACATGTGAACATACATATCTATACACACATGTGAACATACATATCTATACACACACATGAACACACATCTACACACATGGACACACACATATGACACACAGGTGTGAACACACACACAAACACATATGAACACACACAGATGAGCATACACATCTATACACACGTGAACACATACATCTATCTATACACACATGTGAACACACACATCTATCTATACACACATGTGAACACACATCTATACACATATGTGAACACACATCTATACACACACATGAACACACATCTACACACATGGACACACACATATGACACACAGGTGTGAACACACACACAAACACATATGAACACACACACAGATGAGCACACACATCTATACACACGTGAACACACACATCTATCTATACACACATGTGAACACACATCTATACACATATGTGAACACACATCTATACACACACATGAACACACATCTACACACATGGACACACACACATGAACACACACATGTGACACATAGGTGTGACCACACACATGGACACATGTGAACACATACATCTATACACACACATGAACACACACATACACACACACACACACACACACACACACACACACACTTCCACTGACAAGTATACAACAAAGATGAAGAGCTGGGGACAGCCTTCAAGCCCCACCTGTGAAAAGATTTGTCTGAGACAGAGTGGCAGAGAGGGATCCAGAAGCCAAGGCTGTCTGTACAGGCTGGTACTTGCTTTTGTACCAGGGAAGGGGTCTCTCCCAGGGACTTGAGGTCTGAAGATGAAAGTCTGTCTGAGGTAGCATAGCTGTTTGCCTATGCTACACCTGGACCAGGCTTTGTGACTCTGAGCTCGTTGGCCTTACAAGTTACATGAAGTGGAGTTCCATCTCAGGTTACCTGGCAGGTGCTTCTGGGAGCTGGCTCCTCAGCTACAAAACACCTGCTGGGGGCCAGCAAGGGGAGCAGGTGGGAGCCTTTCATTTGTCTCCGGTCATAGCTACCTCAAAGCCATATGGACCAGGTAATAGTCTTGTCCTTTACAAACTTCTCATTGATGGGAAGGTTTTAGGGAGCTTGTGTGTAAAAGAGAGCCTTTTAAGAGAGAGACACAGGTGGAGTTCCTACCACCAGGGATCTCCTATCGATCCTTAAAGGATGGAGCCTTGTGTGGGATGGCTCTCATCCACCGGGCAGACACATTGTGATTCTGATGAGACAGCTGGATCAGAGGTTTCCTTTTTAAAAAAGAAACTTATTTTTATGTATATGGGTGTTTTGCCTCCATGTATGGTCTGTGTGCCACACATATGCAGGGTCCTCAGAGGTCACCAGATCCCTTGGAACTGGAGTTCCAGATAGTTGTGAGTGCTGGGAATTGATCCTGTGTCCTCTGGAAGAGCAGCTTGTTCTCTTAACTGTTGAGCCATCACTCCAGCCCCTAGCCCAGAAGTTTCTATAATTAATTTCGAACCCAAGACTCGGAGAAGCTAGAGGGTGGCTATAAACTTCGCAGCGGCATGAGCCATCTCTCTTTCCCATGTCTTTGGAGAGAGTGAGGTTTTGGAAGGGCATGGGATGGCTCTGCCGCTCACCGCTGAGTGATCTGGGCAAAGGTGCTTAACACTGACAAACTCAGTTCCTTTGTCTATCAAGGGGACACAGGAAACGCTGTGGGGCTCCTGAGATGGGGTAGCTGGGTGCCTGGCATAGGACAAGTAATTCATTAGCTCATTACTCTTTCGAGGTTTGCCTCCAAGTAAGACATTGGAAAGACAGCATATCACACAGATCCTCTGAGAATAAGTGCAGGAACAATTCACAAGTGTTAATGGATGCTTCCAGAAATAGAAAGAACAGTTCCTTCCAGCAACTGCCTGGAACTTTGGTCTCATATTCCACCCTGAGATATACACCAGTGAGCCTCAGAGAGTGAGTGAGGGGTGTGGGACCCAGCTACGGTTCGTGTCTTGGAGCTATTGCCTAGCCCTTCATCCAGCCTATAGGACTGTGTCAGAACAGTGGGGAATTGTGCCAAATGTTTTTACTTAAGAATCGTTTGTCTGGAGCCAGCTGACTGGCTTATGAGTCAATATGTAGAACTGGTCTTGACTTTTCCATATGATCTTCTAGGTGGGTCACTATAACACTTTGTACTGGCTATATAGTAGCAAGAGGGGAGGGCATTGTGTAGAGAGAGTACCATAGAGTGCTGTGCACAGTCCAAGAGGAGCAGGAGGGAGCAGAGAGAAAGGATTCAGACAGAGACTTGACCCATCAAGTGTGTAAGTCACAGCAATCCTGATGCCTGATGTTCTTGAGACTGGGGGCAAACCAGGTGCTCTCAACACAGAGTTAATATTCCAGGTGGAACCAAATGGGCTAGTCCTCAGAAAACAGAAGAGCATGATAAATTTATAAAATCTTTTAGGTTCTTTACAATGCAATGAGATTTTAAAAAACTAGTGAAGCTTTTTTTGCATGTCTGTAATTATGGTAAAGGACATCCATCATGAAATTTCACCCTTTAACTGTTTTAGGTATGCAGTTCTACGATGGCAGTAGTATGTTATGTTTCTTCTTCTTCTTGTGTCAGAATACCAGGCAGAGGCAACTTAAGGGAGAAAGGATTGATCATGGCTCAAGTTCAGGGACACAGTCTCTCGCGATGATAGCAGGAGAGTAAATATCCTTGTTACAATGTTGCCAGTATAGAAGCAGAGGGCTAAGAGCCTGAAGTGGAGCCTGGGTATGCCTTCAGGCTGGGCCCTCTACACTGGGACCCACTTCCTCCAGCCATATCTCATAAAGATTCCACAGCCTCCCTCAACAGCACCACTGGCTGGAGACCCAGTATTTAAACACGATAGCCAGGGGAGGGAGCATTTTCAGTCCCCATTAAATACTACTTCCTCTCCCTCCTGAAGTCCTTGGTAACAAAAGTTGTTCCTATAAGTCCCTGCTTCAATATGTTTCAACGGTATGTTAGCATCTGAGAATGCTATTTTTCCCATTTGGCCTCTCAGACATAAGTATAGCACAGAAACACATATGGAAATATCTGTGATTTTTGACCTCAGTGAAAAGAGCTTAGATGGAATGTGGAGGTGGGGGTGGGTGGGATGGGGGGTGGAGGTGAGGTGGGGTAGGGTGAGGTGGGGGTGTGGGTGAGGGGGAAGGGTCTTCCTGAGTCACTGACCCTGGTTATTCACTGGAAACATCTATGGAAACAAAGAAATATGGCAACATTGTTCCTCTGAAGGTGAGAAGTGGCTGACTTCCAAGGCGGCTGAGAGAGACTCAGCTCTTGCTTCTTCCTTGGCTGCTGTTGACACAGCTGTGGGGATGGGGGGTGTCTGGGGAGTGTCCCAAGGCAGTCAGGGCTGGCCATTGAGCTCATTATTGTCCCTGTGTGATGTCTTCAGGGACAATTGCTTCACTCACAGGGTTGTGCTGTGTGTCAGAGTAGGAAGCCCCTCATGTCAGGAAGAATCGCCAGGCTGTGGCCACCAAACTGCATATGTCCATGGATTCAGGAGGGTGGGGCAGTAGGAAGACTTCAGAGAGACAGAAAGCGGCCACCCCAGAAGGGTGAGCACTTTCACAACTTCTATCTTTTTTCTTTAGAACTTAGTGGCAATGCCCTTACTTCAAGTTTTACATGTCGTTCCTCTGAGCTGACCCAGGCCACCATTCAGTCCTGCTGTATCACTCACTGTGTGTCTCCATTTTATCCAACCATAAGACAGGGTTAATCACTTCTGCCCCAACTGCCAAGCTCAAGTGTGAAAATGGATGCAGAGTGGACTTGCAAGTCAGAGGTGCTTTCCATTTGGTACATGGCTGGTCTTGTGGTGTCCCTTGGGGTGTGCCCTTGAGTGGGTTAAGACCCAGCATCTAGGGAGGTAGATGGCAATGGGAATGTGAAGGTTTGGGATCACCTAAGCCTCTGGTGATGAGGCAACGTTTTCTATTTCCCAGTGACTATGACTGTTTACCCCAGGTGTCCAGGTATTCCAAGGAGATCCTCAGTCATTCTTGTCCAAAGGACAGCTGATAATAAGCAGGCAGAGTATTGGTCAGCCATGTGGCCTGTGCTTCGAAGTCTCCCAGGATCTCTGTTTCTTCAGATTTCAAATGGCTGGTGGTCACAGGAGTTTTCTGGGAAGGTTGCCTAAGGCTCCACATGTATACATATGCAACAATAGAAATATTCTTCACCATGATATGGCGCTGCTCACAAGTTGCTAGAATGGTGGCCTGAGGAAGAAAGCCCTAAGTGTGCAGTACTTTTGTTCATGCCTCTAGCTATAGTCTACAACCCAGGGAGTCTGAGTATATTTTTCCCCTACAGCCCCAAGGACCTGGGTTTTAGAGACAGCATCCTGGAAGGACACTGGTGTTTGAAGTTGTTTCCGTTTCTTGATTTATTGCTGTGGCCACGTTTGTTCTTTTCGAGGCCTTCTGCCTCAGCATCCTGGAGGATAGGTCCTTGGCAGGATGCTCCCAAACCCAGTGACCTTGGCGCTGACTTCTTTGAATCCATGTTTGCTGATGTCACTGAACTAAGCAACGGCACTGATAGCTTTCCCTTTAGAACAGGGACGTTTGACCAGCTTTGTTTGATGCAGTTTGAGAATGGCACAGGGCATGTGTGTTGTATTTAAGTAAGCATGTATGGAGAGGAGAGACCAGGAGAAACCATGGAGGGACCAAGCTGGACAGCAACAAGAGCTGTGTGTGTGCCTCTGGCTCCCGTTTCAGACCCTGGACCCTTCCTTGAAAGCTTTTTTGATTCTCTCTCTCTCTCTCTCTCTCTCTCTCTCTCTCTCTCTCTCTCTCTCCCTCTCCCCCCCAACCTTCCCTCTCCTTTCATTATTCCTAAGGCCTAAGGTGATTTTTTTTTGAGACAGGTCCCTCTAAATTAACCTTCAGTTTACTGTTTCTCAGCTGGGCTGTCTGACCAGTGACCCCCAGGGATCTACAAGTCTCTGTTCCTAGAGCTGCAATCACAAGCATGCCCTACTATAGCCAGTGGCTCAACCTCAGGTCCTCTAGATGGCTGATCTGTCTTCCCAGGCTAGATCGGATATTCTCTAAGGTCCCCACTCTGGCCCACATTCTGAACCTGGGTCCTTGTGTAGATTCATCCTTGCAACTTCTGAGTGAATGTGACTCTAGACAGGTGTGCTTTTAAGTCTCATCTTGAAGACTGGCATCACGGAAGTCCCAATTTATTTTACAAGCTGTGTTGAAAGAAAAATATTGAAACAGCAGGATTCTAGGCTGGTGGAGTGCTGACCTCCTCAGCCAGAACATTCTGGCTGACCCTGGATAACTTGCCTTCCTCACAGACAAGGGGCATCTGAGGTCCTCCCTGTAGAAGGCCCTGGAATTGGGTGTAAAGGCAATTTTATTTGGAGAGTATTTTGATGTCTTGGTTCAGTCATTTTAGAAAAGTTGAAGATTCAGAAAGAACTGTTTTTGGATTCCATCAACAAGGGACTTAGGGTCATGGCAGGAAAGCTGGTGTACAGGGACAACCATGGCCTGTGCCAACACCACCATGGATCAATTTCCTTTTTGTCTGTTTAGAATGCTGTTGTCAATTTTCCTTTTTAAGAAAAAGGTATTCTTTATCTTTTTAAATGTGTGTGAATGTTTTTGCATGTATGTACACCTCATGCATGTAGAGCCTGTGGAAGCCAGAAGAGGGCACCAACTCTCCTGGAACTCAAGTTACAGATGGTTATGAACTAACCTGTGGGTGCTGGGAATCCAACCTGGGTCCTCTGGAAAAGAAGCCAGTACTCTTAATAGCTGAGCCATTTCTCTGTCACCCTCTGTCACCAAGAACCATTTTCTACCAAAGAAGAGGGTGGATATACCCCATTTCATCCTGACAAATGTCATGAACACTACATAAAGTGCAGCCCAAGAAGAGGCACTGCTGCTCTTGTCAGAGTTAGGTTAAGGGCCACCTGAGGGAGTGAGCTGTCTTTGGGTCCCCTTTCCTAATTTGGTTAGTGCCAAAACTGGTTAGTTATGGGTCTTCTTCAAGGCTCTTTCTCACCAATTCTTGTAACTTCCATTCCGCCAAGGTCTTTGCTTATGCTTTTGATCTCTGTGGTTTCAGCTACAGTTCACAAATATTCAGTGGAAAGTTCCAGAAACAAACAGTCCATACGTTTTACATTGCACAGCATTCTGGCATGATGATATATTGAGTTGTCCCACACCATCCCACTTGGCTCATGTGTCATTCCTTCAGTACAGTATCTCCACAGAGTCAACTCCCTACCCTTTAGCTATTCAGTAGCCATCTTGGATATTAGAGCTGTGGCTGCAGTTACACAGTGTCTGTGCTCAGGCAACACTGCAGCGTGTACCTGTGTCATCCACCTTGTTTCATTCCTCCTGTGGGTCTGTTTTCTTTCTGCACAAGAAGAAAGTACTGTATCACACATAAAGGTATGTTGAGAGTGAATAGTGTTACATTTGTCTCACTTTGTTATTAGTGACTGTTATTAGTGACTTTGTTATTAGTGACTGTTGTTAATCCCCTAGATTGGTATGAGTCAAGGTTTCAAGTGCCCACTGAGAATTTGCTATGGCTCAACTCAAAAATGTCCATCACAGACTCATTTTTTAAATGAATCCCAGCTTGTGATGCTATTTGACAGCTGTGGAGTCTTTAGGGAGCAGGGCCTGGCTGACAGGAGTTGGGCTTTCTGAGCTAAAACTTGCCTGGGTTACAATGTTTTCTGGTTACAATGTTTTCTGGTTACAATGTTTTCTGCTTCATGGTCTAGCTATCATGTGAACACTAAACTGGGACTCTCCCTCTACCCAGCCTCCCCCACCATGGTGAACTGAATTTCCCCTGAAACCATAAAACCTAACAAGCATCTCTCCTGTAACATGTCACTGTTAGACCTATTACCATAGTGACAGGAAAAGTAACATAAGAACCTTGTAGACCAGGGGTACAGTGGTAATGTGTCCTTACTCTTGGCTCTTCTAACCCCAGTTCCCATTTAGGGTCCTGTGTTGGGAAGGCCTTCTATAACATTCCAGTTCAGTACAGAGTGGGCTGTCCCTGGATGGCACAGTGTGCTGAGGCTTCACTATCTGTGTATATGAACATCTTAGGTCAGTCAGAAGCATGATGTGGCTGGATGTGACATTTAATGGAAGGAGGAACAACTTGAGGCCAAGAGACTAGTCCAGAATACTCTCAACTACTCCAAGCTCCATAGGGGAGAGGTACCGTCATTTCCCCTGGCCTCTGTCCTGAATGTATCTGCTTTTGTTTTGCTCCACCAAAAATCTCTCTGAGGACCTCAAATAAGCCTGACATAAGTATGACCTGACAACAACCCCATGCTTGTGCTTGGTTATGTTTCCAAATTAGCATCTCAATAATTACTTAGAAGAGACACACCGTGCAAGATGTTCTTAAATGTATGTGATTCAAGACTGAACCTCTTTTCTGATCACAGAGCAAAGAAGGTCCCAGCCCCCTTTTAGGAGCCCTCTGCTGTCAATTGTAACAGAGAATGTTATGGCTCACCAAGCAAAGAGACTAAGGGATTAATCCCCATCCTATCTTCCCCTTGGCCTCTATGTGTGCCAAGCATCCTTCAAACATCACCTGCAAATTACTGGAGCTTTAAATCGAAATGTCACCCAGCTCTTCATTTGCACTTGCTGTGTGTGCCCCCTTGGGACAGATTGTCCCACGATTACAAGAGAAGATAGCCTTCTCCATAACTCTCCCCTGGATGACTTCACCCGCCTAACATCTGCCTCATGACAGCGGCCAGTGGGTAAGAAGGGCTTGGATCCTATCCTCACATGATGTCATTTGGTTCCCAGTGCCTGGAACGCAGCATCCAAACAAAAAGGAACATGTCCCTGTGATCTTCCAGTGACCTCAGGGTTCTTGGTTAATAAGGTGAACCAGATGCCCAGGGGTCTCACCCTCAGGGCATGTTCTCTGAAACCCACAACTCAGAGCCTTTCAGTGGAGGAGCCAAGGTATGGGGTGATATCACCCTTTGCAGTGAGACTGAATTCAGAGTTTTGGTCCTCTGCAGGATGGGGTCGTGCCTCCATTTCTATCCAGCTTGTAAGAGGTGGTCAGCTTAAGCCAACAGCTCTTTAACAGGATGGTGTGTTCAGTGTCCAGATGCCTGTAGGACTGGGTAACCATACTGTACAGAACCATGCACCTGGCCAGACAAGCCCAGACTATCTCTATGTAGTGTAATATTCCCCTCCCCTGCTACATTTTACAATAAAACTTGGTAATCTGGGAGCAGCTAATGTGGGAGAGGAGGAGAGGAAGAGGAGAAGGAAGAAGAGAAGCTAGGAGAAGAGATGTAGTAGCCATGGAGATCCACACATGTATTGAGAGCAGTCCTGGGTAACAACTTATATCTAGGTTAGTTAATTGGTTAGCACTTCCAATTGTGTGGGCATCTTGTTAATTTGAGCATTACCTAACTTATAAAGCCTTTGGATAATCTTTAAGCATTAGAGTCTCATTTCTATAGGTTACTGCATGGATGGCAGGATGGTTTGGGCTCAGCCCAGTCTTGTGGAGACAGCATGGTAGAAAGGCAGAGTCATCTTCCACGCTGGCGTCTCATGGGTGCCAGGGCCGGTGTTTCTGGCTGGCTGTTTCTAGCTGTGGTGCACCTGTGGCCTCTGGCCACTTCCAGCTGTGGAGCGCTTGGCTTCAGGCCACAGAGCATGGCAGCCTGAGCTAAACAGAGCCACCGGAGCTTAGATAGTTGACCCAAGAAAACACCACTCTAAATATTAGCTTCAACATATCTACATACATTGGATGAGGTACTGTTCATTGGGTTAGGAAACACACACAGGGGCTAGGGATATGGCTCATCAAGTGAAGTGCTTTCTGTGCAAACATAAGGACCCGAGTTCAATCCCAGGCGCTTACATAAAAGTTGGATAGGGTGATTGAGTGTCCGTAAGCCTAGTTCTGGGGGGAGGGTGGGAGTGGCTGAGGCAGAAGGATCTCTTGGGCTTACTGGCCCGTGAGTCTGACTAAATCAGTGAGCTCCAGGTTTCAGTGAGAGGTGATGTTTCTAAAGAGAAAGTGGAGAGCAGTTGAGGAAGACGTCGGTCATCGATCTCTGGTCTCTATACACACGCTCACACATGTACATGTACACATACAATAGTACAGAGAGGGAGAGATGTGGTCCCTAAAAGATTGTACAGAGACAGAGAGGTGTAGGAGGAGAGGGAGGGAGAGGGGGGAGGGAGAGAGAGAGAGAGAGAGAGAGAGAGAGAGAGAGAGAGAGAGAGAGAAAGAAAGAGGAGGGAGGGAGAGAGAGAAAGAAAGAGGAGGGAGGGAGGGAGAGAGAGAAAGAAAGAAGAGGGAGGGAGGGAGGGGGAGAGGGAGAGAGAGAGAGAGAGAGAGAGAGAGAGAGAGAGAGAGAGAGAGAGAGAGAGCCTAAAACACAAGACAGGAGTCTCCAACCAGGAGGTCACTGCCAAGGTTTACTTCATAGCCTTCTTGGAAAGGTCTAGACTCTTCTATTGTAAAAGATAATTTTTATGAGCACTCTTCTTGAACTAGTTTTCAAAATAGTGGGGCTGTCTCCAAGAGTCAAGGTCTCCTTACTTCTGAGGTCTGTCTGAGTTTCAGAACATGGCACTCTCCCCAAAGCAGGGACACAGGGACTAGGTGACACGGGATCACAACTGAGGCTCCCTAGAGAAGTGGCCTTGGCTCCAATAAGAGCACCAGGTGCTCCATGTGAGGCCGGGACTCTGCTTTCCTGTGCTTGTCTTGTAAATGGGAGTCCAGAAGGTCACAGGAAGGAGGAGGAAGCCCCAGATGTGCTCTAACCCAGACAGTTCCTGCCCACCTTGCTCTGGGCTGAACTGATGACTCTTAGCTAAAGCCCGGCCATCAGTAGGCTTCACTTTCCCACCTACACCCCCTTTAACCAGTCTCTTTTAGGGACCACATGTTCTGCACTGTAGACCCCCTTGGCTGATGAATCCCTAGGCAAGGAGGGTTCAGTTACCCCTGCTCCTGGCCATGTGTCAATTCTGGGTATATCCAGACATTAGTTGCATGGCTGGTCAGCAATTCTGTTTCTCAGCTGGTTTTCTTGTTTCCTGTTGTTTTTGAACAATGAAGCTCTCTCAGGACACTTTCTACTCCACTAGAAAGTGCAAATGAACCCCCTTTCCAAAGGCCGGCCCTAGAGACTTAAAACAATTTGGATTGTAGAACAGCCAGCTAATGGTCAAGGACAATCTCTGAGAGAGGCTGCCTGTCCCTGAGAGGCCCCTCTGGGAGAGGAACTAAGGGCACAAACTCAGGAGAAGGTTGGCTACACAGGTCTAAGGAATCCTGGCCAGACCACTGAATGAATCTGTGTTTGGGGTGCCAGGGGGCATTTTCAGTGTGTCTGTGACCATCCTTGAGTTGGTCATAGTTCCTGGAACTATGCACCAGTCGCCAGTATATTCCTCAGACGTTCCACCAAAAATGTTTCAGGTGAGCGACCTGTGTTGGGCTCTTAGGGAGAAGAGGGCAGCTCAGTTGGTAAAGTGCTTGCCTTTGTGTGGACACAAGTCTGATTCCCAGAACTTGTGCACATAACCAAGGATGGTGGTACAGTGTGTAATGTCAGCACTGGGGAGGGAGACAGGAAGACCCTTGACTTCTTGGCCTGTTCAAACCCAGACTCTCACAGATACAACAAAGTGCACACACACACACACACAAAACACACACACACCACCTGCTCCTATCCCCAAAGAAAGAAAGAGGATGAGGAACAAACGGGATTCAGTGTTTTCCCCCTCCCCCATAGCTCCCAGTCAGAAAGATCAAACATAGACAAACAAGGCAGCAGTAGGCACAGCCAATGGATTCGTTTGTGGATCTGCGGGTTAGCCTTTGATCCCAGCACTTAGGAGGTCAAGGAAGAAAGATGAGGAGATGAAGGCCTAGGCCAACTTGGCTACATGAGATCCTATCTCAGAGGCCAACAACAAAGGAGAGAGAGAGAGAGACAGAGAGACAGAGAGGGGGGAGAGAGGGAAGGAGGGAGGGAGGGAGGGAGGGAGGGAAGGAGGGAGAGAGAGAGAGAGAGAGAGAGAGAAAGGGAGGGAGAGAGAGAGAGGGAGAGAGACAGAGAGGGAGAGAGAGAGAGAGGGGGAGGGGAGGAGGAGGAGGAGGGAGAGAGAGAGAGAAAGAGAGACAGAGAGAGACAGAGAGAGGGGGGGAGAGAGGGAAGGAGGGAGGGAGGGAGGGAGAGAGAGAGAGAGGAGGAGGAGGAGGGAGAGAGAGAGAAAGAGAGACAGAGAGAGACAGAGAGAGACGGGGGAGAGAGGGAAGGAGGGAGGGAGAGAGAGAGAGACAGACAGAGAGGGGGGAGAGAGGGAAGGAGGGAGGGAGGGAGGGAGGGAGGGAGAGAGAGAGAGAGAGAGAGAGAGAGAGAGAGAGAGAGAGAGAGAGAGAGAAAGAAAGTGAGAACATGTAAGACTACTCAGGCCGGCCGGGCGGTGGCGCATGCCTTTAATCCTAGCACTTGGGAGGCAGAGGCAGGCGGATTTCTGAGTTCGAGGCCAGCCTGGTCTACAGAGTGAGATCCAGGACAGCCAGGGCTACACAGAGAAACCCTGTCTCAAAAAACAAAAAACAAAAAGAAAGAAAAAAGACAACTCAGGCCTTAGCTTGGAGTGGCTATGGTAGACCTCTGTCTACAAACCTGTAGCCAGTGCAGATCACATAGCCAAGGTCTGCTTGAGTAGAGCACAGAGCCAAAGAACATTCTTTGCATGAAGACTAAAAGCTGGAGAGGAAAGTGGACTAGGAGTCCACCACATATCACCACAGAAGCTGCGACTGCTTCCCTGGGACCAGGGAAAATACCAGGGGAGGGTAGCCTGACATTTAGGGGCCAGTGCTTTGTGATGGGCAGTGGAAGGCTGCAGGTTAGTGAAGAATTACACTAGTCTCTTGGGTTAGGAAGCAGGGCTCTCTGGTGGGGGTCTCTGTGGGGGGGGTCCTTTTGGGGTCTCTCGAATGTACAGACTCTGCTAACTCTAGCATTCCAGGGGCGTGAAAGGGTAAACCTGACCTCTATAGGTCATGGGCCCCTCTGAGCTGCACAAGAGACTTTCCCTTTTGCATGTCTCCATGTCGTCTTCCCTTGAGCCTAGTGAAGCCACATATCCAGAATGTTCCAGAACAACTGCTCAGCTTGTCACTCATCCAGGTGCCACTTTTTTTTAATAGAAGAAGAAGAAGAAGAAGAAGAAGAAGAAGAAGAAGAAGAAGAAGAAGAAGAAGAAGAACAACAACAACAACAACAACAACAAGAAGAAGAAGAAGAAGAACAAGAAAGAAAGAAAGAAAGAAAGAAAGAAAGAAAGAAAGAAAGAAAGAAAGAAAGAAAGAAAAGACTTTTGCTTGGCATGGTGGTTCAGGCTTTTAATCCCAGTACTTGGGAGGGAGAAGCAAGCAGATCACTGAGTTCAGGCCCAACCTGAGCTACAGATCAAGTTTCAGGACAACCAGGGCTACACAGAGAAACCCTGTTTTAAAGAAACACCCCCCACTAGAAAAATTAAAAAAAATTTCATACAATATTTTGATCATGTTTTCCCTTCTTAATTCCTCCCAGATTCTCCCCCACACCACACCCCTACCTACTTAGCTTCATAAGTCCTTTTCAATCTTAAAAAAAAGAACAAAACCAAAACAACAAAAAGCAATCTACACACACACACACACACACACAGAGAGAGAGAGAGAGAGAGAGAGAGAGAGAGAGAGAGAGAGAGAGAAAACGAAAATAAACAAGCTGATGACCAATAAGACAAAAATGCTCAAACAAAACAAAATGAACCAAAAAATTTGACAAAAATGCCATTTCCCCTTCCTCAAAGGCTCTCTCCTCCAGGAGAGGCCCTTACTAGGGACTCTGTGGTTATTCAGATTACAGCACTTGTTATAAAAATATCAAAAGCTTGTGGCTCGTCTTTCACTGCTTTGTGAGTTCTTCTTTCTTTCACATTCTCCACCCTTATTCCACCCTTTCAACCCCCAACACTAGGCAGGAGAGAAAGAGATTCATAATCTAATTTCTTTCTTCTTGTTTCTTCTTCCATCACAACTACTATCAAATAGCAACCAACCCTTCCAAAGCAGCAATGACTAATCTCAACTCTTGAGGCCCTAGCTAGCCTCTGAAAAGTTCCCAGAATTCTAAATATCACACAATCACAGAAACTATCTGCAGCTGGCAAAACCATGCCTCTATTAGAGCATGAGGCAAATCACAGTCAGCTGTCGAGGACAACATGCAACAGCTCAGTATCCCACACCTGGATTAAAATGAAGCCATACTCCCATAATGTTTCTGTGTTGTTGTTGTTTAAAGAAACCAAAGTTCTCACTACAAAAGCTAACCTCTACTTAGAAGAAATAACACACAATATTTGTCTTTTGGGGTCTGGGTTACTTCACTTAGGATTATTTTATGTGACTCCATCCACTTACCTGCAAATTTCATAGTTTTGTTCTTAACAGCTAAATGGGATCTCATTGTGTAACTATACCCCGGTTTTATTATCCATTCATCGACGGATAGACATATAGGCTGTTTCCAGTTTCTGATCATTATGAATAAGGCAGCAATGACTGTGGAGATAGTAGGAAGTAGAGTCTTTCTGCACATGCTCAGGAGTTGTACAGCTGGGCTTTGAAGTGCACTGTCCCCATCTTCCCGAGGATCTGCCACACTGATTTCTGGAGTGATTTCTGTACAAGCTTGCACTCCCACCAACAATGAATGAGTGTTCCCCTGTGCCCCACATTCTCACTAGCGTGAGCTGTCATTTGTTCTACTAATCTTGGCCATTCTGAAAGGGTGTAAGGTGAAATCTCAAAGTAGTTTTGATGTGCGTCTCCCGGATGAGTAAGGATGTTGAACTATTTCTTGAAATGTTTCTCTGCCATCCATGTTTCCTCTTTTGAGGACTCTCTGCTTAGTTCTCTACAATGATTTTTAAATTGGGTTATTTGGGTTTCTATGCTTATTATTTATATATTCTAGTTCTTTCTATAGCTTAGACATCTTGTTGGATGTATAATGGGCAAAGCTACACCCCCATTCTGTGGAATCCCACTTTCAGGGCCACTCTTTGGCCTCCTGTCCAGTGGCCTTCTGAGAAGTAAACACGGTCTATGCTACTCTCAGCCACTTCAGGTTTCTCACCATGCCAAGAACATAAACTCCCCCACGCCCAAGGTGACCCTCAAGGTGCCCCCTGGTCTCCTCCACAGCAGAGTTTGCACCTTGAGCTCCCTCCTGAGCCACTGTACCATTTCACCTTTCTTCAGAGCTTCCGCCTCAGTCTCTGTCTAGAGGATGTGTCCCCCCTAACATGCTCCTGGACCTTCTCATCACCACTCTCTTATTTTGTCCAATTCACTCAAGTGTGGTTTCTCTGAGGTAAAGGCCTGGTTCTGAGCTTCCTGCACACATGGGTGTCTCCCTGTCCCTACCCCCTGATGCCACAGTCTGTTGTAGAGGCAGCTTGAGAGTACTCCCCTAGAGTCCTGGAGATCCTGAGAGGCTACAGAGGCTGGAGGGGTAGCCTGTACAGACTCAGGATTTCTGCCACACTCTTTGAATTATCATCCACTCACCCTGTCATGCATGAGTACACAGTGGAATTTTCCAGAAGCAATGTGTTGTTAGTTCAGTGGAGCAAGACGAGAAGCAGAAGCCATTTTCCAAAGTGCAAAACAAGGCTACTCTTTTTACCGATTGTTTTTATTTGAAGAAATAGTTATCTTCTTTTCAACTAGATAATGTATGTTAACAAGTTGCAAGTTTATTATTACTATTGTAAAGTGATTTAGAAACAAAAGAAAGAAAGGAAGGAAGGAAGGAAGGAAGGAAGGAAGAAAGAAAGAAAGAAAGAAAGAAAGAAAGAAAGAAAGAAAGAAAGAAAGAAAAGAAACTGGGGGTGGAGTAAAATAAGGTCTCAAGTATTCCAGGCTAGCCTTGAACTCCTTATGTATCCAAGGATGGCCTTGAACACCTTCCTACCTTCTCCTTCTAAAGTGTTGTGATTACAGGCTCAGCAAACTTTTTTTTTTTTTAAAAAAAAAAAACTTTCAGTTTAAGTTCTCTGGCAGTAAGTATGGGCAAACAAAAGCTCTTTGGGGAAGTTGATTATTTTTTAAGGATGAGCAGAGTTCCTGACATCAAAAAGCCTGGGAACTGCCGCTCTTCTGTACTGTTACCCTTGTTGGATTCAGGATCTCCGTTTCCATCACTTTGGGCCAGCAGAGACTGTCAGACTCTCTTGGCAGTCATGCCCCACGTGCAATGTGCTGGACATTTTAGCTGGCGATAGAGCAGAGCAGACAGTGTCACAGCAGACAATAACTGGGAGCAGCTCTGTGACCTGGGAAGCCACCTCACCTCCCATCTTTCTGGGTCGCAGCTTCTTCAATCTGAACAATATGACCACAGTGTATTTTCATTTTGAATTCTCCTCAGTATAGATCTGTGGAGAAGGTGTCATGTGACATGTTAATGTCATGGTATGTCACACAGTTATATCCTTTTCTCCCTTCTGTCGGACAAGGGCTAAACCTGAGTCTTGCCCATGCTAGGCAAGTGTTCTGTTGCTGTGCTATATTCTGTGTCCTCTCCTTCAGTCTTTATTTTTGACATAGACATTCCTTAAGTTGCCCAGGCTGCCTGTGAATTTAACAATCCTCTTCTTCAGTCTCTTGAGCATCTAGGATGACAAGCTTGTACCGCCATGCTGAATGTAGATATTATATCTTAATTAAGAATAACGGTAATTAGGGTTAGGAAGACGGCTCTGCTGATAAAGAATCCATTCCATACAATCATGAGGGTCACACCTGCTCAAATTACCTGATGTCTAACGGATCCCACTTATCTTGAAAAATTCTCAATGACAATGACCAAGCATGGCCAACTGGCAGGTCAGCAGAGAGGCCACTTGACTTAGGGACACAATAACCACAGCCACAAATACTCCTATGAAGGCTGCACTTGTTTGAGAATGGAAGGAGGCTGTACTGTTCTGGTGTTCAGGCTAGAAAACTGAGTGAAGATGACATGAGGTCACAAGAGTGTGACAGCGGACAGAACACGTACTGTTTTCCCATGGGAAGGTGACTGGCCACTTTGCTAGGTTTTACCTCTCAGTTCAAAAGAATCCTAGCATTTGTGACCAGTCTGGTTTTATTTTGTCACTGTGACAAATATAACCACAAGATCACCACTGGGGGACAAAACAGGTCAAACTTAGGGGACACTGACATTTCAATGTCACAGTTCATCCTTGGGGGAGCCAGGGCAGGAACTCAGCTTTCTGGTTCTCACTGGTTCATGCTTACCTAGCTTTACCGTACAACCTTGTCCCACCTGTCTGAGGAATGGTGCCACCTGCAGTGGGCTTAGCTGGCTTTCCCATACAACCTTGTCCCACCTGCCTGAGGAACGGTGCCACCTGCAGTGGGCTTAGCTGGCTTTCCCATACAACCTTGTCCCACCTGCCTGAGGAACGGTGCCACCTGCAGTGGGCTTAGCTAGTTTTCCCATACAACCTTGTCCTATCTGCCTGAGGAATGGTGCCACCCACAGTGGGATGGGCCATCCTATATCAGTTTATAATCAAGACAGTCTCTCACAGATATGTCTACAGACAATGTAATCTCAGCATGGAGGCCTCTCCTCTCAGATAACTCTAAGCTGTGTCAAGTTGACTAGGACAGTGGCTGAAGAGGACCATCTACCTGGGTTGCATCAAGAGAAGCACAACAGGAGCTAACTGACCAGGTGAAGGGTACTTCCTACAAATCTGGCTTGGAGTCACCATTGTACCCCGCTAACTATCAATGGGTTCATACCTCCCAAATCATGTTCACAGACCCACAATTCTATCAGGAGAGCCCCCCCCCCCATCCAAAGGTGGAAAGGTCAGACCAGTATTCGAGAAGCACTCTTCAGGTGTTCCCACACTGCTTGCAGAATGGTCTGATGTGGAAGACACAAGCTGAGATAAACTCTGAGTTCCAACATCCAGGCAATTAGGGCGGGGTTGGGTGTCAGAGGATTCAAACACATGCCCAGGTATGATTCCAATGTTCTCTCTCTCTCTCTCTTTTTTTAACCATTTAACCCTCCCCTCCCCAAGGCATAGAGAGATTGTATTTCCTGTCTGAAGCTATCTCATCTGGAGGAGGTCAGGTCAAGTTGATCTCATGGAAGGTTTTTTTTTGGGGGGTCAACTGTCATTGTAAATATTTTCTCTCTGATTTTGCAACGCTGGGCAGTTAGTTACCAGGGCTGCAGAGTGAAGATAAGTTTGTGGAAGGGAAACCATCCACCTTACCAATTGCCATGGGCATTTCTGAATGCCTCTTGGCTTCAGTGGTCACACACCAGAGCTGGAGGTCAAGGCTGTACTGTAGATTAGACCGGTTCCATGATCTCAAAAAAAAAAAAAAAAAAAAAAAAAAAAAAAAAAAAAAAAAAAGACAAGCTAGAGGCATAATAAGATCTAGAGATGAAGTGGTACTACGATGTGATAGCCCTCAAGCCCATCCCTTCCCCAGCAGAGGGCCATGGTGACCGATGAGAAGATGAACTAGGGTAGAATCATAGTGAGAAGGCAGTAGCAATGGGATGGCCCCCAGGAACCCCACTTTACTCCATACACAGTACTAGGCAAAGAGAGCTCCAGGACATACATGAGCAGGAGGAGCTGGAGGAAAAGCAGATTGATTTTCTACTGGGCAGGGGACCTCATGTTCTACTCTGGGCTAGCCTACCCTCTCCAGGTATGCAGAGCATCTGGAGAGGACAATAGGAATTACATCCCATAATGCCCATAGAGGGAGAGTGCTGCCCCACCATGGCCGTGGCCTCTCTGGAGGCAACCTGGCTGTGTGCAATCTCAAAAGGGGACAGGAGACTGTCCTTGAGGTCAGGGCTGGAACAAGAACAAATAGATTGTTTTGGAAAGTTGTGATGTACCTGCCCATGGCTTGCATGAAGTACTCAATACCCATGAAGTCTTCTGCCAGCATCTTGGCTGTCAGTGCTTTTCACATCCCTGGGAAGCCAGTCAACACAGATGGCTTTCATGTTCTATAGGATGCCTGTTTGGATATCTGGCTGGGGTTCCTAAGCCACGACTGGTCCATCCTGTTCCAAGGCCTCTGTGGGGCTAGGGACCTAGATGACATTCCTGGCTTTTAATGTCTTGAGATCTTCCTTGCTTCCAAGTCCAAATGGAAATGTGTCCTCCACCATCTGCCACCCAACATTGCACGTCTTAGCTTTTCTACTTAATGCACTTCCCAAAAGTTCTTAGAGGTAGAAGCAGTTCACGCATGCCATGGTGTGCCACCCAGGTGTCACTGAACCTGCATCACCTGCACCTGTCTGACTCCATCTAATAAATTGAAAACACTGTGTCCATATTTCACAGACTTAATGATTTGATACCCATGAGGTCCCCCCTCTATCTAGTACTCAGGACACACTCACTCAGATGGGCGAGATTTGTGTATGCCCGTGGTATCAACCCTCGGGAGATGGAGACAAGAGTTTGAGACCAGTTTCAGCTGTATAATTTGACCTTATTTCAAAAAGCAAAGGCTTGAGATATAGTTCAGTGGTGAGGCACCTGTTGAACATGGGCAGATGGCTACCTGTCACAAGCCAGAACTGAACGAAACCTAATAGTCCCAATAATTTCTCATGGTTGTTGATTTGAAAGCAAGTTCATAGTCAGATTCCACTGAAGGCTTGGGTTCAGTTTTCCTGGGACACTCCCTGCATGTGGCTCTGGCCTCTCATGTATGTCCTTATAACCCAGTTTTATGGTTTATTTGTTCAGTAAGCCCTTTCTGAGTTTCTACCCTGAGTCAGGCCTCACCTAAGACCTTAGACTCAAGAGATGGCCGAGAACTACTATCTTCTAAGTGCCCTCGATTATGCCCACTGTAGAGCAGATCTGTCACTCCTCTGGAGAATGGGCCTTCGGAAGCAAGGATAACCTCTCTGGTCTCCACGGCAGCAAACCTTGCATCTGAACCTGATAGCGTGAGTCTCTTAGTGTGATCATAGAGGAAATTTTATCTCTGCCCCTTAAAACCTTACGTCTTAAGAGTTTGAACCCCTTGGTGCCTGGAAGCCACTGTGGGACCGGAGGGATTTTGGTACAGGTCAGAGGGTAGACCAGATGACCTTTGACACTCACCATGACACTGCATTTTGGACATTCAGGACTGGCTTACAGCAGGATCAACTTTGCCCTCCATTTTTTTTCCCTAGGCTTATTGATATTTCTGGTCGAAGTCCACCAACTGGTGTGATCCAACCGATGGGGATTTATATGGCATGGAAGTAGGGCACGGTTTCTTGCCGTTACCTTTTACAGCTTGGCTGGGACAGAAGGCCTGCCTTCCTCTCTCCAGTTTAATGTGTCATCAAGTGAGGCGGTTGAAGGAGGGCTGGGCATGGCAGGGTGGCACAGCCCCTGACCCTTGCCTTGATTTCTCACCTGACTAGCAAACTTGCCATCTCTGAGGTTATTTTCAGAGGAGTAATCTATATGTTACATTGTGAGTGAGTGAGTGGGTGAGGAACCATGGCTTGGGCAAGAGAAATTCAGCTTTATGACTTATTTGTTCAATGAAATATTTTTTTTAAAACTCTGCCCTGGGTTAGACCTTACCTAAGATCTAAGAATCCAAGACCCACCCTACTGGCCAGAAGATCGCCACTGAATTACAGAGACACACCATTAGTACCACAATGGGAGAACACCCATTGTTCCAGGGGACAGAAGGGCATCCATCTCATAGAGATAGGGAGCTAGGGTGCTACCCAGAAGAGATGATCTCTGCCCCATATCTTGAAGGATACATAGGGGTTTTCTAGAAGAAGAGGTAGGAACATGGCCACCGTATCCCCAGAGACAGGTCAGGTTATACATACTCCGCACAGAATTTTTAAAAAATAATGTTCCATGGAAGTTAAACAATTGTCCAAGGAGAATACGACGTAGAGGGGTCATCACACACTCTCTGGGGAGATACCTACCTCATTCTAGGCCCAGGTAATGTTCATCTACAAGGTAAGGAAATGTTCACATCAGATGTGGAAGGGGCTATGTTTGTACCATACTGCCCACATATGGAGGTCAGGGGTCAACCTCAGGAGTTGGTTCTCTTCTTCCCCTGAGTGGGTCTCAGGGATTGAATTCAGGTCCTCGGACTTAGAGGCAGGCATCTTTGCCTGCTGAGACATCTCCATGACCCAACACTATTCTCTTTAATTCTTACGAAGACTTCTTCAGTGGAGAAGGTGGTAACAGGTAACGTGTTTCTAGCTAGTGGGTGAGGGGACTCCAATGAGGGAAAGCAAAGTGGCCACCATGCTGAGAAGAAAAGCCAGCCATCTCTGGCTCTGCCTCTGGTGACTGGCAGGTATGCTTCTAGCGTTTTTTCTTTGGCTGAGTAGAGTCTCAGTTTCCCCATCTGCCTGTGTTCTCAAATTTCAGACTTTAAAGGCTTACACATGAATCCAGGAAGCTGAATTGGAGTGTGTGCGCATGCGTGCGTGCGTGCGTGCGTGTGTGTGTGCATGTGTGTGTGTGCATGTGTGTGTGTGCACGTGCATGCACCTGTGTGTTTGTTTTTCATGTGAAGATTCTAGATAGGCAGGGTTGAAAATACAAAGGGGGCTCTGAGAGGAGAGACGAGCAAAGGTATGGTGAGGACCAGAGAGAGCGCGATGGAATTCATATGGTGTGAGATCAGAAGAGGCTCTCTGGGGAAAGAAAGGTGCCAGACAGATGGGGCAGGCAGTGGAGCGGCAAATAGGAACAAAAGATAGGCTGGACATGGCGGCACATATCTACAATCCCAGCCCTCTGGACATGGGAGCAGGAGGACCAGAAGTTCAAGGTCATCCTCTGCTACAAGAATTCATGGCCAGCCTGAGCTATATCATACCTCAAAACCACAAACAAAAGAACATAACATAATGATGTGCACACATCACAATGTCACGGTGAAAGCCATTTCTTTCGTGCTATCTTAGAACAAGTCAATATAATAGGGGCTGGGGAAATGGCTCATCAGGTAAAGCATTTGTCTCTTGAGCTTGATGACCCGAGTTTGAATCCCCAGAGCTCATGTACGTGCTAGGTTGACATGGTGACCTGCCTATAATTTTTGCTTCAGCAGGAAGACAGAGACTCGAGATCCCCAGAGTAAGCCTGTTAGCAAAGACCCCACCTCCACCCCAAATACTTGGCTGGACAATGGCAGGCGGGCTGGAGCTGCTGCCCTTGGAGAGCAAGCAGCAGGTGCTGGCGGCTCTGAGTGGCTGTCACAGCATCTTGTGACAGTCACACAAATCCACACCACGAGGCAGCCTCTTTTACCCTGGTTGCTCTATCCTGGTGGCCCAAGGTCAAAGCCTGTGACATCTGGGTCTGTGCACTGTGCCTTCTTGCCATGTCCCTGACCGCACTGATGAAGCATGAGAGGAAGCAGCAGATGTCTCTCCTCCATGCGACATTGACGGCAGCACTCAGAGTCTCCTGGGGCCTCGGACAAATGACTGTTACAGGGACGGGATAATGGTGATATACGCAGGACCTGCCAGTTGGTTAGGCCGGTGGCTTTAATGGCTATCTTGGAGGTGACATTCCATTAGGGGTGATTGAACTTAATTTTAATGGCAGGATGACTTAATGTTTCATCTTCCCTCCCAGGCTCCAAGGTCAGTCAGAAAACTTTAAAAAAAAAAAAAAAAAAAAAAAAAAACTCAGGAACTATGCCTCAAAATCTTCACAATGTGCCTGTTTGGGTTAATGCTAAAACACTGAACCGTAATGGGTAATTGGACAAACGGGGGCTTGTTTGCCTACTTAAGCCGTGGCCTAGTGCCCTGGAATCAGATAGCTTTGGGCTGAAGGTGAACCCCACCTCTGGTCACATGGTTTCAGGTAACTTAAGTAGACACTCTGCTTCAGTTTCCTTATGTGTGGAGGTTTGATCTGTTGGCCTTGTACAGGCTTGCCGAGAGGGTCACATGATTTTGTCTGTGTGGGTCACATGGAACTCTGCCCTAACTAGGGAAGAGCTGTGGATAAGGCTGTTGCTATGTACCAGAGACCTCTCACAGGATGACAGTTCAGAAATATCTTGAGGGTGAAAGAGTTTATTTTAGCCCAAGGTTTTAGGTAATTTCAGGGCCCCATGTTGGAGAAGGCCTGGTACCAGGAGCCTTGTGTTAGTGGGAGACAAAGGCAGGTGACCAGGAGACAGAGATAAGATGGGAAGCGGGCCTGGGCAGTATCCCTGGATATCTGTCCCAGATATGTGACTCACTTCTTCCAGCCAGGCTCAGCTCTTACAGGTTATATGACCTGTTCACAACAGTGCTCCCAGTTAAGGACCAAGTGCTTGAAATAGGAGCCATGACAGACATTTTAGATTTAAACTCTAGCATGGTATTAGTTGGGTAGGGAAAGACTGGTAGATGGTTGGGTGGCATGAGGGATCCAGGGAGAAGCATGGAGAGGCTGATCAGGAGAGTGTACTGGGGTCCCTTCAGAGGTGTGGGGAAACTTGGGCCCATGGCTGTCAGGGTCTGGTGCTTGCAAGCTGGGAAAGACAGAGATGGAGCTTTAAAAGTTATTTGCAGGGCTGAGTGGGTTTTTCAGTTCCTAGGAAAGAAGGAAGCAGGTGGAGGGCACAGTCGAATGATCAGGGGTTGAGAAAAACCAGGAAGGCTAAACAGAGAATAGCACCTCGAGGAAGCAGCCAGATGGAGTCGACTGGTTTGTCAACAGCCTAGAGGGCCAGGAGAGATGGAGAGGCCAGGGCTACTGGGGTCACCTGTGGGCAGCTTGTGTGTGGCCAGGCATGGAGGACATTTGGAGGGCATGGGGATCCAGAAAGGCAGGTCTATGGTGTTGGGTGGGTCAACAGGAGTTTTGGTTAAATGAGATTCTGTAAAATGCTGTTCCCCTTCTTAGCTGGGACTCCCCTCACTAGTGACAGACATGAGGTCTCTATGACACCCAGCCAGAGCTCCTAGCCCTGGACCATGGCAGCCAGTGAGTCTGTCTGTGATGATTAGTCTTGATTATCAACCCGACAGGATCTGGAGTCGCCATGGAAACAAGACTCTGGGTGGGCCTGTGAAGGCTCTAGGTTAGGTTTATGGAGGCAGGAAGACCCACTCTGATTGTGGGTGGTACGGTTGGGCTGAGGCTGGTGTCCCAGGCTAAATGAAAGGAGGAGGAAGCAGAGTACCAGCATCTGTCTCTTTATGCTTCCTGACTGCGTTTGCCATGTGACCAATCCCTTCCTGCTCCCCCTCACACGCCACTCCTGCAGCCTTCTCCTCCACAATGGACTGTGTGTCTCCTGCAACTGGGAGCCAAGCCAACCTTTCTTTCTTTAAATTGCTTTTGTCATAGCACCACGCATAACGGCGACGTGGGACCCGTGGACTGCAGGCTGCTCCTGCAGCTTCAGCGCTTGAGCTAGGCATTATCATTGTTTCTGTTTGTTTCAGCTCTCCTGCGGCTCCTCAAACTCAGGACCAAGACTAAACAGCCAGGCTGAAGGAATTTGTCATGAAGACCCCAGCATTTCTATATCCTAAGTTGTCCCGTCCGTTTGATATTCATGTCTGAGCTAAGCTCTGACGTTTCAATGGGCCCTTGGAGAGGGAAGGAGAGAGGTTGGGCTGCAGGAGACCTTTGGCCTCTGTGGCATTACTTGGTCTATTTGAAGGAGTTAACATTGGACTCATTATTCGTTAATACCCAGCAGCCTCCTCTCCTCTCCCCTCCCCTCCCCTCCCCTCCCCTCCCCTCCCCTCCCCTCCCCTCCCCTCCTCTCCTCTCCTCTCCTCTCCTCTCCTCTCCTGAGCAGACTGACAACCAGTTACATAAGGAAGACCACAGATAAGGAAGCTGAGCAGTGTGGGGACTACAAGGTCCCAGTGGGATAATTGCCAGCTGGCCAAAGGTCTTCTTTCTGGCACATTCCATGGTAGCTGGGCAGCTCTGAGGTGGCCCTAGAGGCCTTGCTTCTTAGTACTCAGATCATGAGTCTCCTCCCACATGGAGGAGGCCTGACCCTGGTAACTGACAGGGTACTGTGGAAATGACCATGTGTGACCTCTGAGGCTCAATCGTGTACAGGTGGTGTCCTCCACTCTGTTTGCTTGGGTCACAGTGGAGGAACCCAGCTGCTACCTCAGAAGGGCATTCCATCAGCTGCATGGACAATCTAATGTGGTTATGGTCCCTTGCCAGTGGCTAACACCAACCCATCAGATGGGCAACCATGAAGCCATCTTGGGTATGGATCCTCTTGTGCTAGACAATCATTGAGATGTTGGTACTCTTGACTTGTGGCAGCTCCACAGAAGATCCCAAGTCTGGACTGCCCAGAAAAAAGCCACTGTAAGAGGTGCAACTCAGCCCGGGCTCACCTACCAGTCTCTCCCCCTGTATCTTCATCCCACCTGTGTGCTACACACTGCCTCCCCCGAGATGCTGCTGTTGGCATGTAGGTACACAGAACCACCTAATGCCTGGCCATCCCTTCCCATGAGTCGTTCCAGGACCCTGGGGTGTTCTTTTCCAAACTCTTAAGTTCTCAGTGGAGCAGTACAGAAGCTGGTGTATGACCAGGACCCACCGACTGTGGTACTTGGCAGAGTTGGAGAGCAGATTGTCAGGAGGGTACACATTAGCACATGGCTTCTGGAGTCTCCTCAGTACTCCTTTCTGAGGCGTTAAACTTGACTCTGTAATGAATGCCTGAGACAAACAATTAGCAAGGAGAGAGTTTGTATCGGCTCCTGGTTGCATGGACCGAAGTCCATGGCCAGCTCCATGGCTTTCAGTTGTGTGTTCAGGGAGAGCATGTCCGTGATGTAGTACCTATGTGAAGGTTTGAGGATACACTCCCTTGGATCTTCTCATCATGCCTCACCTGTTCTTTTCATGCAGTCCAGAACCTCAGCCCTGGCAGCGTGCCGCTCTCCCTACCTCAGTTAACACGCTTTAGGTAATCCTTCCCAGGTGCACCCAGAGCCTTGTCTCCAAGGTGATTCTAGATCCTCCATGTTGACAATCTACCTTAACCATCATGGCTGGCTACCAGATCTCCAGCACGTGATCCTTCAGGCAGGCGCATATCAGACTGAAACCACTGCATGGGACCTCCCTTTCTTGAGGATTTTGGTGTGTGTGTGTGTGTGTGTGTGTGTGTGTGTGTGTGTGTGTGTGTTGTGGGCGGGTCTGAATCTGCTCTAAGACCCATGAGGAGCAGGTCTCAGTCATTAATGAGAGGTAGTGAGCGGAGGCTTTCCTGTCAGAGAAGTGGAACTAGCAGAGCCGTCAGTAAGCATCTTCAGGGCAGGCATAGTGGAAGCATGGTCTGGAAGGCAGCAGGTGCTGAGCGAGCGTCAGTTGAACAAGGGGTGTGTGAAGGGGAGGCACCTATTCCCTTCTGCTCTGCTCAGAGGAATGGCAGGGAGGGTTGCTCTGTGAGTCTGACTCAGTTGTACAGAGAAACTGGAATGGGCCCCGGGGGTGAGTGCCAAGGTTGATGATGAAGGGCTCTTGACTTGTGAGATGAGGGAAAGGGGAAAGGAGCTGAGGGCGGTCACACTACTTGCAGACATCCCCTGCCTGATGTCACCAGTGGAGTTTTCCTGGATTAGAAGAATTTAGCTTTTATTCTCTTTTTTGTCTAAGGTGCTGAGGGGGTGGGAAGGACGTGTGTAAACTCCATCCGAAGGAGAACATTGGTAGCTTTAGGGCGGGCCATAGTGCTCAGGAGGAGAGCTACCCGGTTCAGGAGGCCTTCAACCTCAGCCTCACGAGGCAGAGGCTCATGCGTGGGACCAACCGTTCCTCTTGGAGTGTCTGTGGCTCTGGTTCATGAGCCACAGGCAAAGGAGCCCTAAGGAAGCTCTGGCCCTGAAGTAGAATGTCAAGGGTGTCTGGTGAGGGATGGCCTTGTCCTCCAGAAGGCTCACTGTGACCATTCTGTCTGGTCTAGCTACTTTAAATGACAATGTCTTACTTGATAGAGTGGACATTTAACATTTTCAAAATATCAGGAAAAATATAACAGAGCCAGTCGCTCCTGAGAGGTTTGGTGAGTCACGGCCACCACACGGCCTCGAGTCCTTTTCTTGGGCATAGAGCTTATGAGTCACATCCAGAGTCATTTCTTCTGAAGTCCTTAATTGTGAAAAAGAGGTAGCCCTGTAGAAGTCCAAGCTGAGATGCTGTCGTGGGAGGATTCCAGATGTCCTTTGGGCAGATTGGTTGAGGCAGGACAGAGGTGATGGCTGTCTCTGTGATAATCTCCATCCTGTAGCTTGTTGCCATTGAAGGCTTTCCAGGGGGTTAGCGATGCTGCCAGGATCCCTGGGAAGGTGGTCCTTGCTTAGCCTCTGCAGTGCATCCTGGGACTGGAGATCAAATCCAAGGTCTCTGCCAGTCACTCCAAATTCACACTCTCTAGATCACAAGAGCCCTGGAGTGTTATCAAACAGACTGTTTGCTTTCTCCATGAGAGCTCAGGTTGGTGGAAACTGGAGTCTCCGGGGAGACCTGGTGCCTACAGTCTGTGCTGCTCAGATCTTCCCCTAGTCTACTACAGTGGTCCAAACATTCTTCCCCAAGGCAGCTGCTTGCTGACTTCCAACACGTGCCCTGGGTTGGTAGCGTTGGAGGAATCCCGGGAGAAGCTAAAAGCACTCAGGCCTGTCAGAATAGTGGCTTTTTTTCTTTCTGCGGGTGTCATGTGTGTGCCTTCTTCTTTCACAGTGTCTGAATAAGCATTACTCTTCCACAGAGGGAAAATCAAAGCTGTGACCAGAGGACTCTTGGGGTAAAATGTCTAAGGCCTGAGGTTGGGAGAGCTACAGATGAGGGAAGGAAGCAAGGGTTCTTACAATAATTCAGTAGTTATAAACCAGGGGGAAACTTAACCCGAAAGGAAAGCAGGTCAGGGAGGACTAGCCACACTGGTGGCTGAAGAGGAATATTTCTAGGGCTGGAAGTCTTCTCTTTCCTCAGAAATCACAAGGTCCTGTTATATATTGAGACTGGCTTGAATAAATGTCCCTGCTAGTGGCTGGTGTCATTTGGAAGTAGGTATGGGCTCCACTTGCTGAAGCACAGGAGTACCTCTGTTGAGCTCATGATTTGCAAACAAGCAGAAGTTGGTTCAAGTGTGGAGATCCTTCTGGATCTCCTGGGCCTTCTTGTCTACCTCTTCCTCGTCCTTGATCTCCTCGGTCAGTTGTATTGTTCAGGGACTGGTACTGGGCGAATGTTAATGATAAATCTACCAAGAGGAAATGGTGGGACAACCTTAACCTAGCTCCTTGTCTAGTTTCATAGCTCAAAATGATAGAAAACAGGGATTTATCTTTGCTCCCATCAACTCTGACCCAATGTGTGTGTGTGTGTGTGTGTCTGTCTGTCTGTCTGTCTGTCTGTCTGCCTGTGAGTGAGTGCATACACACAAATCTTTTTCTTTCTCTTTACTCTGTGACAGAAATGGACAGACTCACAGTCTCTTAGGATAATGGAAGATGGCTCAGAGGACACAATGAAATCACCGGTGTTAGGCTGACGTCAACCAGTGTTCTGTGAAGAACGCTGGGACTTTGCTCTGTTCACTGAGCTGCCTGTCTCGGACATCTTTCAGATCAGTGAGGCATATCAAGATGCCATCTTTATAGCCTTAGAGGATCTTATTTATGGCCACACAGTAAATCGACCTTGCCCGCCGCGCACCCATAGGTGTTTGCTCTGCTTCCTAGATTTTGCTACTGCAAACTGTAAACCTGGGCACTTCCTCCATGTTGCTGCTGCAACTGAAGGACAAATTCCAGAAAGCAGGATAATTAGGGCAAAGGGGACACGTATTTATGCTTTAGATAAGGTTCCCAGATATCTGGGAAGGGGAGCGTCCTACACAGTGCACAGCCCTGTTTCCTTACCCCCTAGACTCAACACAGCTTAAGTTTGCATTACTCTTCTTTCAGTATGATTGACCTGTGTATGTGTGTATGTGTATGTGGGTATGTGTGTGTATGTGTGTTATGTGAGTGTATGTGTGTAAACATGTGTATGTATGTATGTGTTTATGTGTGTATGTGTGTATTTGGGTATATATGTGAGTGTATGTATGTATGTATATATGTGTGTTTATGTATATAAGTGTATATATGTGTGTATGTGAGTGTATGTGTCTATGTGTATATGAATGTGTATATGTAAGTATATGTGTATATAGATGTATATGTGTGTATGAGTGTATGTGTATATATGTGTATGCATGTATGTGTATATGTGTATATGTGTGTATGTATATATGTGTATGTGAGTGTATGTGTATATGTATGTATGTGTGTATATGTGTGTTTACATGTATATGTATGTATATATATGTGTGTGAGTATATGTGTTTATGTGTGTGTATATGTGTATGTATGTGAGTGTATGTGTTTGTATGTATGTATGTATGTATGTGTGTGTATGTGTGCATGAGTGTGCATGTGTGTGTGTGTTGAGATGACAAGTCTACCTTGATTGCTACCTACCTTATTTATAGAGGCAGGGTCTCTGGCTGAACATCAGGTTTTGTCTAATCTATCTGGCCCCTTCTTTGGGGGATCACATGTCTCTGCCTCCGCTTCCTATGAACTGGGAATACAGAAGAGTTGCCACACCCACTGGGCTTCTCCATGAGTTCTGGGGATTTGAACTGTGATCCTTACACTTCCACAACAAGTGCTTTACCCATTGAGCAACCCCCTCAGCTCTCACCTGTGGATTTAAATGAGTCTGTATTAATATTGAGATCACATTAAACTTGTGAATGAAGACAGATGGCATGGTGGTGACTTCTCTGCTGGAGGGTGCAGTGTCTCCCCACCAGCTCTGATCCCTCCTTGATGTTGGTGACGTGGGACCCGTGGACTGCAGGCTGCTCCTGCAGCTTTTGCGCTTGAGCTAGGCATTATCATTGTTTCTGTTCGTTTCAGCTCTCCTGCGGCTCCTCAAACTCAGGACCAAGACTAAACAGCCAGGCTGAAGGAATTTGTCGTGAAGACCCCAGCATTTCTATATCCTAAGTTGTCCCGTCCGTTTGATATTCATGTCTGAGCTAAGCTCTGACGTTTCAATGGGCCCTTGGAGAGGGAAGGAGAGAGGTTGGGCTGCAGGAGACCTTTGGCCTCTGTGGCATTACTTGGTCTATTTGAAGGAGTTAACATTGGACTCATTATTCGTTAATACCCAGCAGCCTCCTCTCCTCTCCTCTCCCCTCCCCTCCTCTCCTCTCCCCTCCCCTCCCCTCCCCTCCCCTCCCCTCCCCTCCCCTCCCCTCCTCTGCTCTCCTCTCCTCTCCTGAGCAGACTGACAACCAGTTACATAAGGAAGACCACAGATAAGGAAGCTGAGCAGTGTGGGGACTACAAGGTCCCAGTGGGATAATTGCCAGCTGGCCAAAGGTCTTCTTTCTGGCACATTCCATGGTAGCTGGGCAGCTCTGAGGTGGCCCTAGAGGCCTTGCTTCTTAGTACTCAGATCATGAGTCTCCTCCCACATGGAGGAGGCCTGACCCTGGTAACTGACAGGGTACTGTGGAAATGACCATGTGTGACCTCTGAGGCTCAATCGTGTACAGGTGGTGTCCTCCACTCTGTTTGCTTGGGTCACAGTGGAGGAACCCAGCTGCTACCTCAGAAGGGCATTCCATCAGCTACATGGACAGTTCTGCAAACATGGCCCTGGGCTTTGTATATTTCTAGTCAGGTGTGCCCAAGCCAGAGGTTGACTAAGCAACAGATGCAAAAGGAAAATTATTTGCTGATTTGTTTACTTGTACCCAACTAGAGATGTCCCAACATATCCAGCATCTGTCACACCTGGAGAAATGTCCTCCCTGCCCAATGGGTCTGGCTCCCAGCTGAACATCCAGGTCTTGACTTGGAAAGTTCTAACGCTGTGTGGAGAAATCGATTGTCAGGTCTTTCCCAGCAGCAGCAGCAGCTATTGCTTGTCCATTTTCTCTTCATTGTGCTCAGGGTACATTGCTCGCCTAGCGTGTCTGCAGCATGATTCTTGTTCCGTGGGGTTCAATTTCCTGGAAGTGGAGGGAACAGTCACCACGTGGTTCATCTGGAGCACTGGGTATCGGCCAACAAGTTGGCCTCTGTGGTCGGCCTCCTCTCCTGGGAAGCAAAGGAAAGAGGTTTGTTCTCCTTTTTGCTTCCCCGAAATGTGCATCTCCGCACTGGGAGAAGCAGTACCGGGCAAGAACATCATCAGTGGCTGAGATGCGAGCAGAGCCTGGAGGAAGAGAGTGGGCGTGTAGCCATCGGAGACAATCCCGTGTATCTTCTCCACCTCTGAGAACCGCAGCTGGTTCTAACAGGAGAGGGATGGTCAGAGGCTGTCACCACATGGATGAGGGTGAGGAACAAGCAGAGGAAAAAGGAGAAGACTCAGACGGTGTTCACACGACACTGATTTGAAGATGGTTTTCTGAACATCTCCCTCCAGCCTGCAACACTATTTCTCCTGTCCTGTCTGAGAAAGGACACCCTGGGCCCACTGGGGAAGTTTATTTTATAGACGTCAAAGAAAAGGCCCTACTCACATGTGCAAAATGGGCTTCATATTACTTATAGGAGATTGTGTGTGTGTGTGTGTGTGTGTGTGTGTGCTCACATGTGTGCATGCATGTGAAGACCATGTGTTGACCTTGGGTGTTGTTCCAAAGGCACATTCACTTTGCTTTTAGAGACAGGGTTCCTCACTGGCCTGTAATTCATTTGACCAACAAGAGCCTCAGGAATCTACCCCTGCCCCTTTCCAGCTCCCCAATGCTGGGATTACAAGCACCAATGTCGTCATCCCCAGATTCTTCTCATGGGTTCTGAGAATCAGACTCAGATCCTTGTGCTTAAAAAACTATGCTCTGTCCCTCATCAATTAGTTTATTTTTTTCATAATATTTTTATGAATTATTTGAGAGTTTCACATCATGAACAGTCTCTTTCCAATCATCCCAGGCTCCCCTCTCCAAATTGTGACCTACCCCTAGTCAAAAAAGAAAAAGTAGAAGAAGGAGGGGGAGAAGGAGGAGAAGAGGAGAAGGGGGAAGAAGAGGAAGAGGAGGAGGAAGAGGAGGAGGAAGAGGAGGAGAAAGAGATGACAAACCAAAAACCAAGTTCAATTTGTATTGCCTACCCACATACTCATGGGGACACCGTGGTCACACTCCCAGTGGCCAGCATCTTAAAGAAAATTGAGTCCTTCTGTGTCTACACCCTGGCCAGAGCCATCAATTGTGGAGCATCCTTGTCAGAGTTTTTAAGAGTTCTCTTTGATGGCTTTCTGTCTAGGCTGTTACTTTTTTGGATGGGGTGGGGTAAGGGTTGTCACAGAAGCCTTCTATGTCTCTCTTTCTCAATTGTGAGTCTGCAGTCATCAAGACCAAGGCAAAAGGGGCTCCCTTGTTCTTTACAGTCAGCAGGAGCATGGATCATGGATGTACACATGGTTTCTGGAGACAGCACATGCCACAGTTCTCATCGTGGTCTCCAGTTGCTATACAGACCATGGGTATCAACACAGCCCTTGGTTGCAGTAGAACAACAGACCCACACAGGGCTCTCTGTGGCAGCACAGACTGTGGCATCACCATGGCCTCAAGTGACACCACAGACCGTGAACATCCACATGGCCCCCAGTTGGGCATCACCATGGCCCCTGACTGCAGTAGCTCCTGGGACTCAGACATGACCCTTGATAGTAACATGGACCTGGACATCACCATGGCCTAGGGCACAGGCCACTCACATACATATGGCTCTTGTAGGAAGCACAACCCACACACATAGCATGGTCTCAGATGGGGGCCCAGACCAAGGACATCTTGGCCTTCCATGGTACCTCAAGCCAGGGATATCAGCAAGGCTCTCGACTGCTACAGGGAGACAGATATCCACATGAACCTTGGACTTTAACACGGCCTGGGGCAGCAGACTAAGGATACCAACATGGCCTCCAGTGGCAGCATGAACCAGAGAGGTCTTTTGAGGAGATCTAGTTCAGAAAATGATCCATTCTTCATCTTAGGCATCCCGTCATTGCTCAGAACAAGGGCAATCATGGCTGGGCAGCATGTTTGAAGGCTGACTCTGCTACAAACAACCCTGTCTACCCTACTCAGCAACACCGTGTTCCCCCCAACCCACAGCAGTTATCTCTCCCCCTTCCCCCATCACTCTCCCCTCCCTCACCCAGCCTTTCTACTTCCATCTCTCTGCACTGTCAACTGGTCTGCTCCTCTCTCTTTCTCACCTCTCCATTGAATAGCTATTTGTTGTAGAGGCATTGGAAGCTGCTGTGTGTTACATAGTATTTTTTTCTCAGACAGCTTCACAGGTGAACATTCACTGCAATGAGTCCTTGGTCTGGCTTAAGATTTCTGGAGCACCATAAATACTGGATCACTGCTGAGACTCGTCTAGGAAATACTGCTTGCTGTTGCCAGCCCTGCTAGTCCTGCAGCTCAGGGGGTTTGCAGAATCAGCCTCTTCATGAGGTCCATGAAGCAGCTTGTACATGGGGTGGACGACTCAAAGCACTGGATCTTGGCCCAGGTAGGAGCTGAATGGGTCAGCCAGCTTCTGCCGCCACCGGTAGGGCCTTCCTACCAGCGTCTCCAATTAGTTTCCTTATAAAAAAATTCTCATTTCGTTTCATTTAAATTCACTGGGGATGTCTCCACTTTCTCCTTCAATGAGGCACTCATTGGTTGTTCTTAAAAAAAATCTGTTTGTTGGAGCCTGACACCAATTGTAACTTGAAGACTCTCACAGTGTCTGTCTGTCTCTCCCACTTGGCCTTAACTCATCATCTGCTTTCGTTATTTCTTGTACTATCACAGAAACAGAAGTGAGAAGTCTGCTTCAGCTTTGACACTGTAAGGCTATTCTATGGCTCAGAATGGTTTGTCCTATAAATGGCAGCCACTCCCTAACCAACTAACTTATCCATATGTCCATACTCCTTTTAGTCTGCTGGATCAAGACATCTACAAATATAATACGATTCGATCAATAAACTACTCATTCATTATATGTTAGGGTAATAGTGAGAAAAGATTATAGTGAATGGATCCCATTATTGTCTAAGGCTAGGTTAGTCTTTAGAAAAAAATAATAAATCAGATAGCTTCAGACTAATACTGTCTGATTTTAAGACACCTTCTCAGCATTGGCAGATTCTTTTGATGATACTGAACTTGGAACTCGACACTGGCTTGCCTTGCTGGCCACAGAGTCATGGAGATCCTCCTGCTTCTTTCTTCCACTACTGGGATAGTAGACACTGTCCTCTGCTCCTGCCTTCATGGGTCAGGACTCAGGTTCTTAAGCTTGCTCACTGAACATTTACATCTCTAGACCCCACCACTGAAGTTTTTACTGCAGCTTTCCCTTGCAATACCTCTTACTAGATTTTTGTCCCACTGGAAGTTCTACAGGAGTGACTTCCTAGGGATATTTTTCTGTTGATGCTTAGTTGTTTCTAGTGCCTGGTGGACACTAACATTTAGATACCATAGTGACACCAATGCTGTGTGTGTGTGTGTGTGTGTGTGTGTGTGTGTGTGTGTGTGTGTATTGCCTGAGAAAGATGTTTTTTTTTTTTTCCTGGTGACTCTGTCTACTTTCCTGCTTTCTTTTTTATGCTCTGGTCTTTTGAGCACTGTGCATGACATCTGGTTTAACAGATGTGAGCTCTGGGTGACTGTCACTTCTTCTAGAGATGGTTCCTAATAGTGTTTGGTCTGCTTTCCCTTTGCTGTGCACAAATGATCTGAGCACTCTCAGATAGAAAAATCCATCAGGTATATTTACATAAACCTGTCTTTGATTTTTCTGCATGATTGCTTTGTTTACTTGAGCGGACCCACACACTGCATAGAAGGATCCTTGTTCACTTGCTCCTGAATTGTACCAGTTTCTCAGACCCTAGATGTAGGACTGTCTATATGATTTGGAAGACCTAGTGATAAGCAGTCATGAAAACTCTTGCTCAAAAATTAAAGTCTCAGTTTGGTGACCTCAGAGTCTTGGATTAGGAGTAGCCGTGAATAACTAGCTAGCTCACAGTCCATGGGCTCAGTTCTTCCTGTCTCTGTAACTGAATAGCCCCAGGCATGCTCTGTGGCTTAGCTTCTATTTGTTTCCTCACTATTTTTAGTTTGCAAAGGGAATGAGGTCACTTGCAAGCCTGGATGTTCCACTGACTTCTGACTTCTATTGTTGCGATTGAAAAGTCTGTCGTTGAGTGAACTTCCGTGTCTTCCCAGCTCTCTTTCTCTGCTTGTCTGTTTTGATTCTTGTCGTTGGCAGTTTTTTCTTACAGTGTGTCCAGGTTTTCATGTTTTGCTTTGATGACGATGTTTCCTTGATTTCTTCCGTCCCTCCCCACCCCATTTTAGAAAATTCTCTGGCAGTGTCTTTGTAAATACTGACCCCTTCCCCGTCCTTTCTTGTGCTTCTGTGTAAAGCACACTAAGGTTCCTTCCGTCTCAGAAATCTCACTGTGCTTCATTCTGGGTCATCATCCAAGATGACCTGTGCTCCCTTACATGGTCTAGTTTGAGACCCTTTACCTGCATGTATGAAGCTTTTGTTGGTACACATTTCACTTCTAGAAGTTACATATGGTCCCTTTAAAAATATATATTTCTGGTCTTTTGAAATGAGTTTAGTTTCTCATAACCGTGTGTGTGTGTGTGTGTGTGTGTGTGTGTGTGCTGTAGGTACAAGATTATGGGGGAGGAGGTCTGTACATTCGTGTATGTGCATGGATTTGTGGAGGCCAGGAGTCCACGTCAGGTGTACTCCTTGATTGATCTTCACTTGACCTTTTGAGATAGGGTATCTCACTGAATCTGGAGTGCTTAATTTCATAATAGCCAATGAGCTCCAAGGCTGGACCCTTCCCTGACCCCAGCACCAGTGTTACCTTCTACTCAAGTGGCCTCACCTCACTTTTGTGTGGCCTCTTGGGATTTAAACTCAAGTTCTCATGCTGTCTGGCCAACACTTCACTGACTGGGTCCCCTTTTCTCATAATTACCCACCCTTTACATTCTAGTTATTTTCTCCACAACTCCCAACCTCTTTCTAATATCTGGATGCCTTTTAGGTTTTTTTTTTTCTTTTCTCCTGCTGCTACATTTGGTGACTTGATGGTGGGGTAGTGTTGAGGGTTCCTGCTGCTACATTTGGTGACTTGGGGGTGGGTTAGTGTTGCAGGTTGAACCCAGGGCTGTGCACAAGCCAGGGAGCTGCTCATCCTGTTTTGTAGGCTTGGCCATTATTTCAGAACTGGATACTATTTCAGTTAATATTTCAGAAATGGCTCGCCATGCCTTTAGGGCCACATTTATTATTCTGTTGCACGATATCTAGGTGTTTTACAAGCAGAAGCTTCTAGCGTCCCCATAACACTTCCACAAATGATAGTTGCTGTCATCCTGAATGTCTGATCCTACTGGGACTGGGTATTTTGAGATTTTCCTAGCTCTTGGGACATCTTAGTAAGTCAGCCAGGAGTCCTGTCTGAACTCATGGCAGGCCTGTTGGACTGATCAGGAAATGTCACCTCTTTTTGTGTGGAGCTTTTATGTAGATGAAACTTGGGTTTTGTTCTGCAAAGAAAACAGCCAATGTACCCTTGCTAAAAATGACTGAAGCCCAGTGGCTAGACAAATTTAGCACAAAATGCAAGATGTTATAAAAGCAAACACTTAGAGGTTTGTGGACACAGAGAGTGTGGCTCAGCAATGACAAGAAAACAGGAGAGGACATTTCAGTTCCCTGTCCTGGGCCTCGCTCTGCCTCCAACCACGCCGCAGGCCTCTCTTCTGCACTTGAGTTTCCTGCCCCTTAAACATCATTTTACCAGGAATGGAGAACACCTTCACCCGAAGGACCAGCAGAGAAGTGAGGACATCTGGCTGCAGAAGGCCACACAGCTGAGTTGGCAGGGAAGGCAGCTGGTGGCCACTTCCTGCCTCACCCTGCAGGAAGGGGGTACCCAGGAAAAGGACGTTAGAGCTGAAACCACTATAGATGGTTCCTGTTCCCCTCCAGGGACAGCAAAGCCTCCTCGTGTGGACGACTTCTGTATTCCAGATGGGGGATATCTAAGCACATAGACAGGACCAAAAGAGGTCTGGTCTATCTGCAGTGGGTTTTTCTCATCCCTTACTCTTGGGAGAGTGAAGTGAGACTGTGTGTGTGTGTGTGTGTGTGTGTATGTGTGTCAGTGTGTGTGAGAAAGTGTATGTGTGTATGTGTGTATGTGAATGTGTGTGTATGAGTGTATGTGTGTGTGAATGTGTATGTGTGAGTATATGTGTGAGTGTATTGTGAGTGTGTGTATGAGTGTGAGTGTGTATGTGTGTTAATGTGTGTATGAAACTGTATGTGTGTGTGTATATGAGAGTGTGTAGGTATGTGTGTATAGGTGTGTGAGTCTATGTGGGTATGTGTGTGTGAGTGTGTATGTGTGTCAGTGTGTGTGTGAGAAAGTGTATACGTGTATGTGTGTGTGAGTGTATGTATGAGAGTGTGTGTGTATATGTGTGCATATGTTTGTGTGAGTATATGTGTGAGTGTGTGTATGTGTGTGAGTGTGTATGTGTATGAGAGTCTGTGTGTGAGTGTGTATGTGTGTGTGCATGTGTGAGTGTGTGTGTATACACTTACCAATAAGTGTGCATGTAGAGGTCAGAGGTTCACACTGAGTATTTTCTTCTACTGATCTCTACATTTTATTATGATTATGATTATGATTATTATTAAAGACAGCATCATTCACTGAACTGGGACAGCATCTTTCACCAATTGGCTAGACTGGCTGGCTAGTATGCCCTGAGGATCCAGTTCTGCCTTCCCAGCTTTGGTGAGGAGTAGGGTATTTTTACAGCCCTGATCCTTACACTCTGACACATTCACCACTTGGCTTGGCCCAGGAAAACCTGGTTGACTCTTCTTTGTTTTCAGCTTGAAAATAGTGCAAACCTTCTGGACTCTGTCTTGGAAGGCTCCACCACATCACTGTGATATTAATCAGTTATGATCATGATAGTAGATGTTGTTTCTGAAGGACCCTCCCCTGCTTCTGTGGTATAGGGCAGTAAGATGAAATTGGAGTCTCACAGATGGGATTAACTATGGGGGCTTTAGAAAGCATGGACTACTTCTATAGATACCCACAGGGCTTTACCTTCCTGAAGTCCCGAGCTTCAAGAATCCCAAGCTCAAGGTATCCCCTCCAGACGTGTGACGTACCTCGGTGGTCAAAATCCTTCTTCAGGGCTTCTCCGACACAAAGGTCAACGCATCTATAGCTTTCAAGTCTCCTGCTGGGTTTGACATCTGTCCTGGGGTTGGGAGATGAAATGCCTTGGCTTATTTTTTCTGGGATCAAGAAAAACATTATATTCAGAAGGAGGGCTCCGACTGTATTTCTGATCTCTAAAGTGTAGATTACAGCCTGTGTGGTTTAGCACATCAGCATTTTACCCTTGGTTGTGAGCACGGGAGCTCTGTGTCTTGGGTTTGTTCCCATCTCTTCAGAGTGTAAGCTGCATGAGTACCTGTGTTCATTGTTCTATCCCCAGGACCTGGAAGAGGGTCCAGGGCCAAGGGCAAGCGTCTGTAAACAGTTGGCAGAGGAATTAGCCAATAACTTTGAACAAATGAATGGAACAAACTCCACCACTAATGAAGCTACTCACTTCACTTAATCAAGACGTGTCCCCTGAGATTCCACTTCCATCCTCTTTTACCCTGAGCAAATCTAACTTATTGTTTTGTCTCAAAATAGCATTACCGAAAACCTTTCTTCTGCAGGCATTAGTGTGTCTCCTGTAGTCTTAAGAATGCATCAAGCAAGAGATTGCAACCGAAAGGAGACGATTACTTGATTCCCTCCTCCCTGATTCCTGAGTTCATTGGTTCCCTCCTGCAGATGTTTCTCTACAGACTGACAGAGCTTTGCTGAAGCCCTGCTGCTGGGGGCCTCTATGTAACACCCTCCTGTGTAGGAATTCAGTCATGGAAAACATAACAAAGGCTTCTCTTTAGGCTTTACCACACAAGTGCATGGTTTTCATCTTCCAACGGCCCATGGTTGGCGCCAACCAGCCAGTTCCTCATTTACCCCAGGGCTCAGGTTCACTTCTGTATTTTGACAATTGCCAGTCATGCTGTCTTTACCAACGCCAGCAGTGGGAGACGGCATGGTTCTCACTGAACCTTTAAGGACCTCCTGCAGATGTGGCACCTACTACCAGTACTTGTGACTCCTTAGAGGGGGTGTTGGGATGCTACGAAGAGCAGCAGATCAGGGAAAGCCCAAAGATGCTTCCTCCCAGAGTGGCCCAAATGTCATCTAGGATGCTTGAATTCTCACTCTGAGTATCGCAGGTTTACCCAAATAAATCTTTTCATTCTCAGAGTCTGTGCCTGATCAGATGACCCAAAGACTGTGCCTACAATTGTAAAAAAAAGTTTCTCTGTTCTTCCTCCTTGTCTCTGGCAATTGCCCCTCTGCTCTCTCTATGAGTTTCACTCTTCTAGGTCCTTAATATGTAAGATGGAAGAAGTCTTTCTACTTCTTCCTGGCTCTGTAAGAGGACCCCTTCCTTGACAACAGAGATTTACAAACACTACAAAGTTTAAGGTTGATACAGGGGTTTTGGGTCAGCTAGACAAACAAACATCTGCTCACATGGAGCCAACACTCATTAGACGGCAGATTCAGCCTCTCTCTCTCTCTCTCTCTCTCTCTCTCTCTCTCTCTCTCTCTCTCTCTTTGTGTGTGAGAGCATTTATGTGTATGAGTATTTGTGTGTGTGTGTGTGTGTGTGTGTGTGTGTGAGCACATGCGTGCGCATATGGAGAGCAGAGGTTAACATTGGGCTCCTGTGTTTGGGATTCCAGGTGGGAGGCCATACCCCTCTGCTTATGTGGATGCTGAGGATGAAATCTCTGGTCTGCATGAGTCTACAGCAAGTTCTTCATCTTTTGAGCCATCTCCTCAGCCACACAGTGAACTTGCACCCACAGGGGATTAAGATGGATCACAGTACATTGGGTTAACTAATTTCGTTTGTCAGATCCAATCTATCTATCTGATAGGGTCATGGGTATGAAACATGGGGAGACATGTAGAGCATCTAAGTGAAGTAATCTAAGGGCACTTTTCACAGCCCTGGTCCCTGGTCGTCTATCTCCTGATCCTGTCTTACAGGCAGTCACCTTTTTGGGTCATCAGGATTTTTCTCACATCCCTCATTGGTGACATGAGGCCGGGGCCATGGGGTATGTATCCCTAAGGGTCAGAGCTTACCTCCCCTCAGCCACTATGTCAGGCAAGCAGGATACCACCCATAAGTCAAAAGTGCATAGGCATGGTTTGGGTGAAGTACAGTGGGGTCTGTGTCTCTCTTGGGTTAAGGTGAGCACAGGCCTAACTGTTGCCCAGGTGTGTGGTAAAGGAGAACTGTAGGAGAAACCATGACACCCAGAGTTCTCCATGGCCCAGAGATGCCTGATGACACTCTTGGTGACTGCTGCTGACTATGACAGATTGTCTGGGAGCACTCTTCACCTTCAGCTTATGAATAGAATTGTGTCTGAGGAGATCAGCACAGTGGGCAGGTGCCATCTGTGCCAAAGTTTTGTTTGTTTCTTCACTTGGCTTTGATCCAGGGTCGAACACAGAACTGATCGCTGGATGGGGCCATAAGTAAACAAGAGTTTCATGGTATGGTTTGAAGACATGACCTTTCATGATACAACTGTAATAGCCCCAGTGTCCCAGTGGTACATTTTAGCCCTTAAAACAATAAATCCTGGTGCAACATTGTATCTATTGCATTGCTTAAGGAAACTAGTACCAGTTACAAAGAAGCTGCTTATAACATACCCATGGCACAGTGTGTTATGCATTTTCTAGGGAGGCCCGTGGCTGAAGAACCCAGGCTCTTCCTATATTGTGACTCTCCATGCCATCTACCCTTTTAGACCTCTGTCTAGAGGCAGAACTTGATGAAGATGGTACTTATTGACATCTTATCCTGGGCTGACAGGGAGATATAACCTCATGCCAATTTTGCACTATGGAAAGTGCCATGTGAGTGTGGCTGGCCAGTTAGCCTCTTCTGACATGATAATGGCATGAACCTCCATAGCCTCAGTCTCTGCATCTGTCGGATAGAGGACACGGAACCTGCTTCCAAGGGTTACCAGGAGCACCAGCACTAATTCATGGAGGCACTGCTGGGCCATGGTCAGTGCTGTAGATGTTTCATTCAAGGCTGTGACCAGTGCCAGAGAGTGGGCCTCTCTTACCATCTGGAGGCAGGGGGACCTAGGTACATCCCACCCCAACTGCTTTCAGTTCTGTATCCATGCCTCACTTCTGCCTAAACAGGCCTCCTAATGACCATTATGCAATATGCGTTCTGTGTTTTGATTATTATGCTAATGTGAGCCTATTTCACAGTGATTACAGTGTGATATGTATTATCTATTGTGATGATTATGTCTATGCAAATGAATAGCTCACTCAGACGTATGTCTCATAGGCTCAGTCTTGCTAGGGCACTGGCAGAAGCTTTTCAATGTTGCCCTCATTGTTTGCCATTGTTCAAAATATCTTCTGTTATAAAAAGCAATGTAGGTCATTGTAAAAATGGCCAACACACAGACAGCAACAGAGCGGGACTCAGAAGCCACTTTCCCGCCCTCTTTTTTGCTTGGATAAGTAACCGTTGTGAACAGTCTGGGCAAATCTTTCCAGAAATATTCTGTGCTTAGACACAAGCTTTATAGATTCTTCTACTTTGCACAAAAGCAAATCACAGTGAAATGTTATTTTGTGACTCCTTTTTCTTTTCCACTATTTTGGTGTCTGGTCTAATTTTGTATTTTTAACAGTTAAGCAGAAACCCACGATGGGGACGGTTGCACACTTTCTCCTCAGAGAAGAGATGTTTAGGAATCGTTGCCAAGGTATCAGATTTCTCTTTTCTTTTGTGAGCCAAATGTGTGTTCCCTAAACTTGCTTCCCTATCACAGATACTTCCAAACCACAGACCCATACGAAGAGCCCACTAGCTTGCCATCAGAGCCCTGCTATGGTTCCAAGAAGTAGATGAATTTGGTTCCAAAGCCCTATATGTTTTATGAAGAGTAAGGCCAAGGAGGAATCAAGGGGTCAAACACCCCTATCCTGTGCCTGCAGTCTCAACCCCCCAGAAGAACAGAACGCCAGAGATACTTGGTTCCCCTTCAAAGTCATGGCTGCTGCCCCCTTTGGGGTTCAGTTCATTCTGGTTTAGGTTCTCAACACGGCACAAACCAATGGCTTGTGCAACATCAAGAAGCTTTGGACAGAGAAGCGATATTTTTGGGTGTGTGGAAACTCTCCTGTCTTCTCGAAAGAAATAATTTGGTTGTGGTGGTTTGAATAAGAATGGTCTGCCATATGATCATATGTTTAAATGCTTAGTCATCTGGAAGTGGCGCTATTTGAAAGGATCATCGGGGGTGGTCTTGTTGAAGGAAGTGTGTCACTGGGGGTAAACCAGCTCTGAGGTTTCAAAAGCCCATGCCAGGCCTAGGAGTTTCTCCCTCTCCCTCTCCCTCTCCCTCTCCCTCTCCCTCTCCCTCTCCCTCTCCCTCTCCCTCTCCCTCTCCCTCTCCCTCTCCCTCTCCCTCTCCCTCTCCCTCTCCCTCTCCCTCTCCCTCTCCCTCTCCCTCTCCCTCTCCCTCTCCCTCTCCCTCTCCCTCTCCCTCTCCCTCTCCCTCTCCCTCTCCCTCTCCCTCTCTCCCTCCCTCTCTCTCTCTCTCACACACACACACTGACTGCAGTTAGGATGTAGCTCCTTTCTCCAGCGTCATGCCTGCCATGCTTACTGTCATGCTCCTTGCCGTGATGATAACGGACCAAACCTCTGAAACTTTAAGCAAGCCTCTAATTAAATGCTTTCCTTTATAAAAATTGCCTTGGTCATGGTGTCTCTTCACAACAATGGTACAGTGAGCAAGACACAGACAGTTTAAGTAGAAGTTTATTCCAAAGACTCCAGAGGGGAAGGGGGGGAGGAAAGGGGAGAGAGAGAGGGGTTCGTGACTTAGACTACTTTGATTCGCATTACAACTATGGAACCCTCCCTGAGAGCAGGCTTCCATTGATGGACCTCCTAAAGTCAGTGCTTTCTCCCACTTCCGGAATTGCTGTCCTAGAACCTTCTGTTTCTTTGTGCGTGGTTTAAGAGGAAACACTAGCAATCTCAGGAACGCGTGAAGTGTATGTCAGGAGTAAGTGAACTCCTCCTCTGAGCTGAGCCTTCCTGAGCATGGGATGGTATTTTTGGCCACCCTGATCCTTAAGGAATGTTTTTCTCTCTGTTTTTTTTTTTTTTTTTTTTTTTTTTTTTTTTTTTTTTTCTGGAAAGAAAATAAAATGTATCCATTTCCAGTTACCTCTGTGGATAAGGAGCAAAGAACAAGGAGGTGTCTGGGGGCTCTCATTCCTGCAGATGTCGGAATATTGCCTAATATGCTCTGGGCCAGGATCGCATTAGTCCTATTTTTAGATTTTTGGGTTGACTTGGTGAATCTGGCCTCTTTTTCAACAGATCATATTAACGAACTGCAGATGGGCCATAATTGATTCCTTTCTGTCACAGTTATTTCCCAGGCAAGCCCGATGCACTCAACATCTCCTTGGTGAAGTTACCTAGTTTCTAAAAATCCCCACTAGATCTACAAGCACGTTTCCTTTTTGGTTTGGGCAGCAGAGGAGGGATTATCTGAGATGGATCCAGAAGTACTTCGATGTGCATTTGGCACCCTTGGCAGTCATAGTGGAAATTTGGGGGATCTTGGTGGGTCCACAATATGTCTCAAGGAGATGCTGACACTTAAAAGTCTTGGTGAGTGGAGGATGGGCTGTGTTACTGGATCTCACTGAGGCACATTTCTATCTCAGTTCAACAGTCTCACAAGCACTTACCCCATGTATCCTCCCTCTTGGTGATACCGTCAAGCACTACTGGATATCTTGGATCCAGAATGCACTTTAAAATTTTATTTAGTGTGTGTGTGTGTGTGTGTGTGTGTGTGTGTAGTGTGTGTGTGTACTGTGTGTAGTGTGTGTGGTATGTGTGTGTAGTGTGAGTGGTGCATGTGTATAGTGCATGTGTGTAGTGCGTGTGTGTAGTGTGTGTGTAGTGTATATGTGGTGTGTGTATAGTGTGTGTGTAGTGTATATGTGTGGTGTGTGTGTATGTAGTGTGTGTGTAGTATGTATGTAGTGTGTGTATGTGTGTGCGTGTGAGCGTATAGGTATATGTATTACTACAAGCATGTGTAGTGGTCAGAGGATAACTTAGGGAAGTTATTTCTCTTCTCCCACCATGTAGGTTCCAAGGATTGAATTCAGGTCATCAGGCTTGGTGGCTGTATTAGTTAGGGTTTTACTGCTGTGAACAGGCAAGGCAATTCTTATAAGGACAGCATTCAATTGGGGCTGGCTTACAAATTCAGAGGGTCAGTCCATTATCACCAAGGCAGGAACATGGCCACATCCAGGCAGGCATGGTGCAGAAGGAAATGAGAGTTCTACATCTTCATCTGAAGGCTGCTAGCAGATACTGACTTCCAGGCAGTTAGGATGAGGGTCTTAAAGCCCACACCCACAGTGACACACCCACTCCAACAGTGACACACCCACTCCAACAGGGCCACACCTTCTAATAGTGCCACTCCCTGGGAGAGAACGTAAACTTGGAACGTAAACAGTTGGGCAAGGTGCTGTCCTCCAGATTGTACAACCACGAAGGTTGCTGACCGATGCTTGCTGCCTGCCTTGATTTTATTTATCCATTTATTTATTTTGCTGTGTGAATGCATGAGCATGTATGTGTGCAGATTCACAAGCCTAAGCGCACCCAGAGAAGGATGTCATGAGGCGTACTTTCTTCCCCTCTATCTTATTCCCACAAGACAGAGTATCTTATTGAACCTGAGTCTGGGCTAGCAGCCTTCAAGCTCCAGCAATGCTCCTATCTCTCCCCCAGCAGCATTGCTATTATAGGCATGTACATATGGCCACACCTATTTTTTTTAATTAATACATGGGTACTGGAGATTTGAACTCAGGTCCTCCTACTTGCACAACAAGTCCCATTCCCCACGGAGACAGCTCTTCAGCACTTAACTCTCTGACTAATACAGAAAACCAAAGTACAGCACACTTGGCTGACGTTCAGACTCCAAACCACCATCCACCTGGGGCTGGAAATGGGTACCCCCTGGGTGGAATCTGCTGAATCCTTTAGATCTGGTTGTGCTGATCCAAATCCTTTCAGTCACAGACAGGGATGTGTCCACACTCCACCCAACCTGGCATACTTCCGGAAAGCCAGTTATTTCTTGGAAGTAGAAAGCACTTGGTTGCCTTCTTCCTACAACATTTTGAATCAAGCAACAATGTATACATCTATGTGTGCAACCATACACGTTGAGGACATGGCTTCCGTAGAAAATACTACCTCATTTTCAGCTCAAAAGGCTTTTCTGTCATCGGTGGCATCTTGTGTCTGTGCTCTCGTCACTAATGAAGGTCACAGAGTGACCTTCTCATAGCCCTGTACGATACTCAACAGATATCGAACGTAGGTGGCCTCACCCTTTGGAGCTGAGAACATGTGTGACAGAGTGTGAGGTATCACTGGGGATGGGCCAAGACTCAAGATCTTTGTCATTTGTGTCATCTTCCATGACATCTCCCAGTCAACCACTTGGGCAAAGCATGTTGTCACTGAGCTCTGCTGGCCCAGGAGTAAAAAGACAAAAGTCTGAGGCCTGGCTGCCCCTTTAAGGTTGCTAAAGTAGACCTGGACTTCTCTCCACCGCTTACCGCAGCGTGCAAGCCCTCTTTTGTTGGTTCGGCTATGGTGGTGACTCCTGCCTAAGGACACATGGGGCATGTCAGAAGTGAATAGCAATCTCCATTCTCCTTCAACTGGAGTGCTGGTGTGCCTCATGGTGACTTCTAGACAGATGGTCTGCCTTCCCTCAGCCCAATCAAGTTTCAGCACCTCTAAAGGACTCTAGGCAGACCACTGAGTCACCTGGGCCTTGCTGTTCTCTTTTCAAAATGATGACCCTTAATGGGCATTGTGGGTCTTCTCGCTGGTAGACAAGACTGTGCATTGTCTGTCTAGACAAAATAAGCAACACATCCAACCCATGTGAGTTACTATTTTTTAATATCTACAGATGGTTATAATTAATAAAATGCATATTTATTTCAATGCCCAGCTAAATTCATTATAGATTCTCATCTATGTATTTTTTTTTAAATCTTTGTATATACATATGTGTATGATGTGTGTGTTTCTGAGTATGCTTGTGCATGTGTGAGGACATATGTGTGGAGGTCAGAGGACAGCCTTAGGTGTTGGTCCTTGACCTTTCACCTTGTTAGAAACAGGGTCTTGCTGTTGCTTCGTATGCCAGGGTAGCTGGCCTGTGAGCTTCTGGGGATTCTCCTGCCTCTGTTTCCTATCTTGCCATAGGACTGAAGGTTCCTTGCCATCATGTTCAGTTTTATGTGGGTGCTGGGGATCCAAATTCCAGTCCTCACGGTTATGCAGCAAATGTTGTATCCACTGAACAGCAAGCTCCTCAGCTTGGTCCAGAGAAATATTGCAGCAATAAACCAGTGACCCTTGGGAGTCTGCCATCTATGGGAGGGGGTAATAAAAAGACCCCCATATTTGAGAATATGAGAACCATTAATACAGAAGAAAGCCACCATTGATACAACACAGAATTCAAGGCACATCTCCAAGGCCAGAGAAGTCAAGGATGTCGTGGTAAAACTGCTGATTCAGACCCTAAAATGCTCATTCAATTGATTGAGTCCTTACCAGTGGTTCTCAACCTATGTATGGGTCATGACGACCTTGGGGGGGGGGTCCCATATCAGATGTCCTGCCTAACAAGTATTTATACAAGTATTTATATTATTGATTCATAACAGTATAAAATTACAGTTGTGAAGTAGCAACAAAATAATTTTATGGTTGGGGACCACCACAACATGAAGAGCTACACTGAAGAGTCTTAGCACTAGGAAGGTCGAGAACCACTGTTTGAAACTGAAAACTTAAACAAAACTCATGTTTATCTTATTAGTCTCTCTCTCTCTCTCTCTCTCTCTCTCTCTCTCTCTCTCTCTCTCTCTCCTGCTTTGTGAGGCTGTGGATTTCACCCATGGCCTCCAGCATGCTAGGCAAGTGTCCTACCACTGAGTCCCAGCCTCAGTTTCCCAATCTGCACTTGGAAGGCTAAATGGAGGTGTTGACTTGTTTGTGGGTCTGTCTGTCCATTGTTTGTGTGTCTGTCTGTCCAGTGAGAAAGGTTGGAAAGCAGTCACGGTGTTCTTTTCAGCAGAGGGCAGAGGCCATGCTTGCTAGGTTTTAGGACATCTCTGCCTTCTGCCTCCCTGAAACCAGAAACCTCTCCTCTCTGTCACATGATGTTGTGTCCAGTGCCTGAGCTTTCTGCCAGATTTTAGGCTTTGTAGTCCCAGGCCTGTATCTACATTGTTAGCTAAAGGTTTTGTGTCCTGGGTCTAGCCAGTGTTTATTCAGTGAACAGGTTGCTGTTCAACCTTGTAGGTTGCAGACAGAAACGGGAAGGAGTCGTTAGAAGGCAGGAGCACTGTTTGCTAAGCGTGCTGTCTCCATGTTTCCCCTTTGTGAGCATTTCCAGAGGGTCAGAGAATTGGGGGGGGGGGTACTCATCTTCCCCTTGGTTACAGAAGTAACATCTGCTCGCCATGGAAACAGCACGAAGTGATGCGAATGAGGACAAGCTGAGCAGCTCTCCCAGGTACGTCTGCAGGACCTTACAGGATGCATCCTTCTAAGGTTTCTAGTCCCCACCCTGCTTTGGTCTCCCAAGAGATGACCCTCTCTGTGGTACCACCACTTGGCTCTCTCTATGTCCAGCACAGGGAAGATCGGCAGAGCCCTCCCTAAATTACTGGCTTTGGTCTCCAGTGAAGTTTCCAATCCTATCTGGGGCTTGGAAACACTCTGGCCTTTTGTTGTTCTTGCACAGGGGCAAGGTTGTGTAACCAGCCCATGCCCTCTGCGAGCTTGACTCTGCCACTGCTCTTCAAGTCCCTGCCCCGCCCCCAACACCTTTAAACTGACTGGTTTTGATGAGCTGTGCTTCCTGTCCAGACCATGATTGGAACAAGGCACATCTCCGCAGTCACACAAATAGAGCCTTCCTGCACGCTCTACTTTGCATCCTGCCTTTTAACGCTAATAACTTCCATTACAAGATCTTTGTAGTTTTCTGTGCTGAGAATGAAAACTTGCCCTTCTGTGGTAAGCGAGTGCTCTGCTGCTGATCTATACCCTTCCTTCCTATTCTTTTCATTTTTATTTACTTGTTTTATGTACATTTATTTATATATATGTATGGGCACATGCTTGTAGGAGTCACGGGACAACTTGCCGAAGTCAGTTCTCTCCCTTTACCATATGGGTCCTAGGGATGAAACCCAGGTCATCTGGTTGGATTCTACCCACTTAGCCATCTTGTCTTCCTCTTTGTAATATATCTGCTTAGAGACCAGTTCTTACTAAGTTGCCCAGGCTGGCCTCAGACTTTTGGTCCTCTGTGTCAGCTTCCCGAGTAGCTGTGACTCCTCTAAGAATCTTTCCTTCCATGCCAGCAAATACAATCGAACACTTTTGTTATTTTGTCTGATAACATTTTCCAGGTGGGTTTAATTAAATCCCGCAGATTGAATGTATACCTGGCTCTCGTGTGAAGGGCAGCGCAAGGCGGGTAATGTGGAAGTAACTGGTAGTGAAGTCAAAGGTGTCGGAAGGGAACTACTACCTAAGAGCAGAAAGACAATGTAGACAAAGGGCTTTCTCAGATCAGGGGCATCACTGTGGTATGCCAGGGGCAGTGGAGACTTCAACACTGAGAACTGTTAGCAGAAGATATTCTGGGTGGAGCTGGCTGGCCTGGAGCGGAACACCTGCGGTGCAAGTGAGCATTCTTCCCTCCACTGAGATCTTTATTCACCCCTTCCACGGGGCAGTTTTCTGGAATGACTGCTATTTTCCATTTCCCTTCTAGATCATTATTTCCAGGAGGCTGGCTTGGTGCCCTCACATCCTGACGCCTATCCATATGGCTGGAGCTCTGAGTAGATGCTAGTGTGACGTGGACAACCTGTGGCAGGACAGAGGCCCAATCCACTGGTGGCTGAACACTTTGTGGGAAGATCTTTGCACCCCGCTCCTTATTGTGACATCCTCTCTCTGATTTCAAAAGCTCTAATTCTTTTGAGTTTTTCATGGAACCATCTCTTTGGAATGGATTGTGAAGGGGGATGCCATCCCCTGCCCGGAGGATGCTCTGCTCTGTCTCCGTGGGTCTCTCTGGATGTGGGTCACTGAAGGGACAATTTGGGAAAAAAAGTTCAGGGCTCTGATCTCCCTGCTTCTGTCCACAAAGAATACCAACAGCAATTGTTTCTCAGAACCAACTAAAGGTCAGAGATGGACTCTCGTAATATTAAAGCTTCAGGAAGGTTCTCTCCTCCTTCTCCAGGTCACCCAAGAACACTCAGAAGTGCTGACTTGTTTTGTCTTGGGTCAGTATCCCTCACTGGCCTGGAACGCGCCAAGTAGGCTAGGCTAGCTGATGAGCAAGCCCCAAGGATCCCCCTGTCTCTGCCTCTCCAGCATCTGGATTACAAGGGAAAGCTCCCACACATAGGGGTTTGTTTGTTTGTTTGTTTTTTGTTTGTTTGTTTGTTTGTTTTAACATGGGTTCTAGAAATCAACCCAATCAACCCAAGTCTTTGTGCTTATAAGGCAAACAATTTGCTAAGCGACTCCCGGTCCTCTGTTTTGTTCTGCTGGTCTGTTCTCTGTTCTATCCTAAAACAGGATCTTACTCTGTCCTGGCTTGCCTGGAACCTCTGCATAGTGGGGCCTGCTCTCAAACTTGCAGCATTCTCTCGCCTTGGCTTCCTGAGTTCTGGGGCCACAGGTGTGAACCACCATACCTAATGGTACTGGTTGCTTTTGTGTCTTTTCCGTGAGGAGACACCTGGCAGGAGGGCTCACCTTGCACATTAGTCTTCTTTTTGTTTTCCTTGGAACTCCTGCAGGAAGTGTGCATTCCTTTGTACATGAGAATTTGCTACTTACTCATGCAACATCAGGCCTCTTAAATGGATGCAGCAGACATCAATCTGGGAAAGGGAAGCTAGGGAGGGATGGAGTTTACCAGGCTCTCAAAACAATCCCCTATGCCTGAATTCTTCATTCCCGACCCCTGGAAGAAATGTTAAATAAACATTGAGCATCTGGTTTACAGTCTGAGTCCAGTCATTCTGTCAGACTCCTGAGCCACCGTTGCAGGTCATGGAGGCAGTGACAGGAACCAGGACAGGCGGATGGAACCTCCGCGTGTCCTGTTACAACCAACTTGTAAACACTCAGGAGAACCTGCTTGCTGGCTGTTGGAAACCCAGACTCTAAATACTGTTTACTTCTGAATAATTTGTAAATCCTTTCCCAGCTCAAATAACCATAAAGTCCTGCAAAGCACTTTATAAACACTCATTAGAGTCTTACAAAAATCCTTTGAGATCTGCATGATTATCCCCATTTGGCAGGTGAGTAAACTGAGTCACAACAGTTGAAAGATCTGCTCAAAGCCATGCCAGGGGGCAGGGGCAGGGCCTGAGCTGGAGCTCAGACTTCTAGGCTCCTGAGCAGGTGAGCTGTTCCACAGAATGTGCTGGATCAGACACAGCCAGGCTCCTATGGACAGATCCCTACAGAGCCACTGAGTTCTGTGGGAAACCCTTCTCTTGGGTCCTTGGGATTGCCTAAGGCCCCCTAGCTCTCAAGAGCCCATGGGCAGAGGTCAAAGGCTCCACTCTGAAGAAGCAGCTGAGATAGATACCTGCCTGTCATTTGTCTCCAAGTTTCCTCACTCAGCTGCATGGCTTCAATAGTGTCTGGTTAGAGTGGCCCCTGGAAAGATGAGACGGTTGAAAAGAAAGATTGTGAGCTCAGGTTTTCTGTGTAGAATAGCTAAGAGCAACCCATGAAACAGTCCAGTTAACGCTCTACATTCTTACCCACATCTTGTTTTTCTTTAAAAAAAAAAAAAAGATTTATTTTTATTTGTTTGTCTGTGTCTCTGGGTGGATATGTGCAGGTGAGTGTAGTGCCCAAAGGGTAGAAGAGGGTGTCAGGTCATCTGGAGCTGGGATCAGAGGTGCTTATGAGCCATAAGACGTGGGTGCTGGGAACTGAACTCAGGATCTCTCTCTCTCTCTCTCTCTCTCTCTCTCTCTCTCTCTCTCTCTCTCTCTCTCTGAGACAGCATTTCTCTGTGTAGCCCTGGCTGTCCTGGAACTCACTCTGTAGACCAGGATGGCCTCAAACTCAGAAATCCACCTGCCTCTGCCTCCCAAGTGCTGGGATTAAAGGCGTGCACCACCACCGCCCGGCCAGGACCTCTGGAAGAGCAACAAGTGCCCTTAACTGCTAAGCCACCTCTGCAGTCCCCAACTTTCCTACATGAGTGCTCTGTTCACAGGGACATGGAAGAGGCTATCTCCTCTCTTAGCCTCTGTCATGGTAGAGCATAAGTGTAGGATGCAAGAGTGGCCAGGTGGAAGCCCCTCCTGGACCTCTGGGTGTGGGGTGACTGATAAGAAGTAGCATAAGAACCCAGCAATCTGACAGTGGTGGAGTGAAGATCTTGGCATGCTACTCCGATTAGGTGTGGTGCCGTGGGAATACAGGATGACTCCTGAATCGGGGTCTTAGGGAGGTCTCTTGTTCCCAGGTTACCACTGCACATGACCTTGGCTGTGGTTGCAGCAGCCTGCCCCAGCCTGCACGGCTTCCTTACTCATTATCAGAAAGTCCCAAGTTGATTTGTGAGTTTACAGCTACTAAGTCAATTCACCTCTTTCTGGTGTTAGCCATGAGTAAGGATAGCTGTTGGTTTGTACATAAGTAGTCACCAGATGGGGCATGGGGGTGGGGTAGGGAATCCTCCCCCCTTTCCTTAACCATGTTACCGAGAGATGAGCCAGACACGGAGTTGACAAGTACTTGTCAAAAAGGCTGGAAAGACTGGATGGTGCTTAAAGAAGGTCTCGGAACATTGCTCTCCAGAGCCCCTGTCAAGTCACACCGCGAGCATGCACCTTCATCGATGCGGCATTACGATCTCGTTCACTGTGTCTTCGCTTTTATGGCCAAGTCAACGTCAACATGCTTCGTTCCCCATCTCCTTCTGTATCCCCCTTAGCACCTTGCTTCCCGTCCAGGTTCCTTTCCTATCTTAGATCTGAACAGAGCCCCAGCTCCTGTAGCAGCACAGAGAGAGGCCCTTGCCTGCTGCTGCCGTCCACACTGCTGGGGCAGCAGTGTTGGTCAGGGCATCAGACACTTAGGGATTGGCGTTTGTACCTATGCCAGTAGCTTTGGGGGAAGCGTCTCTTAGGGACACCTTGGAGATGATGTGATCAAGCTCAGGGGATGGATGCTCACTGGAGGAGATCGTTCATCTGAGGAGCAGGTAGGGCATAAAGGATTTATTATGCGTACACTTCCTCAGTACAACCATCACTGAGAAAAGTCAGAAAAGGGACTCAATGCAGAAACACAGAGGCGGGGTCTAAAGCAGAGGCTGCTGAGGGGTGCTGCTCATTGGTTAGTTTTGGTAAGGGACTTTCCATGGAAGCGTGAGGACTTGCGTTTGTATCCCCAGAGTGCACACAAAGTGGGACATAGCAGCACAGCCTTCTGTAACACCAGAGCTCCTAGCATGAAATGGGAAGTGGAGATCTGTTCAGAAAGCTTCAGAAACTCATGAGACAGCCAGCTAGCCTGGCCTGTACATGCAAACAAGAGATCCCGAGTCAAAGAGGTTTCAGTTGGCACCTGATGTTGTCCTCTGACCTCTCACGGGTCATATCACCACATACCTGCACACACACACACACACACACACACACCAGTGTTCACTGTGTCCAGCCTTATTGGGTCCAGTCTCCCTACCCTCCCTGTAAATAGGCTGTAATGATGACACCAACTTTGCATACAAGACACTAAAGCGACTTATCCTAGCCACCAGCCCCAGGGGTTATGATCAGACCTCATACTCTCCGTCACTTTGCGCTAGTACCTGAATAGGCACCCTCCTGGATGATTCCTAAAGGGGCTGTGCACTGATATTCCAGGAAAAAAAAAAATGACAAAATTGCAGATTTCCAGGATTCTCACCTGGAGAGTTTAGCTCAACCTTGCCAGTAAGGAGATGGAGACTGGCTGACCAGCCAGCATCCCAAGAGAAGCTGAGAGACTTTCCCCACATGCACTAAACATATGGAACATGCTAGGCTAAGCTCAGGGAGAGCCCCTCCCCCAACACCCGTGTATTTGACAGAGAAGATCCGCTGATCGTGATGTTCCTTCCAGCTAAGCTGACTTGGTTTCAGAACAAGCAGCAGAGATCAACCAGTGGGCAATAGCTTCAAGACAGTGTAAGCTGTCACCCCCAACCTTGAGTATCCAGGAAGAGGACTTCAGAAGCTGATCTCATCACAGGCTACTAATAAGGAAGAAGCTGGGGGTACTTCTATGTCTTGGGTTTCACTCTAGTGGGAGTGGGGACCATCATGAGCCTTTGTGTTCTCAGCTTGGAGAAGGTATAGTCTACCGACTGTTAAGGTAATGCCAGTTGCTATACATTTTGTGACATTTAACGGACACTGGATCGTTCTGCGATTGACTCTTTATAGGTAGTTAAATGTTGAGTTTCTGCTTAGATTCAGATCCCCCCCTCCCATGTCAGAAGTTACCATGGCAGCCAACGCTGTTGTCTTGTCTAGCCACTGTGTTCGTGCCCTGGCACTGGGGGAGGGGCTCTCTTCATCCCTTGAGATCCAGGCCAATGGAGGGTCTGTGCCTTCTGTATGTGTTTTCTAAGATTGTCCTGGGTGTTGATACCCAGCAGGGACACTGAAGATTTGTCCAGGAAGCTCAGTGGTTCATCAATAGGATGCACCTTGTCCAGACTCTCTCCACTGGCCTTCTCCAGGGAGCACTGAGCTTCAAGAAGGTGATAGAACGGAGCTAGGCTGGGCCAGTGGGACCTGGGAAACAGCCACCCAAGCTTCCTGTGAGGTAGGAGGGTTCAGACAATCTAAAGGAGCGACGGGTGCCACACAAGTCAAAGTACACAGTTCTGAGAGGTTGGTGGCATGAAACCGGAGATCTGCTCTGAGCTGTTCCCACATGCAAATGCATTCAAGAGGCTCCCTTTAAAACCAAATAAGAACAAACAATACGTTTTAACATTGCCCCTATCACATTCACAACCCCCTCCTGAATGTTGACTTAAGCACACCCACCTGGCCCATCTTGTGGTTCTGTTCTTTAGCTCTTTGTCTTCAAAACAGCTCCTAGTCTCTAACTGAAACAAGGAAGCTTTCCCAACATGGCTGAAACGAAGAATCAAGGAATAAATGGAAATGTCTAGCCTCTGAGGGAAAAAAAAGGTGTTGACTTGGATCAACAAAGGCCTTCGAAGAAGATACCTCTTGCAGAGAAAGTCTGGGTACTGAGCCTGTTTCCAGCTAAGGTAACCAAGGCATTGATTGCCCTTCTTTTACCACAGGCATAGGGCAACAATCTGCTGGATAGCCAGGATAAGAACTAGAAAACACAGCTGGTAAAGGACTTGTCTTGCCTCAAAGACTTGGGCTTGATCCTTAGAACCCATGTTAAAGAAGCCGCCCATGTGAGGGCTCACACCTGCTCTCCCAGGCCTGAAGAGACAAAGACAGGTTTCTCCAAGCCCAGCCTTCTGAATGGTGCTATCTAAGCTAGTGAGAGACCCCGCCTCAAAAACCTAACCAAATCAAATCAGAAAATGTGATTGTCTCCAGAGAAAGGACACTGAAGGTTGTCTTCTGACCTCCACATACACACATGTGTATGCACCCCCCCAAATGTATTGGAAGGAAAACACACACACACACACACACACACACACACCAGAAAAAGGAACAACCTAGAAGGGTCTGTCTGCTATTCTCATTGTTAATCTAGAAGCCCAGACATGGCTCCTATGTGGCAACACTGTCATGTCATGGTTAAGCTCAGGGAGGAGGCATGGTTGGGGGACTCTCTAGCTGACCCTTCCCTAAAATGTTCCAGAGTGGTTTTCCCAGAGTTCCTCCCCCACCAAAACAACCCCCTGTGGGCTCTCCAACCTTTACTGCTCAGTGACTCAATTTCCCCACTGATAAAAAGGGGGACGGGTCTACAGTTCTAAACTTGCCTGTAAAACATATGGAGAGCCTTGAAATAAAGGTGGTATTTAGGGAGAGTTCAAAGTGTTATGTAATTATTTTATTGCCCCTTTTATTCCTGAGATTTTTCTATTTGCTCAGCTTACAAACCCGGGCCAGAGCCATAAAACCACTTTTATGCCCCTGTCTCTTGTACTCATCATGTAACAACTGCGATCACTTTGACTCTGAAAGTGTTTAGATCCACGGTGGAGACATTCCCAACGGGAACCTCAGCCGTTTCTGACATTACTGTCCCTTGAAACTTCAGGGACCACGTGTATTTTGTAGCCTCCCAATGACCACCTCTGTGCCATGACTGAGTTAGGCTGACAAAATGGATGGTCTGAAATACCAACCTATGCTTTCTTTCTGGTCTTGTTTGTTTGTGTGTTTCTTATTTTCTTTTCCTTTACTGTCTCTTCCTTCCTCTGTATCCTGATCCCCCTTTTCTTCCTTTGAGACATAGTCTCATTATGACCCAGACTGGCTTGAGCTCACTGTGTAGCTAGCAATCACAGATTAGCTTCTGCTTCTTCTATGCATACCCTCAAACCTTTTATTACTTTTGCTTTTTTGTTTTTTGGAGAAGGGGTCTCAGGTGGTCCTGGCTGACTTTGAACTCAATAGGTAGCTAAAAATGGCCTTGAACTTCCATTCCCCATTTGTGTGTCTCCCAAGGGATTACAGGTGTGCACAACCCTACCTAATTTCCGTCTCTTTTCCTAGATACAAAGCTGGATCTCACAATAATCCTTTCCTAGTACCATTACCCAACAGCACAGGAAGCAAGAAGTTGGGAGTTGGAAGAGGCCTCATTGGCTGGTGTAACTGCCCAGCAAGTCAGAGCCCTTCTTATGATGTCTCAGGGTACAGTGGCATGGGTCCCCATTACTCTGCTTTGAGGGGACGCCTGAGTCTACATGTGGGCCTGCTGCCCTGTGAGTCTCAGCTCCACCATGCACTTGTCTCTGATGCCAGCCTTGGAAGACAGAAGCAGGGAAGGCTGGGGAAGCTCTGTCATCTCAAACAGAAGTCAGGACATGGGCTCATTTCCACTGGTGGTTCGTTCTTTCTTTACTTTAAAAGCCAAGACATGCGGTGTCCTATTAGAAGAGTCACTGCTTGTGATTAATTTACAGGAATGGGAATTTCAGGGCTGCAGGCTTGTTGCTTTTCTGATCCTCACCTCCCATTTCCACTCAAAACAAGGACCTTCTGATCCCATGTAAAGGCAAGAAAGGCTTCTCCTGCACCAACAGGAGCTGTCCTTAAGTTTTCGTGCTTGATCTCAGGCATTCCATGCTATTCCACAAACCTGACTGTGTAGTTCATCTGTAGGACCAGGGAATTCCAACTGGATTCTGGGCTTGAGAAACTTACAGACACTTTGGGAGGTGGAAGATTTCACCTGAACAAGACCACTGTGTGCCTTGCCTACAGGAATCTTATGTCAAGAAAACTATAGAGTTGCAGTGGTCACCCTAGAGCCCTTTAGGGCACCCCTAGAAATCTACCCTCTTCTGCATGGCAGTATCTTCTGCCATGGACCAGCACAAGCAAGGTTTTGAGCATATGGTGGCTCAGTCCGTCCTCATTCTCCTTCCCCATGGCTACCTTTCTGGCTCAGGCTTTTGGTTTCCCACACAGGATCTTGTCAATGTGCTCCTGTCTCAGTTCTCCATCTAGGCCTACTTCCTTCAGCCTGCTTCCCAAGCTGAAACAAGACAGTTGTTGTATCTGGGCCTGATGCTACCCTAGGAGGCTGAGGCAGGAGATAGGAAACTTCAAGCCCTGCCTGGGATACAGAGTGAATTCAAGGTCACCTTGGATGATGTAGTCTGGCTCCCTGGCAAAGCCCCAGTCTGACCTCAGAGCAAGTCTCTGACACCACAGATGCTGTGAACCACCTCAGTCATCCAGGAATAGAATAGTTCTCTTGGTTTTGAAATCCTTTGTTTCATTTCAAGTGCCTGTCACAAGCTTCTTCCTCTTCCCCAAGGCTTGTAAGTACCCCCAAAATGGGATCCAACCTCCATAACCTGGAAGCTCTTCACATTGCTTCAAATACAAAAAGAATGTGTCCCGTATGTGTAATGATTTCAGGAAAGGTTTGTCTCTGCCCTGCAGAGACTCTGAGTGGTGGCAGCCATGCTATCAGAGAAATACCCTGGCGGAGTCTGGGGGTTGTCTATGACAGGCAGAAGTGTTGACCCTGACTCTTGGACTGGGTGGGTGCAGGAAGCTGTTGGATGCTGAGAAGTTTCTCTAGGACAGAAAATAGAACCTGGAGGAGGGACATCTCTGGAGCCTGGCAGGTGATAGGGTGTGCACAGGTCCAGCTGAGTGGCCCCAAGATGGCCTCTGTTAGCACTGTCTTCCTCCAGCCTGAGTTCCCCCTGCTCTCCAGAGGAACCAGAGAATAATTCTTCCAAGGGAATGAGTCCTTGTCTTAGTTATGGGAAATCAGAATGAAAAAGCCACTAAAATCAGCTTTCCTTGCAATGTGCCATGCTTACAATGTTGTTTTTCCACAGTGTTTTTACACAAAGTAATGGAACTAGAAAAAGACAGGAAAACAAACACAGTCATCAACACATACAACACACACACACATACACATACACACACGTGTACACACATGCATATATACAGATACACACACAAACACACACATATACACGCATGCTCACATACATACAAACACACACATACACACAGACACATACACACATAAATACACATACACATATGTACATACACACACACACACACACACAAGTACACATGCACGTCCCCAGCTCTGAGCATGCATGAACCTTAAGATCTCCCATCCAGCTTCCTGTCCTCCTCCTTGCCTGGTCAGGTTTCTCTGGCTGACCCCTCTAGCCTCCTAATTCCTCTCCCAGATCTACAGTTTTCCATCCTAATTTTTATGGTGTTTCCCAGGATTAATGATTAACTATTCATTTTCTCCCCAAGCCTTCCGTTATCAGCGAGTACTCTGAGTAAAGATTAACTCTGCTTAACAGAAGCACATTAATCATCTACAGGCTTTGGGCAAATTATTCTTGGTCACCTCCCCCTAAAGGTCTCATCCCATAGCATCTGACCTTCACCAACACCTGGGTTTAGAGACTCGGACAAAGCCAACCATAGGAGAGCTGATGAACCAAGGAAGGTCATAAAGTGTTGACAGCGGGTGACGCTGGTGTTCTGTGCTTTTTAAATCAGCCACCGTTGTTCCAGGACCCTATAAAAGGACTGGGCTGTGTCTCTTTAAAAAAAAAAAAAAAATGTTTTGCAAGCCAGGCCTAATCTACGGTACATTCTTTGTTGCTGGGAGACTCGGAGTGGTTGTACAAGCTGTTCTTTCTGGGAATCAGAGTTCAAAGTGTCCCGACCCAAACACACATGTTGTCATTGTGCCTGTCCTTTGCGTGGGGCTGGGACATCCGACTTAGGAAACCTCTCCTGAGCAAGCAGGCCCAGCAGCCAGGATCCGCAGCCAGCAGGGTGGCTCCAAGCTCCCACTGCAGGGAGGGGCCTCCTAAAATGAGGTGGTGGCTTCTGCCCAGAGAGCTGAAGGAGGAAGAAGGAGGACCGGTAGGAGGGGTGCTTCTATAGGGTCTCTCCTGGCAGGGGCCTACAACAGTTGAACCCAGGTTGCAGATGAAGTGTAGTCAGCACAGTCAAGTGTCCGGAGGGGCGTTGTGGAAAAAGGCCTTCATCCACTCTGCAGCGGGAGTAGCTGCAGAGCCCGGCGAGGGGAAAGCCAGGCCTGGGTCCAAATTCCTGCTCTGTTTGGCTCGCTCTCCTTCCTCCTTGGAGAAGACTAGAGTGGAAGGGAGAGGTCGTTCAGAGGGGGACCGAGGCCTGGAGCCTGCCAGACTTATTAGGAAAGATGTTGTCCGGGTCTTGGCAAGCTTTCTCCGTCGTCCCGCCCCAGCGTGACTGGTTCCTGTCACCCTGGCTGACTCCCGCCAGCCCAAGCCCAAGCGCCTCGCTGCCCCACATTCAAACATTTCCACTTTAGGCCACCAGCATGGCACGCCTCCCTGGCAGTGTGGGAGGAGCCTGCTGACCCGGGGTGGCCTCGCCTGCCCTGCCTCCCCTGCAGGTACAATTGCTCTTTTCTGGGTCAGCCTTGTGATCTGGTGTCCAGGCACTTGGCAGAATTTAGCAAATGTTCCTCAGGGCTCTGTTTCTTGGTTACACTATTCACACCGACACCCTTGGGACCGTGGGGGAAGGGGACTGCTGTCTCTGTCTCCTGCCCTGCCCTGGTTAGAGGGCCTGGTTGCCCAATCTGCAGTCCCTTGGAGGAGGTGGGAGGCTTCGCCTCCTGTGTTGATCTTTAGCCCCTTCCCTTTCCGTTGGCCTGACCTCTCTTTTGGACCCAGAGCTGTAGCAGAGGTTACTATTCATGACGTACACCCACATATGGGCTTGTGCAGCCAGACGTGGCCGCCTCGAACCCACGTGACTCAGAGCAGTTGAATCACAGCTGCACCAAATGAAGCTGGACAACTGTGCCAGCCACGGGGTGGATTTCGAAGAGTTCCTTTAGAAAAAAAAAAATGTGAGCACTCTCACCTGTTCAAGCAATAATATTCCAGAGGAAATGTGTTCCAGTAAAATATGATCTAAAAATAAATTGCACCTGTGCGTTTTGACCTTTATTAATATGGCTACTAGAACATGCCATCTATGTGCTGAGTGTTGTATTTCAGTCATACAGCACTGCTTGACAACTGTCTCCACAGTAGCAGTATGGTTTCTTCCAGACATAGGGCCTGCTGAGGGTTGGTTCTAAGCCCCACAGGTCTCCCTGCTTTCTGGAAGCTATAGGCTTCTCTACCCACTGTGGCATGCTCCCTTCCTGCTGTCTCCAAGGCTTCGGGACCCAGGGCTAGTGCCCCCCATACAGGAAGCATCCTCAGCCACACAACTTCAGAAGCTTTTGTCCACTTGGCCATCATCAGGACATTCTGTTGTCGAGGGCAGAATGGATCGCACAGGACCACATGTAGTTCACTCTCATGTAGGTGAGTGACCCGAAGGCCAGAGCAAACCCAAACAGGACTAGAAACCAGTCTTATTTATGTTTCCACTGGGGGGGGGAGCAATAAATTATTAACCTAAGTCAGGATATTTTGGTTGTTGTAGGGAGCTCCTGCTTGGTACTACTTAAAAACAATCAGGGGTGGGGTGGTGAGGTGACTAGGGAGTAAAGCCATTTGCTGTCAAGGCCGATGAGCTGACTTTGGTCCCCAGAACTCCACGGTCAAAGGATAGAATCACATTGCAGGAGCTGTCTTCTGACCTCCACAAGCATGGTGTAACAAGCATGCCCTGTATATAAACACGTGTAAGACAAGAATTGAAAATAATCTTTTGGAAAATTTTTCTTTATAATAAGCACATTATTTGGGGGGCTTAGGGGCGGGGCAACAGTTCTCCGTATAGTTCTTCCTCACGTTGAACCTGCTCATCTTCTTGCCTCTGGCTCCTGCACTAGTATTATAGGTTCGTGCCAAGAACTTTAACATCCAGCCAAGAACCTTAAATCAAAATAAATTCCCCATAGCACAAATTCACTCTCTAGGACGTGCTTATAATAACTTTGCCCAGACACCCTTCAACACATATGAAGAGAATAGCACTGTGTCTCATACACTTGGCCTGGGGATCTCATCATCAGAGTCACAGTCTATGTGTGATACCCAACCAGACCTTGAAGACTTGAAAGCACAAACAAAAAAAAGTGTGGAAAATACCTCTAATACAAATAAAATAACATTTATACTGATTGAATGATGAAATCCTATATTTGAGGTCTGCTGAGCCGTGCATATCATCAAACCTCATCCCACGTGTTTCTTTTTTTCTAGTGCAGCTTCTAGAAAAACCTTACTGGATGCACATGGCTCTTGTTATATTTCTGTGGGAAAGTGCTGAGAGCCAGAGAGATGGCTCAGTCCTAAGACGTCTGCCACGTGAGCACGAAGACCTGAATCCAACCCCAGAACTCACATAAAAACCTGGCAGAGTTGTGTGCTTCTGTAACTCCTGAGCTGGGAGACTGAAGAAGGGAGGGTGTGCTGGTCAAGCACCAGGTTGGTGAGAGGTGGCATCTGAGGGTGACCAGTGACTCCACACCTGAGTATATGCACTTGCATGTGAATGAAAGCACATACACACGATTGTTCTGAAATGACAGAGCTTTGTTTGAGATCTTTACGATGAACAGTGTAACTGGGTTTTTAATGGTTTAGAACCCCTAGTACTTTAACTTGAGTCTTCCGGCTAGAATGTCCATGCAGTCACGTTAAGTTCTGAATGGGGTTCTTCTAGACTGATCTTGTCTAGGAGACCCACCTTGACTTGCCCTCTCCAGAAATGGTCCAAACAGGTCTCTGGGGGAACTCCCAGGCTCTGCAGGGACTTGCTGGGGAGTAATTACAGTGGGCAGACCCTTCTGCCTACTCGCTTAGTCATAATTACTTACCTGAGCGGCACCAACAGTGTGATGGGAGCTTAGCTGAACAGAGAGAAGGCTCAGCAGGAGCCTCACCTTGAGCTTGACCCATCAGCCAGATTTCTTGGCACCTGCCTGTTTAGCCCGAGGGCTGTGATTTATCCTCAGGAAAGGAGCTGCGGACACACTGTGCCTCCAGAACCCTGTGCTCTCTGCTCTCTCCTCTCTGTTTTGAAGGAAGAAATAGGGTGTCTGCATGTTCCAGCTGCCTCTGAGAAGCTGGTCTTTTGATGCACATACATATACAAAAACATTAAAATCTGTGTTGTAATGTACTGGTTGGTTTTCTTTTTGTTTTATTAGTGCCTTGGACACAGGGCCATATATTTTTTTTTTTTTTCTCAGAGAAGGGACCCCCTCCTGGAGGATGATTGCAAAACAGTGAGTGACCAGGTATCCCTAGCTATTCACATACAATCCCTATTCACACACACACACACACACACACACACACACACACACAAGCACACAATACACATACACATGCAGAATGCAGCCAGGAAGAAGAGACAGCATGAGTGCTAAAGGAAAGAAAAACTAGGGCCTTTCATGAGGTCAGGTGGCTTCTGAGGTCGGATCAGCTGGCCAGGTGCACAACCAATTTTCTTGTTTCCTTGGCAGCAGCTAAAAGTATCTGACAAATAATGGGGCCCTCGGTACTATAAGTAAAATTCCATTTATCTTGATAATTAAAAAAAAAAAAAAAAACAGAGCAACAGTGATGGAAAATTCCCAGGGGGGTCCATTTTGTTTTCCTGTGGGTCTTGGATCCATCTCTCTGGGAAGACACACTTGTAAAACTGTGCTTTTTGAGGTGAGAGATGGAAACGGAATGTCTTTAAGATGCGTTACTGGGAGGACTGGAAACAGGAAGCAAATTGGAATCGTGGCCTGTGGGGACAGATGCTGGATGTCAGAGGATGTGCACACTGAGCATGTGCCCCCTGCCAGCTGTGCCCCCTGCCAGCCACCTCCCAGAACCCCACATATTGATAAAGTCCCAAGGAAACCAAGCTTCTCTTTGGAACTCGTCAGGTCTGGATTGTTTTCTCAGCTTAAACCTTCAGTACGCTTTTCTGTCTGGGGTTTATTTTCATATTTCTTTACTTAAAAAGAAATCAGAACACCTTGACTTTAAAAAAAAAAAAAAAAAGCCTATTTACCCAAACAAGGCGCCAAGGGCATGAACAGAGGCACCTCAGTAGTTCATGTGTCAACATCTCATACTTCTTCCAAAAAGTTCTGGAGAAGGTAGGGGAGGAGGGAGGAGGACAGATTGAAGGAAGGAAGAAAAGAGAGGAGGAAGTAAGGAATGGAGGAGGAGACAGAGGGAAGAAAGGAAGGACAGAAGGAGGGAGGGATGGAGGGACAGAGGGAGGGAGGGACAGAAGGAAGGAAGTAAAGAGAGACGGAAGGAAGAGAAGGACAGAAGGAGGGACAGGGGAGGAAGGGACAAAGGGAGAGAGAGGAAGGGAGGGAAGGAGGGAGGGAGGGAAGGAGGGAGGGAGGGAAGGAGGGAGGGAGGGAAGAATGAAGGAGGAAAGGAAAGGAAACTTTGTTGTCTGGCATTTAAAATTGAATTGCTGCTGTGTGGTATGTGTGTGCACATGTATTATACAGGTGTGCCTGCATGTGCACATGGAGACCAGGTGTCCACGTGTCACGTGTCTTTCTTTTTCTCAATTGTTTCTCCACCTTATTTCTGAGGCAGTGTCTCTCACCTAACCTGGGCTAGATTTGGCTCACCTGTTGCAGAGCCCCACCCCCAACCCCCCTCCTGGGATAGACTGGTCTCTGCACCATTCCTCAGGAATCATGGAAGCAAACCGCCATGCTGCACTTTGTTGGGAATTTGGGTCCTTGTGCTTGTATAGCAAGCACTCCCCCCACCAACCTCCAGAGCCAGCTCCCCAGCCCCTGTCATTTAAATATCTCTGGAACTCTGCCTGGCATGAAAGACACACCATGAAATAAAGTGTGGGGGTGCTGCCTACAGGACAGGGAGCAGGGGTGGGGTGGGGGGAAATGTACAAAGACAAGTGTTAGCCGGTAAGACAATGTCTACCATCCTAGGTAAAGACTCCCTTTGTGGTCTCTCGCAGCTACATGGTCTGAAGTAGTGGACACACCCAGCTTCCTCAAAGTCACAGAACTGTGTTAGAAGGACACTGGGGGACTCTCAAGGAAGTTCTTCAGTGCCTCTGCTAGGCATAGATTCTACAGTTGTTGAACACAGTTCTATCGACCAGAGGAATCCAAAGGGAACCTCCCATGTGGTGAATAAACTGAGATATTGATACGGCTCGGCAGCCATTTTTAATTCCTTGTGGGTCTGAACTACCCAGGCCCATCCACTGGTTCTCACAGCTTTCCTGGAACTGTCCCTGCCCCCCCCGCCCCCGCCCCCCCCCCCCCCCGATTTCTTCTGTTCCTGTGACTTTCAGCAGAGTCATGGTGTACGGAGAAGAGCTAATCTGACGAATGGCTCTGGCTTAGTAGAGATGTATCTGTCACAGTGACCAGTTTTCTCTGCACCAGTGCCCAGCTTGAAGGCTGTTCTCCAGGAATCATGATGATGGGCCCAGTCTGCAGCCAGCTAACCACCTGGTCCCTGAGTACTGCAGGTCAGGTCATCTATTCCTCATCTTGAGGCTGGGAGACTGAGACCCACAGACGTTAGACAACCTGCATGAACTCACTGAGGCAATTAGCATCAGAGCCACAGACACTGGCTCCCCACCCTCCCTCCCAATCTACTCTTAAAAATGTCTTCATGGCCAATGGAGAAGCTCCCTTGTGTAGGAGACTCAACTCTGAGGTTAGCATAGCCAGAGAGTTGAGCATGTGCCGTGTCATGGAAGATGTCCAGATCCTTCACTGTGTTTCCAGAAGGGAGTTTCTGCTTTGAACTGGGAGGCCATGCCTGTTGAGGTGCTGAACTAGAGAGATGGTTCAGCCTCTTGAAGTCTTCTCTCACAGCTGACTCATTAGCCACGTGACTTCAAAGCCTGTGAATGTTTGCTCGATTGGAAAGGGGTGGGAGAGTTTGTGCCACAGAAACTGGTAGGTGCTGCAGTCAGGGCTTAATTCCACACCACCACTACCACCATTACCACCATTACCACCATTACCACTGTATACACGCTGCCCTGAGAGCTGGCCTACAACCTGCTGCCCACTCTGTGGAGACCCCAGCTATTAGGCACTGTCCCCTTGTAATCACAAAATGAAGGGGTGGCCCAACCATATGAAAACCTGTAGCCAGCTCTGTGTGGAGACACAGAGCTATGTAGGTCAGGGACTGTGTGAAAAGGAGGAAGAAGAGAGAGGGAAAAGGTGACAGGACAGGAGAGGTAAGCAATCACCGAAGCACCAGGCTCTCTGTTCATTTCTCTCCCACAGCCCCATTGAAGACAATGCTCCAATGGTGAACTCTACAAAAAGCACTTGGCTCCTGCTGAGCCCCAGCCAGACACAGCTTTCTGCAATATTCTCGGACCTTCAATCTCCATGGACTCTGTATGTCCAGTGCCCTGTATACCCATTTTCCTGAGGGGGTCCTGCAAGGCTCTGCAGACACCTCAACCCAGCTAGAACCAGTGGTTGGGGATTTCTGGGTAGAAGTCGCCTTGTGTTCAAACCAGTCCTGCTTGCCAAGGTGTTAAACCTTACACCAAAGCTGCTTGGGGACCACAGTCTGACACAGTGCAGTTCTGTTCTCATCTAGGGCAATGCGATGGGGAGGTAGCCACCCAGTAAGGGAGAGGAACACGCTGCCCATGTGCTGAAGGACCTCCCCAGCCTGCAGCTTGTGTGTTCGCACAGAGGCTCCACTCTTGTTCCAAAGACCCAACCAGTCTCCAGTTTGTTGTTGGAACTGGAGCTGGTGATTTGCTTTAAATAGACCCTGCAACAGGCCCCACAGTTTGTTTTCTTTATTGAATGAGTCCTGAAGGTGCTTTCCAAGAAATAAGGAAAAACCAATCTTACAGTGGGGACTCTGAGCTGAAGGGGAGGTAGAAGGGCCTTTCCCTGCAGCTCCAAGGCTGCAGCCGTGCAAAGGTGTGGTCTGGGAGGCAGAGGACTTGATAGGAGTCTTCAGGGAGCCACAGAGCCTGTGGAGGGCAAGCCTCTCTCTCAAGCATGTGAGTTTCCAGGCTTAATGCAACAAACTGTCACAAATGAGAGGACATCCACAATACACATTTATTCTCTGCATTTCTGGATCCTGAGAATCGAGTCTGTCACAGGATCATGCCCCTTCCAACGGTTCTGGGGGAATAACTTTCCTGCCTCTACCCAGTGCTCCTTGTTAATCCTTGACCCCTGTTCCCTCCTTCCCACATCACAGCCTTTATTGTTGTTTCTATCTGTTTCCTCCAAATCCCCTTTGGGGTGGAAGGTCCATCCCCATCCAGTAGGGTGAGAGGTCATGATGCTAAGCACCAGGATCAGGCCACTAACCTATCTTTTGTAGGGGACACTGTAATCTGCAGCACTGTTATGTGCTCCTAGCTATGCAAGGAGGACCACACGAGTGTTTCATAAACATTCTGAGCTTGTGAGCAAAGAGCCTCTGAGGTGAGTTCAAAGGATAGGAAACAGTGTGTGCCGGGGTATTTGGAGGTTGTGGGGGAGAGGCTGTTGGGACAGAGAGTCATCGCTGTGGGAAGATGTGGATGAGCACCTCACATCATGGTGGTGGGAACATGTGGCTGAGGGCAGCTGTTTCTGTCATAGCAGCCGGGAAGCAGAGAAGGAGGCCAGAGACTGGCAAACATGGCTGATGTCCTGTCACCTGTGTGCAGTATATAGTCAGTGGCCTCAATGCTGTTCTTAGCCATATAGCTCATGGTGCTACTGCACAAACTTCAAACAAGATGGTTAACCCAAGCCTGAAGGTGAGAGAGAAAGCCAGTCAAGCAGCCTTCTGGGAAAAGGCCCCAGGCTAGACCAGCTGCTAGAGATTGAGGTGACCAAGGGAATGAGAAGGCAGAGGAGGAAGGCATAGGCTACTACCAAGGGCCTTAAAGGCTGTGTTGATTTGAATACGAATGGCTCATATATTTGAATGCTTAATCACCAGGGAGTGGTATTATTTAAGAAGGGTTAGAAGGTGTGATCTTGTTAGAGTAGGTGTAGCTTTGTTGGAAGAAGGTGTGTTGCTGGGGTGGGTAGTCTTTGAGGTTGAAAAAGCCCATGCAAGACCCAGTCCTCCTCCTCTCTTTCTCTCTCTGTCCCCCCACCCCTGCCTATGATCAGGATGCAGCTCCCTCTCCAGGACCACACCTGCCTGTTGCCATGTTCCCTGGCATAATGATAATGGACTAAGCAAAGAAACTGTAAGCAAGTCCCCCAGTCAAAAACTTTTCTTTCTAAGTGTTGCCTTGGTCATGATGTCTCTTCACAGCAGAAGAACAGTGACTGAGACAGAGGCCGTCTGGAGCTCTTGTTCCTCCTCAGATGAAGCCATCTCTTATATGTAGATGTAACACAGTCTGTGTCCAGCATCAGCAGCATCCTTCTGGCTACGTAGCTGAGAGAGTACCAGACACAGTAGGAGCAGCAACACGGATTCCAGAGCTGTAGAACAACGGGGCAAAGCGGGTGTTGGCTCTGCTTAGGGTGGAAGCAGGGTCAAGTTTGGATCTCTCTCGCAAATACGGTCAATGAGGTCAATGAAATTTGCCAACAGATCAAGGTGGGACACCGGAGAGAGCTTTGCCTGAAGCAAATGGAAAAATGAGGTTTCCAGTCCCACAGATGTGCTGAATAGGACATTATACGTGGAAGGGAGGTCAGAGACCTCCTTCAAACACATCCCACTAGAAATGCCGAGCAGACACTCCAGGGCAGAGGGACAGAGCACTCGTGGGAGTTTGAAGGGAGGGAGGCACCCAGAGGGAAGGAGTGCTGGACATCCTCAGAGCTGGACTGGGAGTGTGCACAGCAGAGAAATGGGAAGACTGAGCTCTCCTATTAGAGGTGATTGAGAGGAAACTCCTGGACATGCAGAGGAGGGAGGAGGAGGGAGAAGCATGCAGGCATGAGGAGAAGGGGAGGGGGAGGGGAAGGAGAAGAGGAGGAGGAAGAGGAGGAGGAGGAAGAGGAGGAGGGGAGGAGGAGGAGAGATCGATCCAGAGGGTAGGAGGGTCAGAGAAAGGAGGGGAAAGGAGAGGACAGGGAGGAAGGAGGAGGAAGAGAGGGGGAGAGGGGGAGAGGGGGAGAGGGAGACAGGGAAAAAAGGGAGAGGGAGAGGGATGGGGAAAGGGAAAGGGAGAGGGAGAGGGAGAGGGAGAGGGAGATGGAGAGGGAGAGGGAGAGGGAGAGGGAGAGGGAGAGGGAGAGGGAGAGGGAGAGGGAGAGGGAGAGGGAGAGGGAGAGGGAGAGGGAGCAGGAAGGTTAGAGAAAGGAGGGGAAAGGAGATGAGAGAGAGGAAGGAAGGGGAATTTCAGGGTAATGTCCGAGTTACATGTCCCTGGGAGAACACATAAGAGCAGGATTGAGATTTGTCCTAGTTCCATGGATCCTAGGGCTACTGGAGGAGCCTTTGTAGGAAATACCTTGTTCAAAGCATCCATGTAGTAACATAGAGGTTTCACTAAGCCATGTTGGTACCTTTAAGCAATCCCAGTCAGCGCTCCCAGTGAGAGCTGAGCTGTGTGCGGGTCTTCCTACAGAAGTCCTCCCTATGAGTGGTCCATGCAAGTTTTCCTCATGAACATTCCCCATTGGCGCTCCTTCACAGGTCCTCTCTACAAATACTCCCCATGAGTGTTCCCTGCATGTGCTCTCTACACATGGTCCCCCATGAACGCTCCCTATGGATGTCCCTTGTAAATGCTCCATTTAAACGTTTCCCTCGAGTGCTCTGTGAGTAATCCCAGAAATAGCTTCCCATGAATATTCATGGTTGCTCCCATCTATGCAAGTGCTCCCTGTGAGTGTGCCATGAGCATTTCCCATGTGTGCTCCCATCAGTGCTCCCAGGGTACGGGTGTGCTTCCTTCTCGCACCCACAGCAGACCAGAAACACAGATGGGAAATAGAATGTTTAAGGGAGTCCATTGTGACCCACGCCCAAAAGAGAAAAGCTGTCTCTTTCCACTTTGGCCGCTTTATTTGTTAAGGATTTGGGGCACTGGGTGGAATAAACTACTGAGAGTTGACCTATATTAGGGCATGTGAGAGTCTGAATGAGAATGGCTCCCGTAGACTCATATATTTGAATGCTTGGTTCCAGGTGGTGGAACTGTTTGGGAAGGATTAGGAGGTGTGACCTTGTTGGAGGAGGTGTGTCACTGGGGACAGATTTTGAGGTTTCAAAAGCTCATGCTCTTCTCAGTCTCTCCCCCTCCCCCTCCCTCTCCCTCACCCCACCCCCCTCTGCTTCTCTCTCCTCTCTGCTTCTTGCTTGTGAATCAGATGTAAGCTCTCAGTTACTTTTCCAGTGACACACCTACATGCCTGCTGCCATGCTCCCTGCCCTTGTGGTCAACTTCTGGAACCATGAATCCAATAAAGCCACCTTAGTCATGCTGTTTGGTCACAGCAATAGAAAAGAAGCTAGTAGCCTCCCAACAGCACTGGGACCAAAGCAAGGTGTTGTGAAATCAACTTGCAAATCTGCAGCATGTTCAGGGCCAAGCTGGAAGATGAGCACCTACTGAGTCCCAGGCTTGTATTCCATGGGACAGCTTGGCTCTTACTTGGCACCACTTCCAACGGCCAGGAGCTCTATGCTGGGAACTCTTCTCTTGTCTATTAGCATGGCACCAGTTAAGATTCCATTTCCTATGTCTGAAGTCGAGGATGCTGAGGGAATCCAGGGATGCTGCAGTGAAGAAAGCCATGCCCCTGCATCCACACCTCCATCAGTATCACCATCAGTGTGACCATGAGGATGGCCGACAAGACAATGAGTTGGTGGCATGGGTGGACAGCATCAGAGATCTTCTTAGTGCCCTTAAGAGCTCACATCTGATCTGCCTTTGGCTCTTGTCCCTTCATCCTTTCCCAGGGTGATGCCTGCATTGTCCTGAGTCAGCATCCAGGTCTCTCACATCACTCCTCCTCCCTCCAGCCCTTCAGCTCTGTGTATCTGTAGTTCTTCCTTATCTGTTTAACTCTGACCTTTTTTAGTTTTGGAGAGCTGGAGCTTCTGGCTACTCACTTGAGACTTCTTCTCTGCCTGTTCTGTAATACCACGTTCATCCATGTGATTTAAGTACAGACATGCACCTCACTACCTCAGGAAAACTCTTCTCCCAGATTTCTGCAGGTCACAAGAAATAGCATGGTTTCCAAGAGATGGGGTAATGTGTCATGGGGAAGTAGTTGTGTATTGTGTGAAACTTTCCCCATTGAGACCCTATGTGCGTGCACATGCACACAAACATACGTACACACACAAACACTCCTACTCACCTCAGCTAGGGAACTCATCAGAGGCCAAAGTAATAACTATACCAAAGTCCAACTTGTTGAACTAGTGACTAACAAGAGTGTGTGAAGGATTATTTCAGGAGCATGGATGATTTGAAAGTATCTGGACCACTGAAAGGCCACCCCACCATGGGTGATGTCCCAGGAATGCTTGACCCTGGAGCTATCTGTAGAACTTACAGGCAGCTATGCAGACTGGAGAATCATCTTCAGGCAGGCTTTCAGATCAGAATCCCTGGCAGCTGTTTGCTGCTCCTGTGATACTGGGGAGGTCTTCCTGAATCTCTTGTGAGTGAGAGTTTCAATCCATACACTGTTATACAAAACCATGACCTCTCTGTGTTAGCTTTCTCTCTTGTTGTTGTGGCCAAAATATCCAACATTATGCAACTTAAAGGAGAATTTATTTTGGCTCAGGGTTCAAAGGTATAGTCCACAGTGGTGAGAAAGCCACACAGTCCCTTTTAATTCAGTCTGTGTCCCCAGTCCACTCAATAGTTCTGCTCACACTCAGGGTGGGTCTTCCTCCTCATTTAATCTTCCCTGGAAGCATGCTCACAGACACATCTGAAGATGTGTCTCACTAATGCCCTACAGCTCGGGGCTGCCCAAACTTTTGCCATAGTGACATGATGTCTTCATCCACAACTATATTGGGCTGAATTCTTATTGGTCCCGAGACACATGTGTCCTGAGAGCTGCAGATTAGGTGTGTCTAGTTTAAGTGTTTCTGAATCTAATCAAATAGACAATTGAAACAACCCATCCATTTCATTCTCCCTTCCTCCCCCTTTCAATGCTGGACTGTGGAAATGGTAGTAAGCCAGCATGGGCTGACTGGATGAAGATCACAAGTTCAAGATGTCAGAGCCACAAGAGGGAAGGCAACCCAGCCTCTGTGGCTTACTCTCCACTTCATATGAAAAAAAAAAAAAAAAAAAAAACAAACCATAAAATCCTGTCTTATCTGAAGCATATTCTTGGGAAGGGTGTGGAGACTGAAGGACAAAGTCTTGCTATATAATCCTAGCTGACCTGAAACTTGGAAGGACACCATGGTGGCTTTACTTATGGTGACCTTCTTGCTTTATCCTCCCAAGTGCTGGGACTGAAGATGTGAACTGCCACTCCATGATGAATCATCCTGCTTTGAGGTTACTGCTGTGGTATGTGAGTTGTGACTGATCTAGTCTCAAGGCTTTGACCAACTCGATAGACTGTAGTGACATGAAGACAGAGCTGGTGACTTGTTGGTTCTTAGTCTGTGGGATGGCATGGGTTGCTCAACACATAACACAGACTTGCTGGAAGCGGTGAATAGATTCCCAGATTACTCAAGCATTCAGATACTTGCTTCTCAAAGAGTGAGTGACTTGTGGTTTGTTCTTCACTTGGGCTATTATTGCCGCCTCTGTCATGGGCCAAGCATGGAGGCCTTCAGGGAATGGGGTGTGAAGGAAGAGAGCCCCTACCCCACCAGAGCATGACCTGGATTGAGGCCCCCAAGAAAGCTAAATGACACACAGTCTTCCCATCAATATATAAACATCAAGTTATTCCAAGGATGCAGATGATGACCTTCCTCTTCATGGGGCTGTTACCTTCATGATGGATAGAGAGGCAGGAGGACTCTCTGGAAGGTAAATGTGAAGCACTGAGGATGAAGAATCCATGAGGGTGTTGAATATCAATTGTTCAGAGCTCTGGCTTTCCACTTCATGGTGCTGGTGGTGGTAGTGATAATAGTGATAATTAAAATGTTGTTGTTGATGATGATGGTGGTGGTGGTGGTGGTGGTGGTGGTGTGTGTGTGTGTGTGTGTGTGTATGTGTATGCGTGATCACACACAACATGACTGTAGTTGCCCATTGAGTCCAGAAGAGGGCTTCAGATCTCCTGGAACTAGAGTTACAGGTTCTGAGCCTCCAGTTGTGGGTACTGAGAACCAAACTTTGATCCTCTGCAAGAGCAGCAAGTGTTCTTAACTGCTGAGTCACCTCTTCAGCCCCTAGTATCATCTATTGGTTGCAACTATCCACACCAGTTGTGCCCCTAGCTAAATAAAGACTATGTGACCACCATGTTGCAGCACACATGTTTAGCTTCCCCTCTGTCAGCTGACTCAGGAACTGAGACCCAGGCCTTAGTGGTCCTGGATTCCATGATGCCTGATGCATTGGCCACATGTATATTTTGATAGGCTTGTGCTAACAAAAATGTAATAATTCTCACCTGCAGAATTAAAAATGCTGGCCCAAGATCCGTGGGTCCTATTTTGGGTCATCTTTCTAATGGGGTTGATGGGTTAGCATAGGGCCTCTCCTCTCATTTTGTCCTGTTGGTGACTTAAGGGTCTTCTCAGAGGCAGATGGCCAAGGTTCGGGGTGGAGTCTGAGGCCACGAGGCAGAGTGAAATGAACTGTTTCTTTCATGAGGGGATAGAACCTCTGACCTTCAGCTCATCAGCACAGTACTCTCCGATGCAGCGATGCCCAGCCTCAATTTTATATCACCCTTGGGTATTTCCACTTAATCTCATGAGGGAGCTTTGGAGTTCCCCAACCAGAATGAATTTGAAGCTCACTTTAATTTAAACAAGAACTGTTAGCTAAGCGGGCAGCGCTCGGCAGGCAGGGAAGACCATGGCCACTGGGAGAGATCCAACCCTCACGCACTGCTACCCAGATACCCAGCAACACTTCCCTGCAGCCCACTGATCCAGAGAGATGAGGGAGGAAGGAGTTTGTGAATAAAGGGCAGACATAGAAGGCACTTAAATGGTGGAGGCCAGTAGCACCACACCCATCAGACATCTGTGTCTCATAGGCACTGTTTCATGTGGTCAGCTGGGCTGTGTTCTGCCTTTCCTGGGCCGGATGGACACAGTTTGGCTCAGATCCAGCCAGGCTCTTCCCTTCTCATCTGAAGGGAAACTGTGCTGCCTTGTGTAGCCTGAGGAATTTGCCATGGGACAATTTGTAATTTATTCAGACAGTGAATTGGTCTTTGTTGCTGAAACCTTCTTCTGGATCGATACGGAAGATTTATCGCCTCCCTGTTGGCCTAGGGAGAGTGCAGATCAGAGGGTTCTCTGGTCCAGGCTTGTCTTAGGGGTGAGGGAGCAGCAGGATCTGTGCTAGAGAGCCAAGGAAGAGAATGACAGTGGAGTGTATTTATAAGTGAACATCCCCACAACTGTTCACTATAGCTTACAGATAACATTAGTCACGTCCATTTACTAAAGGAGACTAAATCTCATTCTTTCTATTGGCAAGGTGATTTAGAAGGGACTACTACCACATGTTTTAGCTCATTCATCTTTACCTGTCAAAAATCATCCTCATTTCATTGACAAGCAAATAAGACCCAGCGGACTTAAGAGACTCACCCAAGTTAGCACAGTCAGCGCCTCCTGCGGCACACGGTCTGTTTCTTTGAGCCTTCTGTCCACCATTGTCCTGGTTAGCCTTGTCAACTTGACACAAGCTAGAGTCATCCAGGAAGACAGGCCTCAATTGAGGAATTGCCTAGGTCAGAACAGCCTGCTGCCCTGTCTAACTAATTTGGGAGGCCCAGGCCACTGCAGGCAGTACCATTTCTAGACAGGTGGTCCTGGGTTGTATTGAATGTATTGAGACAGCTAGCTAAGCGTGGGTCTGTAAAGGAGCCAGCAAGCAGTATTTCTCCATGGGTTTTGCTTCAGTTCCTGCTTGAGTTTCAGCCCTGGCTTTCATCAGTGACGAAGTGTGAGCTGAGGTAAACCCTTTCCTCCCCAAGTTGCTTTTGATCGGGGTTTTATCAGAGCAACAGAAGGAAATTAGAACAGCCGTGGACAACCGCTGGCTTTTAGCTCTGCAAATTTCACTTTCTCCACTTCACAGGACGGCGTGATGCAATCCTGTGACGAAATCTCGCTGTCCTTCAGGGCACTGTGACTGTGTGTACCTTGCTCTCTTGCACACACACCGGCTTCAGTCCTGGGTGGCTAGCCTCTTTACTGACATCCCTCAGTGCTTGGCTGGACACCGGGTGGGACCCTGTCCTCTCTGGCTGGTGGGCTAGCACCTGCTACTTCTGGCTGGAGAGCATAAGCACAGGAGCACTCCTGCAAAGCCATGGCTCCAAGCAGCCACTGATAAAATACTTCCCCCAGTCCTCCAAGGGTGGTTTTCTAGGTCTTTTTGGCAGCTGTAGTCTAGAATCCTCTTCTAAACCCAGTATGCTCAGAGCACACTTTCCTCCTTGGGCCTGTGGGCATACCTATTCCATTTTGGACTACTATATGGCTACTCCATGCTGTAAATGAACACAGTGGGTGAGTGGGAAGCTTTAAAAAAAAGTGTGGCCAAGAACTGAGAGAGAGAGAGGGAGAGAGAGAGTGAGAGAGAGAGAGAGAGAGAGAGAGAGAGAGAGAGAGAGAGAGAGAGAAGGTTTAATACCAGGTATAAATAAGAAGCACCCAGGAATTATTTCTAAAGTCCTTCAGTAATAAGAGAGGAAGTGAGGGGTGGATTTTATCTAGAGAGCCCACACATGCTCGTATGGAAAAGTACTTTGAGGGCAGGTTCACTCTGGAGCATGCTCAGTTTAAGATGAGCACTACTGAGCATGCTCAGTTTAAACTCATGGTTCATGAAAAATATATAGCAAGCAGATATGAATACTTCGGGGCCTGTCTTTTTTTTTTTTTTTTTTTTTCTCAAATAGTTTTTAGCCACATCCAAAGGAAGAGCATGTTGAAGGTCTCTTAACATAGTATTGTCCCTAAGGGTATCTGCCTCTTTAAGCTTCTAACAGTGTCTTCGCCCACTGTTACCCTGCTGGAAAGGAGGCTCATTAGTGTATCCCAACCAGGAAATCCCTTCATTCCCTCCACATTCATACATACTGCTCAGAGGATGGGAGAACACAGTCTAATATGGGGAGGCCAAAGTTGGGGTTCCCTGACTCCCAGGAGCTGGGATACCACACAGAGGAATCAGGATGAAGGATGGTTGAGGGCATATGGGCAGAGGATGATGAAGAAAGAGAGGGGAGGGGGATGGAGGAAATGGGGAACTTTGGCTTAGTTCATCGGTGAAGGTAGGGGCGGTTGTCTGGAAGTGGTTTTGATGGAAGAGACAGTCTATGTTTATCCATACCGTTTATTGACTGTTCATCATGGGAAATGAATGCATACCAACTTCTCAGGGTGGACCAGAGATTACATATCTATTGCAGGGAGGAATGTCTGGGAAGGGAAGCTTATTGGCTAAACCCTCAGGGCCTCTAAGTACCTCATTAGCATGAAAAACTGTTTTGAGCTATGTCACCGACCTGGGGATCATGGCACATGTTCCAAGCCAGGAATCTGACAGGGAACAGGGAGGCACCTACCGTCTCAGCGTACCCTGAGTGCTGGGGTCTCAGAATACTCTACCTTACCAGGTTTCCTGACATGGTCCATTGTCCCACACATACATATATGGATGTTCATGTAGGCCTATGCACCTGTCACACAGGCATGGAGGCCAAAGAGAGATAGTAGGTGTCCTGATCTATGAACTTTATTTTGGTTCATTGAGACAAAGTCACTAGATGAACTTGGAGCAAGGATGGCCGCCAGAGAAAAAGAAATCCCCCTGACTCTGCCTCCCACCGCCCTGGAGTTACAGGTGTGTGCTGTGACACCCAGCCTTTTACATGGGTGCTTGGACCTAGTCTTGAATTCTCATGCTTAGATCCTACCCACTGAGCCACCTTTCTAATTCTCCGCTAGTAATATTCTAGGCTCTACTGGGAAAGCTGTCTTGATTTTTAATAGCCCAGCATCAATGTCTTTGTTTTCGATGCTTTGGGCCATGAAGCAGACAAAACAAGAGCAACTTAAGCTTTCCAGACTGGGGGTGGGGAATACCACAGGATGCCGGCTCCATGAAGGCAGAGTTTCATCTTACTCCAGCCCAGGAAACATTAAGGGCTTCTCATAAGCAGCCTACTCAGTAAATATCAGTGATACAAAGACCATGAGCTGTGGGTTGAGGGTAGTAGTTTGGATGGGTGAGAAGGTCGAGCAAACAGGGCTATGACCAGTGGAGGCAAAGGTGACTCCCTGTTCCTGAATCTCTTGCTTAATGTCCTAAGCTTGCTCCTCTAACCGCCCCTTCATTTCTCACTTAACTGACCAAGAGTTGATTTTTGAGATCTGTTTCCAAGAAGCCTGACTTGTACAAATGAGACAGGCGAATGAACTATGAATGTGAGTCTTGTCTCTCTGAAACTGTAAATGTCTGAAGGTCACGGGATGTTTGGTATCTCTTTGAACCGCTGGAAATGTTAAGAATGATGCTTTGTGAACTAACACTGCTCAATGCATGTTTGCACTTGGCAATTGGGATGACATATGCACCAAGAAGTCTTTGTGCTCAGTGTATGTTCACACAGGTCCTAACTTTCGAGATGTCCCATGCAGGAGGCCATTTGGGCAATGCAGTGGCATCACTGAAAACCAGAAGAAACTCAAGGCCATGGGCCAGCTGTACCATGGAAACCCTACACCCAGCCAAACGTCCTTGCTGGCAAATCAGACCTGAAAGCTGTCACCAAATTCTGCTCCCTGGCAGTCCCAACCCAACAAGAGACAGAAGAAAGAGAAAGCCATATGGTGACCAGCAGCACATCTTTCCAGGCAGTAGCAGTTGGAGCAGTGGGTCAGCAGAAATCTGAAGAGCTGCTCCTGGCAAGGCGATGCCTTCATCCTTGGCTCTACCACATAGGATTGTAGTCTTGCATCTTATAGGACTCAGATCCCCAAACTTATGTGAAGAAACAGGTGTGTGGTAATACCAGCTACTAGAAAGGCAGAGCCAGGAAAGTAATCTCTTTAGGACTCATTGGCCGGCCAGCCTAGCCTACTTGGTGAGCTCCAGGTAGTGAGATACCCTATCTCAAAAAACAAGGTGTGGGAATAAAGAGATGGCTAGGGGCTAGATAAATGGCTCAGTGGTTAATAGCTCCCCCCTTTTTAGAGTACCCCAGTTAGGTTCCCAGCACTCATAGACTGGTTTACTGCCACCTGTAACTCCACTTCCAAATGATCTGATGCCATCTGTACACATACTGGTGAAATGCTCGTAATGTAAAATAAAACAAATCTAAACAACACCAACCAACCAATCAGATAGACCAATGTAAATGGTGGCCAGGAAATGATACTCAAGGTTGACTTCTGTCCTCCCCCACACTAGTATGCAGGCACAGAGGAGCACACACACATGCACAAGCACACATGAGCACACACAAGCATACACACACAAAAGCACGCATGCACACATGTATGACACACACACAGCCTGCATGCACACATGAGCACAAACACACAAGCATGCACACATGAGCATACATACACACAAGCATGTGTACATACACATGAGCGCACACACAAGCACACATGCACGAGCACACACAAGCATACACACAAACATACACAAAAGCACGCATGCACACAAGCTCACATGCATTATACACACACACAGCCTGCATGCACACATGAGCACAAACACACAAGCATGCACACATGAGCTTACATACACACAAGCATGTGCACATACACATGAGCACACACACACACACACACACAAGCACGCACACATGCATGAGCACACTGGTATACACACAAACCACAGTTTGTATTAGGTAAGAGCTTTTTTGGATTTGTGGACCAGGGACTAACTTTAAAGACAGTTTGGGACCCAGAGCCAAGAAGCCTTGAAAGTTCCCAAGTTTGCTGCTGACTCTCAAGCACAGGGCGAGAACCAGCTGCTGTTGTTGCAAGACAAGCTCTGGTAACTCTAGCAGCAAAGAAGCCAAGAGCTTCACTCCTTTACCAGATTATAGAGGAGCTGCTGTGTGCAACCAGCTCTGTGCTGGGCCTGTCAAGTCACTTCATTTGTGACTCAGAGGGCTCATTTGGAGTGGGTCTAATGACATACAATTTACAGGTGAGCACAGAGGCCTAGGATGGTTACAGACCCCATGACTGCATTACTCACCAGTAAATAAACTTTAAAAAATGTTAAGTATAGTGTGCATTAAGATAGCCCCAGCACATGCATACATCTGCACGAATAGTCACAAAGGATGGGTCAGTTAACCCATCACTCAGAAAAGTAGCTGGAATGCCATCTGCACCAGAGAATCCCCACGATCTCCTAAACCTTCTTCTGTTCTACTGAGAACCATTTTTCTCACCAAAGAGTAGCTTGTTTGTGGACTTTATAAACATGTAATTGTATCTTTTGGTCAAGTTTCCCTCCTCCATTTAGTATTAGCCCAAAGCTGAACTAATATTGCAAAAGATGCGAGTATTCTAAGAATTTTCTTTCCGGACAAGGCCTTATGTAGCCCAGACTGACTTTGAACTCATGATCCTCCTGCCTCAATCTCCCCAGTGCGAGAATTACAGGTACACTTCCATAGCCTGGTTTAGTTCATATGTGTGTATGTGTGTGCATGTGCATGTACATGCCATGGCACACATGTGGAGGTCAGAGGACAAACTCCAGTAGTGTCTCACCTTCTGCTTGGTATGATACAGTGTCTCTTTCCTGTGACCACCAGCAGGCTCTACCTTTCATCCCTCTGTAGGAGTGCTGGGGTTGCAAACATGTACTGAGCATCAATCTACATGTGGGGTCTCCAGACCTAAACTCAGATCCCCAGATCCTCAGGTTTATGAATCAACTGCTTTACCTATGAGCGCTCTCCTCAGCCCAGGTCTTTCATTCTTTTTAATGGTGTAAAAAATCCAAGACATGAACATATCACAGTTTGTTTATGCGTGTTTCTATTGCTGGTCATTTGAATAAACTTAGATTTGGTCCTATCAAATGGTGTTCTTAGAGCCCCCTGTACCCATCTTTTGGTGTGAACATGTCTTCATAGTGTACACCAAGGAGTGGAAACCCTGGGTCAGAGCATGCATGCCCCCAGCTCAGTGCACACAGAAAAATAGCTTTGCATTGTTGGCCATTTTGAGTAGTATGTTTGACTTTCTCTCTCTGATGACTCCTGGGATGAAAGGCTGTTCTAATTCCATTTCTGTTGCTGTGATAAAATGCTCTGATTTTAAAAAAGCAACTTAGAGGAAAGAGGATTTACTTCATCTTGTGATTCCAGGTTATAATCCATCGTCGTGGGGAAGTCAAGGCAAGACCTTCAGCTTAATCACATCAAATCCACGTTAAGAGCAGAGAGAGGTGAATACAGGCTCACTTAATTGCTTGCTTGTGCTCAGCTTAAATTTTCCACTCTCATACACTTCAGGACACCTTGCCTAGGGAGTGGTACCACACACTGTGGGCTGAATCTTCCCACATCAATGAATTTAATTAACATGACAACCCCAAGACATGCCCAGAAGTCAATCCAGTATAGAAAATCCCAGGTCTTCTAGGCTGTGTCAAGTTGACAATTAAAAGTTAACCATCAGAAGCAACTTTTCAAGTGTTCTTTATTCAGAAAATTTGTCCCCACCCCCCAACCTCATGAGTATGTAGGGGAGGGACACACGTGAATGTGTGTGTGTGTGTGTGTGTGTGTGTGTGTGTGTGCTTTTTCTTGTGTGTGTTTGTGTTGTATGTTGCTTATAATCAAATCCAGGGCTTCATGCCTGTTGGGTGAACTCAACTACACCCGACTACTTTGTCATTTCTCTACATTTGTCTGTCATTCTTTGTGTGCCTTGTAGGAACTTGATACGGTTTCTGGATCTGAGGCATTTCTTGGTTCTCTCTTGTTCTTATCTACTCTGTGGATTTCCCTTTTACCTGTCACATTTTCTTTTGCTGAAAGGCAGGTCCAAGTGTTTTCATAGTATGTCTTACCACTATTCCCTTTTTGGATTCTGCTTTCATCTTTGCTGCATAAAAATACAACTGACTTTTACATATTAATATTCTTTGTCCAACAACTTTGTTTAATTTATTTATCAATTCTGATAGTTTTTATGTAGTATAAGTGTGTGTGTGTAGCCTATAGGCAACTACAATTTTATCTTTCTTTTCATATCTTAATTTTCTTGCTTTATTGTAGAAGCTAAAGTTTAATATAATAATAGACATAGGTAGAGATAGCATCCTGTTTAATCCCAAATACTATGGGGACATAGCAATAGTTAAACATTCAGTGTGATACTTGCTGAAGGTCTATGGCTACTAAATAGATTTAATTTGTGTTTATTCTGTTCTTAGTTTCCTAAAAGAGTTTCCTTTTTAAAAAAAAAAATATTATTATTATCATTGGGGTTTGACTCTCATTAAGCGCCTGTTCTGAGCCTCCAGAGCTGCTCAGTCCTCTTGTTCTGCATTGTCACCACAGCAGGCCACACTGAGCACAGCCCTAGGATGACATCATACGTTGATTGTGACGCGTTTGCTCTTTTGACAGACATCGGATTCCATATGTGGTGTTTCACCTCCTGTTAACATCTGCGCTTAGGAAAAACAAATGGCTCGTAACTTTCCTTCTTTGCCACAGTTTGACGTTACTACAAAATAAATTAAATCATTTCTACTCCCTAAAAGACTGTGTAAGATTAATGTCTGGAACAATCCGCTGCGGAAGCCACCGGGCCTGGAGTTTTCTTGGTGGAACTGTTCTTCATTATGACTTTTGTTTCTTAATAGATAGACGGCTCCACAGATGGGTCGAGTTTAATGTTGAATTTATGAAAAAAAAAAAAACAACTCTCTCTCAACTAAAATTTTAAAACTGGCTGTCCTCATGGTCCAGAGTATTGACTTATATTTAATAGTATTATCTTCCTACCTCCTGATATCAATTATGTGGCTTCTCCTTTAAAACCAAACCAGTCAGGCCAGCCTATCAGTTTAATGAGGCTTTCTGAACTAGTGATCGGTTTTGTCCTTTTCTTATTTTTTTCTCTTGTTTTCCATTCTGCCAACTCCTGCTGCTTGTTAATCCCCTTCTTAGGCTACCTTAGGCCTTAATTTCCTGCTCCTCATTAAGCTCTCCCTGGAAGACTTAGTTCATTGTTTTCTCCTTCTTTCTCTCCTCCACTGACGCATGTGCCCCTATAAATTTCTCTTAAGCAAGCTTTGGCTGAACCCTTGAAGATTTGATATATTTTGGGTTTATTATCTTTGTATTAAGGCATTTCCTAATTTCCATTGTGATTTCTATTTTGACTCCTGGGCTGTCTGGATATATTGCGGTATTTTACATCACTTTACCGCACTCAAAGACACAGTTCTGTAAGGATGGTTCTTAGGACCAGGGTATAGCAAAGCGCTTGCCTGGCATGCACAAAGCCCTGGGGATGTGGGGTGGGGGTCAAGTCTCGGCTCAGTACCAAGAGCTTGAAGAAGCAGACAGGGTTCTGATGTTCTGTGGGTCCCTTTCTGGGGCATTCATCTATGGTTGTTGTCACAGAAATCTGGAGCTAGTCAGCCAAGCTCTTCCTCTCTGCCAAAAGCTGCATTCCACCTTTGCCACTCTAGATTTATCAGATTTCTGAAAACTGTTCAGTTTCAGGACTCAGTGAGTGTCAAGGCACAGATAGCCGAGATTCCCCTGTGCTGTCATCAGCTTCTGAAGGCACAGCTCCTGGGTTTCTCGTGCTCTGACAGTTTTGTTGCTTTTTTATTTTTTGATGCCTTTAGAAAAGTCTTGATCCTGGGGCGGGAAGATGTCTTAGTTCCTACCATGCTTGTAGTACAAGCAATGAAGACCCTACTTCAGATTCCCATTCTGGTACATGAGTCTATTCCAAATGATGGGGTGGAAGAGACAGGCCGATCCCTAGGGCTCAATGGCCAGACAGCCTAGCTGCATTGGTGAGGTACAAGCCAGTAGGAACTGTGGTCTAAAGAGCAAGAATACAACCATGGGCACATGTGTATTTCTGTGTGTGTACACACACATGCACATACATATATGTACACATATATAACATACATGCACACACGTGCATGCACATACATGCACACACATACATGCATGCACACACATGCATACACACATGCAAATAAATGCACACATACACACGCACACACATTCACACACACATGCACACACAGATGCACATACATACATGCGTATACACACACACACACACACACACATACACACACACACCTTGTCTACATTGCCTGGTTTTCTTGATTGCAGGAGAGCCTGAGGCAAGCCAGGCAGTTATTCTCACTAGGGAGAGGCCCCTGGAGTCAGGGTTTAGGATGGGTCTATGGCCCAGAGACTCTGAACTTACAGCAACAGGTGAGGCCACCATATTGGAAGAGGGGTCACCAATAAAGCCTTACCCAGTGCCTGAACCTCTTGCTTAGCACTGTCCCACACTTGACTTAGTTCCTGGTAATAGGCATTGCTGTCGCTTGTCGGCTTTTGCTTTAAAATGGGCCAAGCCCCAAAGGTCTAATCTCTTAATAAAATTAAGTTTTTGAGCCACCTACGTTTGACGGTTGTTCACAGCGTGTCTGAGGCCTCTCTCCCAAATTCATCTTCCCCTGGTCTGGAGTCAGATGTGAGAAAAAAGCGGGGGAGGTGGAGGGTGTAAGAAGCAGAATAAGAGATCTGGAGTGTGTTAAGGGTTTCCCCCTCTGTGGACTCTCTGACCCTCCAGGGAGCTTCTCCGTATGTCCCCGGAACATTCTAAAACCAGCATAGAGTCATGGGCTTTGCACAGCATTTTCATGCATACGTTGGCCTGTCACTCTCATTCTTATTCTACCCTGCATCCACTGGCTTCCTTTCATGTCACATGTTCTCAACCCTCCCCTTATCTTGTTCCTCTCCTTCTTCCTCCCCTCCTCCCTCTCCCACCCACTCTCCCTTCCCTTCCTCCTCTTCTTCCTCCCCCTCCTCCTCTTGCTCCTTCTTCCTCTCCCCACTAGGATCTCTTTCTATCTCACTGTTACCTTTCTGGTTCATTGCCTTATATCCTCCCCTCTCTCTGGGTGTGTGTGGGGGGATTAGTATCTAGGATCCTCATATGAGAGAAAACATGGTAGTTTAGTCATTTCACTTAACCCAACACGTCCTGTTGCATCTATTTCCTTGGAAAGGTCTCCTCTCCCCCCGCCCATTCTTCTCAGTGGCTAACACACCATTCTGTGTATGTGCTCACGGTTCCTTATCCACTCATCCGTGAATGCACACCAAGGCTGGATCTGATCCGCTTGGTATGTGCTATGTGAATGAGCCCAGGAGAGGTACAGCTGGGTCAGATGTCAGCTGTGGCTGTTTGAGAACTCCTGATAGCCATAGTGGCTGCACCTGTTGACACTGCCATCAGCAGTGACTACAGGTTCCTCCGTCCCCCATGTCCCCACCAACATTTCTTGTCCTTGTTTCTCTTCTGAGGAGTCCTCTTGAGGTTTTCTCAAAGGGGCCTATTCCTCTGTCATTGCAAATGCCATGCCTGGCCATATCTTACTCTTTGCTTTGGCTGCCCCAAACCATCCAGGTGAATTTAATGTTCAACCCTAGCACTTACATGAATTAGTGTGCTGGCTGATTTTATGTCAGCTTGGCACAAGCTGGAGTCGCTGGAGAGGAGGGAGCCTCAATTGAGAAAATGCCTCTATAAGCTTTGGCTACAGGCAAACCTATAAGACATTGTCTTAATTAGTGATTTATGGGGAGGGCCCAGCCCATTGTGAGTGGAGAGTCCACCCTGGGCTGGTGGTCCTGGCTCTATAAGGAAGCAGGCTGAGTGAGCCATTATGGGCAAGCCAGTAAGCAGCAGCCCTCCATGGCCTCTGTATGAGTTCCTGCCTCCAGGTTCCTGCCCTGCTTGAGTTCCTGTCCTGACTTTCTTCGGTGATGAACAGTGATGTGGAAATGTAAGCTGAGTTAACCCTTTCCTCCCCAGGTTGCTTTGGTCATTGTTTTTCATCACAGCAATAGTGACCCTGACTAGGACAATCAGTGTGTAGAGTCCGGCAGTAGCATTACACTGCAGATCAGCTTCTGCGTCTTCTTTCTCTCTTTCCAAGCTTTGGATCTGCTTTGCTTTTTAACATATTTTATCTTGTTACTGTCTGTCTCTCTGTGTCTATGTTACTTAAGATCTTCCCATTAGTACAGCACTGGGGGGGAAGGTGGTTATGTGTGTGGCTGGGTGTGTGGTTGTGTGTGCTTGTGTGTATGTGTGATTGTGTGTGTGGTTGTGTGTGTGGCTGTGTGTATATGGCTATGTGTGTGGCTGTGTATGTGTGTGGTTATGTGTGTGTGGTTGTGTGTATGTGGTTTGTGTGTGTCTATGTGTGGTTGTGTATACGAAGATAAAGGACAAGTTGTGCCTTGTTTTTGAGATGGGCTCTGTGATTGGCCTGAAACATACTGATCCTCCTGTCTCCATTTTCCCAGCCATAGGTTTACAGATGTTTACTGCCACATGCAGCTTTTACCTGGGTGTTGAGTATGCAGACTCAGGACCTCATGCTTAAAAGGCAGGGACTTTGATGACTGAGCCAGCACCCAAGCCCCATTGTCATGTTGTGCTCTTAAAGTCTCACTGAAGAAGAGGTGAGACTTCATTTCAAGTCTCAATACTGTTCCCTGCAAGTCTATAAGAGACCCTCCCCAGGGGGAGGCAGGACATTCTGAGGACACTTCGATTGAGCATGTCATCAAAATGCCCAGAACAGCTCAGGAGGGTGCAGCCTGCATGGGCTGAAGGACCAGAGACAGATTCTTATTGAAGGCCAGCAGCATTCAGTCACAGGGAAACCACTGAGGCTTGGATTGGCTCACACTCTAATTTCACCGTAATGAGTAGGTATTGAATAAGAGATGACCCAGTTGCAGGTAGGGGGACAGCCACACTTCCTCTGCAGAACACATGGGGTCCCAGGATTCAGGCTCAGGAGGCAGGTCTGGGCCTAGCACTACAGGTAGTAGGAAGTCCTAACTACAGTTTCTGAGTCCCTACTAGGTGCCAAGACCTACTAGGTGCAAAGAGTAGTGCTAGGTGTGAGGTTATTGTAAAGTCTCAGGCCAGCCTCAGAAAGCTCATTAATATTCAAAAGTGAGCACGAATATCCACAGATGTTTATATAAGTTTTTCTCACCACAGTGAGAGAGTCTCCTCTTGGGCCCCCTGAGCTGCGCTGGAACCCTGGCCTAGGGCTCCTATCCTGATCCCAGGGCTTAGGGACCACACAATGTGGGCCTACAGGCTGGAAGCCCTAGGATTATTACTTCTCTCAGTCTTAGCCAGACCTCCAGAGCACCCTTGGAGCAAACTACAGCCCCTGCCAAGACACCTTGGCTGGGTCTCCTTAGCATGACAAGCTTGCATCAAAGCTTGTATCTTATTTGCCTTGTTAAATCCCTCCAGGTGGGGTCCTTCATCCAGATGTATAACCGCAGCAGGTTCCAGGAGGGGTCTTGGTGAAGCCTGTCCCTCATGCTGGTTATGGCTTGGGTAGAGAAAGGCATGAGTCTGCAGCTTAGAATTCTCTGGGTGCCACAAGCCGAGAGATTTTTACACAGAGACAGGCAGGAGTGGTCCACTGGTGAAGGAGAGAGGGAAGGGAGGGTCCCTAACATTAGTTGCTTGTACCATGGCTTCTGGCAGTTCGATAGAGAAAGAGGTTTGAGAAAACCTAGATAAGGAGACTTTTGCTCCTTTGAAAGGGGTCTATTGTGTTGATTTCTGGGAAACATGCTTAGTTGACTATATTTTACTGCTATATGCACATATCTGCTGTGTGTGCATGCATGTGTGTCTGTATCCATGTTTGTGTGGTGTGTGTATGCATGTGTGTGTACCTGTGCACAACTGTGTGTGTATAAGTGATGTGTATATTGCACACACATGTGCATGTGTGTAAGTGGTGTATGTCCATGTTTGTATGGTGTATGTGTATCCATGTTTGTGTGGCATATGTGTCCATGTTTGTGTGGTGTGTGTGCACATGTATCTGAGTTCATATTTGTTTGGTATGTGAATGTATATATGTGTGTTCATGTTTGTGTGATGTATGTGTGTATATGTGTACGTGTCTATGTTTGTATGGTAATGTTTGTGCTGTGTGTGTATTTATCCATGTTTGTGTGGTGCATATGTGTGTGTATGTGTGTTCATGTTTGTGTAGTACATGTGTGTGTATGTGAGTTCATGTTTGTTTGGTATATAGATGTACGTGTGTGTATTTGTGTGTGTCCATGCTCTTATGCTGCATGTGTTTGGCAAAAGGAAATGCAAAGTGATGAGAGCTGAGTTGTGCTAGCGTGAGAGCTGGCATAGTACAAACACACTCACATTCATACACACACCACACAACCATACACATACCACTTACACACGGATATATGTGCCACACATTCCACACACATACACATACCACTTATACACATATACACCCCATACACATTCCACACACATATACATATCATTTACACACATATACACACACCCCACACATATATGCATACTCATGAGTGAACTCATGCAAAGATATTGTGTCTCTAGCCTGAAATGAGTGATGAACTAGGGTAGGTGCTGTGCTGAGTAATGCTAGGGTAGGTGTTGGACTGAGTGATGCTAGGGTGGGTGCTGTGCTGAGTGGTGCTAGGTTGGGTGCTGTGCTGAGTGATGCTAGGGTGGGTGCTATGCTGAGTGATGCTAGGGTGGGTGTTGGACTGAGTGGTGCTAGGGTGGGTGCTGTGCTGAGTGATGCTAGGTTGGGTGCTGTGCTGAGTGATGCTAGGTTGGGTGCTGTGCTGAGTGATGCTAGGGTGGGTGCTGTGCTAAGTGATGCTAGGGTGGGTGTTGGGCTAAGGGATGGCAGAAGTGGCACTGAAGTCAGTGCTGAGAGGCTGTTGCTTAATCAATTGCTAACAGGGTGGGTACTGAACTGAATCCTGGCAGGGTGGGCCCTCCAGGCAAGTTTCCGTGCTCTCTAGGGAATTGTCCTTGCCTGGGGGAGCCTTGAGCCTCCCAGTCCCCTGGGTCTACATGTAGCAGAGGGTAGACACAGCTGGTGTTTGGGACTATGCTTTAGAATTTGCCAAGCCCCAAATGTTTCTTGCCTAAGGAAGAGTGTCCTTTCTCGGTGCCCTGGATTCCTCTGAGTTTAAGGAGTGATCTCATTTAAATGGCTTGTTGTTCTTCCTCCTAACCCACAGGCAACTATTAAGACACAGGCAGCAAGGAAGACACCCCCAGTTTCAGTCCCTAGGGCTCTGTGGGATGGACACTGAGGTGAACTGCCTCCCATGAAAGACTCGGAAGCAGAGAGGATGATTCCAGCAGTGAAGCACAGTGTATGTGGCTTTGTGGTCTGTCTTCACACCACACCTGACAGCAGTGTAAATTCTTCTAACTCAAGGAACACACAGCCTTTATTTGAGACAAGTCAGTAGAATGGAAGAGCTAGCAGACTCCTGAGTACCTTCCTGAGTAAAGGTTGAATGAATAAATGAATGGATGAATGAATGAATGAATGGGCTCACTGTATTAGACATTAGCATCTTTTTTTGAGGTGTAGTCTCATGCGCTATGTAGTCAAGAATGACCTGGGGTTCCTGATCCTCCTGTCTCCCAAGTGCTGAGATCACATCTTTGTTTCCACACATATGGCTTAGGTGGTGCTAAGACTTGAACCCGGGGCTTCCTGCATGCTAGGCAAACACTCAGCCAACCGAGCTGTATTCCCAGACATGGTCATTAGCAGTTCAGAACCTTCTGCCAGCCTTGTTAGCTCCACGGGATCTCTAGATGTACAGAGCACTCAGTGAGGGGCTTACAGGATCTTCTCCAACCCTCTGTATTGGCTATACTCCAGGAGTTCTGTAAGAGGCAGGAGAAAGATGTATATATAACTTTCTATGGACACATAAAGACATACATACACAGATACATATACACACATACACACACAGATACATATACACACATACACACAGATACACACATAGACACAAAGATACACACACAGATATATGCACACATAGGCACACAGAGATATACACACACATAGACACACACAGATACATACATTCACAGACACACACAGATACATACAGAGACATACCAGATACTTACACACACAGACACACACAGATACACACAGATGCATGCACAGACCCACATAAATATATACACACGCAGACACATAAAGATATATGCATACACAGACACACACAGATACACACACAAAGACACACACAGACACACATAGATACATATACACGCAGACACAAAGATACATACATACACAGACACTCACAGATACACACACAGACACACACAAATACATACATACACACAGATATATACACAGACACACATACAGACATACAGATACACACACACACACACACACACACACACACACACACACACCTTGTGCCTCTAGCCTCTGGGAAATCCACTGGCTAATTAATTCTCTCAGGCAACTTTCTGGCCTAGGCTGGCACTGGTAGAGCACAATCTAAAATGGGTTCAGTTCAAGTTGGCAGCTGCAGGCATCGAAGGTTTCACATGTGTGGGGCAGATGTGGCGCCTCTGGGAACTCACTTGCTGGTGGGCAACAAATCTGGAGAAGAGCCCAACTTCTTTTCTTTAACTTTCCAGATCTGAGAGCCCATCTGGATTCTTCCTCAGGGTTCCGAGGCATCTGGGAGGCAGCAGTGGAAGGGGACAGTTGCACACACTGTTTCTGTGTCTGCTTTGTGCCGAACCCTCTCCACTGTGTTATCTTGTGTAATACCCACAGGCCCTTGCCAGTGGGGCACGCTGTTCCCTTTTCACAGTGAGCAAACAGTAGCTCCCAGATGCTAAGTGACAAGTGACAGTATCGCACTGAGTGAACTGAGACAGGCTTTAGTAAGGGGTGACTTGGGGACTTGGGCAGTAGCCAACATCTCCAGGGACAAAAGGTCTTTGTTTTCTTAAAACTGTCACCTAGCCAGGCCTGGTGGCACAGACCTGAATCAAGTTGCTTGGGAGACTGAGGCAGGAAGACTGCATGTTCAAAGTCTGCCTAGGCTGTAGAATAAGCTTATGGTCAATTCAGAAACTTAAAGAGACTCTGAAGGCCTGGGAATATGGACCAGTGGCATAGCATTGCCTAAAGGCCCTGGGTGTCTCTCTCTCTCTCTCTCTCTCTCTCTCTCTCTCTCTCTCTCTCTCACACACACACACACACACACACACACACACACACTTGAAACAAAACAAACAACTCACTTACCCAGAAAGGCCAAGCAGGGTAGAGTCCCCAAATTGAGCCTGGCACCACAGGACCCCAAACACCCCCACAGCACTTAAAGTCACCAACTTCTAAAAGCACCCACACAATTCGGGCTAAACCCTGGGTTCCCATTTCAGTTGACTTTGAAATATCCAGGGAACAAGGCCCAACTTATTTTTAAGTTCCAGCTAATGTTTTTCAGGCTCCAAATTATAGACTACTCGTGTCTAATGGGGGCTGTCTGGATGCAGGATGCTTCCCACAGGCCACTCTGGCTTCCCTACTGGATCTATGATATGCCCTTGTATTCAGGACAGTCATGGATTTGGGTCTGCATGGGAACACGTGTTCAGAGACCAAAAGGTCACCAGTGAACATTGTGTCCCTGAGAACTATAAAAAAAAAAAAAAAGAAAGAAAGAAAGAAAAGAAAAAAGAACAAGACATAATTATGTTCAGGAATACAGAACTGTAAACAGGTGAGGCTCCTCCATCCCTGCCACCACATGGGTTAAGTGCCCCTGGGAGAGATGCATACGCACAGACCTGGAAGTTTCTGAAAATCTTCACACCCATCACTCCTCTGAGCCTTGTGTTTCACTGAGCCTCTTTGATAAATAAAGAACCCAATCTGATAGATTTGGGGGTCACCCAAGGCCCAGATCCGGTCACAAAGATGGACGACTTGGTTGTTCCCTTTCAGGTCTAAAGTCATCTACTTCATGACTTGTGTTGCCTCTCCTCAGGACAAGAGGCTGAAGTGTCATGGTCAGGTTCCTGACCTAGAATGCAGCCTCAGGATCCCAAGAACAGGGGCCTCCGTCTGCCAGATGCCCCGTGGCAGCCACAGTGTCCCCTTGGATGAAGGGAGGTGCATCCGTGGCAACCCTATGGAAAGAAGTGGCTTCTGGCAAGCTGTGTGGAAGGTCACTTGGTAACAGTGTGGTTAGTGTGATGGGGAGGAGGCGGGGAGAGGCAGAGCCCTGGCTGAGCAGTGCAGGCTCTATGATCCCCACTCACAGTAGAGGAGGGATGGCTCCGTGGTGGAGTGTGGGAAGGGGACAGTGGGGTACTTCCGGAGACCAGTGTTCTTAGGGTGTAGCTGTGCACAACCTGGTGACTGTCACCTGTGTGCAGTATATAGTCAGTGGCCTCAATGCTGTTCTTAGCCGTATAGCTCATGGTGCTACTGCCCTGGCTGTGGCTAGTCAGGTGCTGGCTAGGACAAGGCTCCTCATTTCCCATGGTTCTCAGACTACCTCAGGGATGGCTCCATGGGGCTGTAATCTCAGGAAACTACCTGACAGTGTCCTCATTGGAAAGAGTCCCATGGTGCCCTATGGTACAGAAGGCCTCAGTGCCTATAATTCTTGCTGCCTGGGCGGATACCTCTGATCTGCCCCATCCACTCAGCTTCTTCAGCTCCAAGATTCTCTGTTTGTTGTGCTGATACCCAACAGACAATTCGGTATTCTTCCAAACAGCTGGTCCTCAGACAGTCCTTAAGGGAGTAATCAGCACCTCAGGATGCACTAGATGTACCTCCTGGGGGTAGGCATGCTATTTTTCTTCACGAGGAAGTATGTGCTCATGGAATCAGTATGGGTGCTGCCGAAGAGGGCCAAAAAATAAATAAATAAACAAAACAAAAACCACTCCTTTCTTCTTTACCCCAAGACTCCCTCTTACCTCCTAATGTCAGCTGGGAGAGTAGCTTGGCTGAGGGGAGTAGCTGGCTGAGGGAGTAGCTGGCATCCACTAGGTTACCTGCTTCACCTTCTGCCATGCGTCAAGGCCTTTTCAAGACAAGATGGGTAACAAGGAAGAGAATGACCTAGAGGGTGGACTCCACACAACGTATCCAGCATATTCTGGCTGGGCTTACTGATCACTGTGGACCTGGAGGGCCACAGAGAATGGCCACAGGAGCATGGCTCAGCATGTGTTCAGGACCTCTCAGGTCTTAGAAGCTGACACCTAGATACCATGTGGCCTCCTTGTTCTTCAGAGAGGTTTCACCATCTTTCTTTGTTACTCTTTTCCTCTGTTCCCCCTATCCTTTCCCCCTCATCCCCACAGCCTCTCACCCACCCCCACTTTCCCCAAGTTGTCTCGGGGCTGTTCCCACCCTGCCACAATTGCAGCCTTCACAGAAACCACCCTGGCCCCACCCACCTCGGATCCCGGAGCACCCAACTTCTCCCAAAGAGCCATTTCACATCTGAGATCCCCCACACGAATGTGGGGTTGGCAGAGCGCCATCTTTCTGACATACGTTTCCTCTTCCTTTGCAGTTAAAAACCCTTGACCGCGAGAGCGACCTCCACACATGCTGTAATAGAAGCTTGCACAATTGGGCTAGAGAACAGAGTCTGGGGGCACAGGGTGGGCACTCTTTTCCACACCCCTGTGAGACTCCATTCTATGAAGCAGAAGTGAGGGCAGGTAGAACTTGTAGAGCAGAGGCATCAGGAAGTAGACAACACAGGACCAGCCTTTCCTCACGAGGACATAACTCGCTGAGTGCCCCAGCCCTAGGCTGGGAAGAGTTTCCCATCTCAGGACTTTTTAGTTTGAGGTGGTGTCTCACATCATCCAGACTAGCTTTGACTTCAAGAATGACAAACTTCTGGCCCCCCTGCCTCCACTTGGCAAAATTCTGGGATTACAGTTGAGTAACCCTACAGCCAGTTTAGATTCCTGGCTTTGCAGGATACACTTCAGCTATTTAGCCTGGTGTCAAGGTCATGCATTCCCCGCAGTGGTCAGAACTTAGACTGTAGGCACCTAAATCCAGGCTGCTTTACTTCTCACTTTCAGATCTTGGCTGTGTTATTGAGCCTCAGTTTCCTTGTCTGTAAAATGGCCATAATAATACTTTATAAGGATTAATTGAGTTTACGTGCAGTAAGCTTTTAAAACAGCACCTAGCACCAGGTCACCAGTGTGACCAGCTACCTGGATTCTCTTTCTGTCCGTTGCTACTTTGTACAGTTTATTCTGGCATAATTGACATCCTCAAAGTTAGGATGGTTCACCTCGGACTTGTGTATACTGTGCCTTGCTCCTTTCCCAGAACTAAGTGGTAGTATCTCCCATGTCCATCCACTGCTCGAGAGAAGGCCCTACTCAGAGCAGAGGCATTCAGCTAAAACAGAATGGAGGCTCTCATAGTCAGAAGGTAGTGACAGTTGTTCTCAGGAGTGATGGCTTGTCACATGTTATTTATTGGAAATCAAACCAAGGTTTCCCTCAGCTACAATGTGTGCTGACTTGGGGGTGATCTCCCAGTCGCCTCATGGGAAATGACCTGCTGCCTCACCTGCTGCTCCAGATTCCCTGCCTTCCACACCAATCACTGCAGTGGCATCCATGTACAGGGCCTGCTCAGTGGACAGTAGTGACCTCTGTTCAGCTATGTGGGTGTCTTTGTAAGAACAGCCAAACCTACCTGTCATTTCACCATGTCTGTGGAAACATGACTGATCCGAATGACCTTAGGCAAACATGACCTCACTGGGTAGATAGAGCGTGAACACAGCTGATGTGCCCTGGCCACTCCATCTGGTCGTAGGCTGCAGGGAGGACATTGCCACTTGTTCTTGGATTGCTCTCAGCCAGAACCAGCAACCTACGTCATCTGTGCACACCTAACCTTCTGAATACATGAATGAGTGAATCTCCTCTGGGTAGCTCTGGCCTCTAGCAACCTCAGGGAAACATGGCAGGACCCTGTATCTTGTTTATATTTCAGTGTGAAAACCTTGTAGGAGATGCAGAAGATACAGCCCCAGACTCAGCCTTGCTGGGACAGACTTGTAGGGATGGTTGTCCTAGAAGCCTGGCTTCTCTATGGGACCCAAATAGAGGGCTCTGAAGAGAGGTGCAAGCTCTAGAGTTTAAAGGGTCAGATTCAGACCATGTATCCCCCATCCCCACCTACTCAATACCCCCAATCCCCACCCCTGTCAGAACAGAATAAAGTTCCAATGTCCCTTGCCAGTAAATGACTCCCCTTGAGAGAGGCCACCTTGAGGGCATTATTCATGCTAGCAGTAACAGACAACACAAGCGGAGAACAGCTCTTCACAAAGTCCTGTGTGGGCCCTGTTGTCATGTGAGGTTCCTCACAGAATGATTGTCTCATGTAGTGCCCCCAGCAACCAGACGGGAACAATACTACACCTTTCTCTTCCCAGCAAAGGCAGCCCAGGTCCAGCTGCATGAAGTCATCATCAGAGCTGAACAACAGATCTAAGTGCCGAGTTTTGGTTCAGATTAGGCTACCCGAGGCTAAGCCCAGTTTTCTCCTGATACCCCATTAGGCTGGAGCTCAATGGAAAAAGAGTTTGCACAGGGGCATGAGTTCAGTCAGATCTAGATGAGGAAAAACGTGGCTGAACTCTAGATGAATCTCAGGAAGATGGCTGTCCTCGTCTCACGGTGGGGGGCTAGCTCCTCATGAGAACCAGATCCTGTGAAGTGGGAAGAGGAGGTCATGGATAGCTTTGACTCCAGACCATGCCCCCATGCTGCTGGCTGCCCTCCTGTGAGAGGAGCTGTCAGCTTTCTACCTCACAGACATCACTTTTCAAACACCAGTTCTCACATGGGCACCCGCTTTCTTTGGAAGATTGCAAAAATTAAATCGTTTTTAAGCAACAAAGCAACGCTCTGGGGTTTGCCATGAGCTTGTGAAATGAGCGGAACTTGGCGGTTGGTTTCTCCCTCATCCGTCGTCTCTGGGGGCCCAGGGAGATTCGAGTTGGCCCTTTACTCTCTCTTGTCTAGAGCTGATCTTGCCAACGAGGGCCTGGCTATTGCCTCATGAACTAAGTTCTAGGGAAATGGCCCCCATACTGGGTTCTTGGGCTGCTTTCCCTCTGCTCCTGGTTGGGGCAGGAGATTAAAAAGATCAAGATATCTGGTGGTCTCCAGCTGTGTTTTGGGTCAACAGGGTTAGACTCAAAGGGGGACATACCTGAGCAGCCAACTCTACCTGTAGGAGTTCACTCACTCTTCTCCTAAGTGAAACCAGGGATCCTCCAAGGGCAGAAAGAACAATCTGGTGGATGATTCTGTGCTCTGCAGAACATGCCTTCTGTGAACCCATGCCTCTGCCACCACTGGCTAGATTTACACATCTAAGTCAAAGATATAAGGCTGGTGTGTTTATAACACCTCTATACCCTTAGCTGCAGGCTCAGGTTTATGCAGTCAGGTCCTGGCTGGTGCCAAGGTAGTAGGACAGACAGACAGAGTTCTTTCTCACTGTGCAGAAGCCTGGACATTAATAGACATTCCTCTTAATAAGCGGGCTGACATGGATCAAAGGGCCAAAAGGGCACCTGGTCCTCAGTAGTGTGGCAATCTCCTTACCTTTTCCTAATCCAGAAACTTAAAGTAGCATCCAAGGGAGAACCCTGGGCTCTAACTCTGTTCGACCCTCTGCCAACTGTCAGCTCTGTACTCTCTCTTCTTTTGCACAGGGGTGCTGGTAACATTGCTCTTAGAACTGTCATGAGGATTAAATGGCTTTTAACAGAAAGCCTAGAACAATCACCGAGGACATGGATGGGGTTGGCATCGCTGATATTACTGTGATTACATCTCTGCTGAACACAACGTGAGTTGCCTGGGCCATTCATTCTTGAGAGTAAGTTGTGGATTAAACAAGAACCCATCCCAGGGCTTGGTTGAGACTCAGACTTTCTCATTGTAACTGTCCCCAAAGAGGCTTGGGAATCTTTGTCATTAGAGCCTTGAAAATATGTTAAAGAATATGGTAAAGGAAATTGAGTTGCAAAAGAAGCAAGCCCTCCAATTAGGGTATAACCCCAGGGTCACTGAAAGTAGAAGAGAGAGGGTCTTATGGGGATGGCTCATATGTAAGGAGCTTATCACATGCCCATTGTATCAGTACAGGGGAGACAGATGAGCAGATCCTCAGTGAGAGACCACCAGTGCAAAGAGGACTGCCCAGGACTCCCCAGGACCTCCCAGGACTCCCCAGCCCTCTCTATCATCTGCTGGTCCTATCGATGTTCTGGAAAGCTCTCCCTCCATGTGGATAGAGATAAGCCATGGAACCTAGCTATTTCTTTGTCTTCTGGGCTCCCCATCTTCAGAAGCTGCAAACACAAGAGAGCTATGAGACCTGTCCCAGGAACCCCAACCCTAGACCACACACCTTTACCAATCAAGACCCTCTAACATCTGGCTTGTTCTCAAAGGTGCATTCTTTCAGTTCAGTTCAGTCCATCGCTCTCCTTTCTCCTCCCAGTGTGCTCATGTTAGAGAACAAGAGGTTAAGAACTACTCCCCACAGGAAATGCCTTGGCCAAGGTGTGAAGGGACCAGGCAGCTGGCTCTGCCTTACCTCACTTCTTGGCAACAGAGCCATGAGGCTCAGTCCCCACTAACCCACAAGAGACATTTTACAAGTTCCCCAGCCCCTCCCACTCTCACCAACCTCAGCTCTGACTCTTGTCATTTCTTTATTTCTTTCTCTGTTTGTTTAATTTCTGAGACAGGACCTCACGTAGCTCACTGCATGATGGGGACAACCTTTATCTTTTGATCCTTTCTCCTTCCCGTGTAAGAAATACAGGTATGTATTGCCACACCAGTGTATGTGGTGCTAGGAACTGAACCCTGAACCCAGGGCTTCATGCACCCTAGGCAACCACTCTACCAACTGTATCCAATGTTTTCTTTCTTTTTAAAGCACACACACAGCCCACATGTATACACACAAACAAGTACATACAAGCACATGTACATACACACATACATATACACAAATACACACACACATGCACACATGTATGTACATACATGCACATGCATACATACACTCAAATACACACACACCACACACACATACACACCATACATGCACACACATATATATGCACACACATGCACACACACATGCACATACATGAACAGATGTACACACACATGCACATATGTGCATGCACACGCACATGCACACACGCACGCACACACACACTGCATCTGCTATTTTTATAAGTCTTATTACCCTGGATATTTTATACTGGGCCTGCTAAGGCAGAGTGAGAGCAGGGAGAAGAAGCATTGGGGTTGGTGGGGAGAGACATGTTGGGGCCACCAATGTACTGAGGCCACATTTAAGAAGACCATGCTTGTTGAGGGGAAGGGTGCCAGCCAGGAAGCCTTCAGACATTTGACATACTCTTTTCGATTCAGGTCAAAAATACCCACACTTCCTGCTCCTCTGAGGGGTGTGCACAGAATGTAGCCAACTCACCAAGGTGGTTTGCAAGGGGGCCTATCGTCAGGGCATCAAAGCCAGTTAGACCCGCGTGTTAGTTTTTCCACTCTCAGCTATGCAGCTCTAGAGGAGCTGACTGCTTAGACCCAGTGTTTGTTTTCAGTGCTGAAAGTGAAGGATGAATTAACTGTGCCTAAGCAAGTAAGAAAAAAAAAAAAAAAAAAAAAGAACTCGGAAGAGGGAGAAAAACAGTGTAAACAATACAGGGGATTGAGTTTCAAAGCCCTTATTTTCGAAAAGTTTAATGATATTTCCACTAAAGCCAAACTGTCAAAACACCGGGCTGGGTGATCTGCCTGCTTTGAAAAGACATTAGCTCCTTATGTAAAAGCCAGTAAGTGAAACTCAAGAGGCCCGAGCAGCCGGGGAGGCTGGCCTCTCTGAAGAGCTCCTGTGCCACCCCCATCACCCCTGAATGACTCTTTAGATCTTGGGCTGTGAAGTGGGAAATTGGATGCAGAACAAAGAGAAGGCAGAAAGCCTGTGTGAATAGAGAAGAGTTAAAAATCTCAGGCTGGGCTGTGGCCAGGGGCATTGTGGGTGATGGCTGGTGTCAGAGCAGAGATGGTCGGACCCATCATCTAAATGGGAATGTCAGAGGGGATAGGAGGCTGTGTGCTGGCTCTCTTCCTGAGACATACCCTGTGCTGTCTCTTCCTCCTGGGAAATGTGGGGTGTCTCTTTTCCTCCTGAGGGGTGCAGGGTACCCTGTTTCTTCTGAGAGCTTCACTCAGGGTGTATCTGGGCTGCTCAAGGACATGCTTCCCTTTGGGGTCTGTCCTGGCTCTCAGTTATGGGATTAGCAGGCCATGGCTCTTCTTCCAGACTAAATTTTATCTACATCTTTAGAGAGAGAGAGAGACAGAGAGAGAGAGAGAGAAAGAGAGAGAGACAGAGACAGAGACAGAGAGACAAAGACAGAGAGAGACAGAGACAGAGACAATGACAGACAGACAGACAGACACACAGAGACAGACAGACAGACACAGAGACACAAAGAGAGACAGAGACAGACAGACAGACAGACACACACACACACCCTTGTTGATTTCACCTTTGCCCACCATTTTCCTATTCTCCAATCTGCCTTTCCTTCAGATCTCTAAAATGGTCTAGTTGCTAGCTCAGAAATTCTAACTTCACTCCTTTGAGGTCTGCAGATGTTTTAGATTCCAAAGCCATGCACCTACAAAGCAATGCTTACACTCAATGAAACAAATATTGGCATATATTATATACCATGTTTAGGGTTGGAGAGAGCAGACCCAGTTTGGATATTCAGAACCCATGCAAAGCTGGATACAGCAACTCATCCCTCTGTAATCCCAGCACTTCTACAGGGAGATGGAATCAGAAGAAGCTCCAAAATCTCATGGGCTGCCTGGGAGGCATATGCAGTGGTGAACAAGAGAGACCCTGCCTCCAACAAGATAGGAGAGGGCTGACTCTAGAGGCTACCCTCTAACCTCCACAAGCACACTGTGGCATATGCATGTCTGTACACACATCATGCACACTTGTGCACACACACACACACACACACACACACACAGTAAAACGAAAGATTCTCAGCTGTATCTGAACTTCAAATAAACAAGTCATTTTCTTTTTCAGTTCAGATACATGCTGCGTCTCATAGCTTGAAAGCAGAACCCTTGCGATATTAGGATCTGCCTCAAGCCAACTGCATCTCAAACTGGGCATCCTGGGCTTTTGTTTTTGAAGTCTGGCAGACTTTCTGGGGTTTCTGTATTCACAGCATGCATGTAAGTAGATCTAAGGAGACTCAAGTTCAGCGGGGAACTATTCTCTTTCTAGGATCCTGGTTAGATGAATCCACAGGGGCCTGTGTCCCCTCTTTGCTCCTGCTTTGTGTCTGGGTGCACTTTTGGATTAGTTACTTTTCTGACAAAAGCAACTCATGGGAGGGAGGATTCATCTTGGCTCAAGGGCTGAGACTGTGCAGGTATGGCAGGGTCCATGGCTGTAGTGTGCAGCTGGCTCTTCACATCTCAACAGACCAGGGAATAGGGACAGTGGAAAGCTGGTGCCTCAGCCTGGCTTTCACTTCTTCCCTTTGCTCAGTCCTGGACTCTGGACATGGGATGGCACTGCCCACATTCAGGACTGGTCTCCCTCATCTCGATTAATCTAAAGGTTCGCTGCAGATGTCCTAGGTGTTTCATAGTCCACTGAAGTTGACAGCAAAGGTCAGTCATGACATCTGTCTACTTCCCAGTCATAGCACATTTGATGACTGGTTGTAGACCTGACATCCTCTCTGGGGGTTGGGGGTGATACATGTTGGTGCATCTGTGAGTCCTGCATGTTGCAGGTGCCACACCTGTGAGCAGAAGCAGCAATCTGAGAAGTATAGAGCTGATCTAGCCTTTCACAATCCATGCCCAGGTAGCAAAATCACCAAGTCACCACCTAGACATGTCTGGGAAGGCAGGAAGCTATCATACAGCTCACACAATGACAGCTATGTCTCTTCTTATTCCAGTTGAGACATCTCAAGAAATTCCCTGTTTGAGGCTGGGTAGAGAGCTGAGCCAGTTAAATGATTAAAGGCCAGAGTTCAATCCCCAGAACCAAGTTTTTAAAAAAAAAAAAAAACAAAAAAAAACAAAAAAACAACAACAACAACATTGTGGTAATCCTAGCATTGAGGAGATGGAGACAAAGGGATCCTTAAGATTCCCTGACCTTCAATTAGTGTGTCTCTGGCTGGTGAGAGATCCCATCTCAAGAAAAGGTAGATAGGCCACAAGGAAGGACATCCTGAGGTCAGAGGTCACCCTCTGACCTACACGTACACATATATGCATGCACCCATAAACACAGAGATACATACTCTCACACATACACAGAGAATTTTCTCTTGGGAAATCGGTGGGAAGGGATGACTCCCTGAATTAAATGTGGCCAGCTCTTGTTCCAGTATACTGCTAGTAATCAGCTGAAAGGGCAGATTGGCCAGTCCCCAACCCTGGTACTGAACAGCATGATTAGCTGGCACTGGACAAACCGCATAGGTGAGCACAGGGATCTCAAAAAACAACCAAAAAACAAAACAAAACAAAACAAAACAACAACAAAAACAATAACAACAACAACAAAAAAAACCAAAACAAAACCATGGGCCAAAATTTTGCCAAGCCATTGACTCAAGACATCTTTATCCTGATCCTCTGCCATTCCTCCTTCCATTTCCTTCCTTAGACAGAGATATCCCATTTCCAGGTCTCTAAGATTTTAAAGGAGGTCACTGAGGGCCCTGCTGCCCCATAAGTCATGGGAGATGGACGATGGACAGAGGACTAAGACTGAACTCAAATCGGAATCAGCCATCATGTTTCAGCATCCGGAGTGCTCCAGTGAGGTATATGCCACCATGTTTGCTAAAACTGGGCATTTGAAAGTTGGCACATAAAGCTTTAACATATTTCTGAGTTGCCTGTAGGAGCTATCAATACATGTCTATATCGTGTGATGCTCACATCCAGATAAGTGAATCTCCTCAATCAGGAGACATTTCTTTGGGATAAAAATATTAAGAGTCCTCTCTCCCGGCTTTTTATTTTAAAAAGTATGTTGTATGTCCTCATAGTCTATGATTGTCACCTCAAGGATTTGTTGATCAGTCGAGTGTGTGTGTGTGTGTGTGTGTGTGTGTGTGTGTGTGTGTGTGTTTGGCACAGGCTTATCCACACATATGTGCAGGTATAGGGGTCAGAGGTCAATGTCTTCATTTGTCACTCCATTCTTCGTTTTAAGATAGAGTCTCACTGAACCTGGATCTCACCAGCTGTTTAGACTGGCTGGAGAGCAAAGCTTCAAAATCCTTCTTTCTTCAGCTCCCCAGCACGGAGTTACAAAGTACAACTGAGCTCGGCTCTTTACTCAGATCTTCAGGACTTTACCTCTGAACCATTCTCTACCTTCATGTTCCAGGGTTCACTGGGGAACTGGAAGCCCACACCACGTACCACCACACACCTGAGCCTAATGCTTCACTAATGTGCTGATGCTGACTGAACGGCCACTGTGAGCTTGGCACTGCATGGAGTGTGGGGTGTGGCAGTAAAGGGATACAGTGGCCAAGAGAAAGAGATTCAGAAAGCTCTCGTCTCTACGTTGGGTTCCTGATGGCTTCAACCCCTCTCACCTTCACTTCTCAGATTTCCAGGGAATTCTGAGTAACTGTTGACACACTGTCTTGGCAAGCTTCCTCTTAGATCTTAGTGAGGCTGTACTGGGGCATGCAGGACTGCCCTGGGGTCTGTGAGCTGATGCTTCTGTAAAAGGGGAGCCAGCACCTCTGCTGAAAACTTTGCCCAAGGCCTGAGGTCAGTTAGGAGCATGAATAAGACAGGCTCACCCACAAGATTGTTGGCTCATTGCTGGCAAGTAGCAAAATCCCTCCTTCAACAGTGTTCACAGTGCCCAAGGAAGGTTCTTTAAAAGCAACTAACTGTTCAGCTCCTTCCACTCTGGCAGCCAGGACAGAGAAGGTAAATAAGCCTGTTTATGCTCCTTATGTGGTACAATTGAGAATCCAGCCCTGTAGAGAAACCATTTCCTGAACCTACGGGAAGGATCAGAGGGGAAGGATGGTGACCACTGATCATGATGACTGAGGGACAGGGGAGATTCCCTTCTGTATGTGGTACACTAAACCAGTGATGCCACTCCTACACACATGCTCTATTCACAGCATCCAAGAAATGGAGTCACCCTAGATGCCCATCAACTGAGGACTGGATAATGAAAATGTGGTACATACACAATGAAATTTTATTCAGCCACAAAGAACAGTGAAATTATGGAATTTTCAGGGACTTAGGTAGCTCTAGAGAGTATTATATTTGGCTAGGGGACCCAGACTCAGAGGATCACATGTTGGTCTCTCATATATGGATCCTAACTGTTAATGTCTGTCTGTGTGTAAATAAAGAGATGAGGAAGTAGATATAAACTTTGAAATTAGAAAAGGGACCACAAGGGGGGAAGAAGGGGAAGGGCACACATCATGAAAGCAGAAAGGATGCTGGGAGCAGGGGGTACAGAGCAGGAAAAGTATGGGGGAGAAAAAGAGAACCAAAAACAATTTCATTAAAAAAATTCCATAAAGAGTCATAATTCTCTGTATAAAACAAAACCAGGTAAGGTGGTGGTGGTATGTGCCTGTAATCCAGGACAAAAGGTTATGAGTTTGAGGCCAGCCTGGGCTACACAGTGAGTCCATATCGGAGAACCATGTATAAATGTGGCTCAGTGTTAGAACACTTTGCTACCCAGCCTGGGCTACACAGTGACTCTGTTTCAGAGAACCAGGTACTATAAAGCTCAGTGGCAGAATACTTTGCTACCAGGGCAATACCCTACGTTCCATCACTAGCAGAAAAAAAATACAAACACAAACAAAAACAAAAAAGCAAAACAAAAACAAAACCAAGAAACAAAAAAACCAAAGCCAGATCTCAATTCCATCTCCCGTTGTTTCAAAAGGCAGAGGGGAGACTTGTTTTCTGCAGCTCCCAAACACCCTTGTTCAAATGATAGATACCTTATATGTTACCATTGGAGAGCTAAGGTAAGGGCTACTTGAAAAGTCCCTGGATGAAGCACTAGCAGAAAACCACCCAGGCCCTGGGATGTGGCCAAGAACCACCTCCTCACTGCTGTGGTTTTTTTCCAAGAAGCTCAAAATGCGTCTGAATTAGGACTGTTTGCTTCCGCTCTAGCTGCTTCCCAGTGCCAGGTTTACACTAAAGTTCTGGCCTGCAGAACAAAGACATTTCAAACCCAAATTAACCATGCCTCAGTCTGGAAACCCTGTCTGCATCCTGGCAGTGTCTGCCTCTGCCTCCATAACCACCTTCCACTCCTACCCCCAACCTCAATATCCTTCCCAGACATTCCATTTATCCCAATTCTCAATCCCTCTCTCTCCTAATATGTGTGTGTGTGTGCATGTGTGTGTACATGTGTGTGTGTACATGTGTATGTGCATAGTTGCTTGTGTTTGTATGCATGTGTGCATAGAAGCCAGAAATTGACATCCAGGGTGAGTGAATTTCTCTCTCTCTCTCTCTCTCTCTCTCTTAAGACACTTTGTCTCACTGAACCTGGAGCTCCCTGATTCTGCTACACTGTCTGGCCACTGAGCCTCGCTGACTATCTCCCAGTGCTATGGTTTACAGACAGGCGCCTTCCTACCTGGTTTTTACATGGATTCTGGGGACCCAAATTCATGTCTTCATGTTAGTGCAGCAGCAAGTGCTTTCCAAATGAGCCATCTCCCCAGTTAGTTGCTCATTGCTATCATCAAATCCCTGACAAAAGCAACTTAAGGAAGGAAGGGTTTTCCTTGGCTCACAGTTTGAGGGAAGGCATGGCAGCAGGAGCCTGAGGCAGCTGGTCACAAACATCTACAATCAGGAAGTGGAGAGAGATGGAAGCAGATGCTCAGCTCACTTCCTCTTGTTTATTCTGCCACAGCACATGTAGGTTGGGTATCTTAGTCCATTTGTGTTGCTATAAAAAAAAAAAAATCCCGAGTGAGCTCAATATTTCAGGTTGCTCTGGGGTCCAGTCACTGTACAGAGCAATTGCCCATCTCTACAGCGTTGGTCATAAAGACAAAGTGCTGGTATAATAGGGTGGCTGTCAAGTGCTAGTCTTGGATAACAAGTACAAGTCCATGAGTTCAATCAGGGGAGACTTTCTTCTGTTTCCAAGTATCAAATGGAACAACAATGCTTTTAAGCAAAGCTTGGTGCTGATGGCTAATCTGCCATGCTCACTTTCCTCCAGCTGAATGAGTCTATTCCGTGACACAGAGAGGACCATGAGGCAGGGCTTCTCCTGTGGATCAAACATGCCCATTTCTTCTGCCTGGGGCCATCAGTATTCTCTTTGGCAAGTGCCCCCTCTCAGCTATGCACTTAGCTGCCCAGATGGCTTTCCCACCAATTAGGCCCTCCCTCCTATTCCCATATTCCCAGAAGTGGAAATTCTTCAGTTCCTCTTTCAGCCATGCCTGCCATCCCTTAGAAGACTTGGACGAATCTTAACCAGTGGATGGAAGTTCAACATAGAACCATGCTATTAAGAATGAGTACATTCCCTGGGAGAGTAGGGGCTGTGGAGCAGGTCTGAGTGAAGGCAGAGAGGAGTGGAAGGTTGCAGAGAAAAAGCTTATATCAAGACCAAGGGTGGGCATAGGCAGTACACAAGAAAGAAGTGGGCATTGTCTTGAGGACAATCTGTTCCGGCCATTTTCTTATTGATCTTGTCTGTGTTGGCCATTGTATGCCATTGTGACAGAAACATTGTAGCCGAGGAAGGGCTTATGTGTTAGGCATAATGTCACTGTGCCAGACTACCTAACAGAAACATTGTAGCTGAGGAAGGGCTTATGTGTTAGGCATGGTGTCACTGTGCCAGACTACCCAACAGAAACATTGTAGCAGAGGAAGGGCTTATGTGTTAGGCATGGTGTCACTGTGCCAGACTACCCAACAGAAACATTGTAGCAAAGGAATGGCTTACTTGGCTCAGGGTTTCACAGGTTTCTGTACATTATCACAGGAAAGATTGGTAAAACAGCTGCATCCAGGCTGCAAGAATGTGGGGTGGAGCTGTTCACATCATGGTGGAGCAGGAAGCAGACAGTGGCTAGCGCCTTCAAAGACTTGTCCCTGGTGTCTTATTTCCACCAGCTAGGCCCCACCTCTTAAGAGTCCACAGCATTCAAAACACCACTGTGGGGTATTTCAGATTGAAACCATAGAACCCTGGAGACACCTTTCATGCTACCTGGCCAGCATTCCCAAACAGTATTTCAAGGCACAGTGGTAACAACAGAAACCCTCAGCTTAGGTTTCCATCCCAACCATCAAGACTTCCTGTTTACAACTGACATCTGAAAGTTGGTGTTCCTCACTTGGCTTCCTTTAAAGCATGTTTCCAGTCCTCCGCTCTTTGCTGAGTGAACTTCTCCCTGTTGGCCAGACTCCTGATTTCTGTCTTTCCTTGAAGTTGGAATGCTTGGTTTTTTTCATCATCTCCTTTAGCAGATATTGGAAAGTCCTATGTGCACAGGTATATGCAATATTGTTCCCAGGAAGTGTCAGCGTGACCTACTCATCCCAAGGTGAACAAATGTCTACTTCTCCTCTCTCAACCACACTGCTGCCTATGAATAGTTCATTTAGTTTCTTGAGGCACTGAGATAGCTTTGTGCACTTGGAGGAGCTGGCCAAGGGAGAATATAATTGGAAAGATATTTAATTTGGACCCAGTGGGGCATTTCACAGCCTTCTCAGCATATATTGAGCCATTTACTGATGACTGTTCTGATGGAGTGATGACTTCCAGGAATGCAGCTGATTACACCCCTGCTGATCCATTGCCATGTAGAGACCCAGGCCTCAGGTAATGGCATAAGTGTGTTCTGAGGTTCCAACCCCAGAACCATGGAGATATGGGAGCAGGAAATGGAATGCATCATGTGTGGTACCTGCATCTGGTCTGCAGGGCACCAGTGTCTGTTCTATGGACTTTTGACAGTTCTCAGAGGTGTTGAACTAAAAGGAAGAGATTGTGTTTTCCTTGATGCCTGGTAAGTTCTTTCTATCAGGAATCTACCTGGTCACCCAGAAAATGCAATTAGGAATATAGAGAATAGACTTACAAAGACAAAGAGAGACTTGGGGTCTGTGGTTGACTGTGATATGTGCTCTTTGGATGATTGGATGTAGGACGAGGATGATGATGGTTGTGGTAGTGATGGTAATAATGATGATGATGGTGATGGTGATGATCATGGTATGTGTCTCCCTCTATGTATGTATGTGTGTGTGTGTGTTGATGCATATTATACTGTATGTATACACACATATTTAGGGTTCATATAGACTTCATTCCACAACAATGAAGAAGTCAAAGGAAACTTGACAGTTTGGACATCACCAAGGTTGTAGAGTTTGGGGGTTCTTCATCCCACCCGTCGATGGGCAGGTTTTCCATACATAAAATGCTTTGTTTCAGAAACCTGGGGGTGGGGCTTACTAGTGATGGCACCTAGAGTTGCTATCATCAGGTGGCCCACTGACAGCCTTTCTCCTGCCTCAGGCTGGGTAACAATGGAAGTGACATATAAGAGGTTTTCTCAGAACTATGTGAACCATGTCAGGGGGACACAGGGCAAGATGGATGCCCAAGAAGCAAGCAGTATCTCAAACATGCATGAGCTCCAAGGCCAGCCTACAGGTGGACAGAGGTCACTGGGTATGGGTGATATTTGGGACTCATCGGGGAGAGCAGGTCTCCTTTTGAATTCCAGGATTCTGAACCTTTCCCTTTGGGCAAAGCAATGGGTTGGCTTCAACTCCAGAGAACTACAAATCTGCCCAAACGTTGGTTTGGCTGTCAGGCTGGAAAATTCTGAGGGTTAAAAATCAAATAAGAATAATAACATTGTGAGTCTCGGGTACAGTTTTTATTTAAATTATGCTCCCAGATGTCTATGAAGTCAATCCAAAACATAATTAATATATATATTTTTTCTCCACAGAGGACAAGTTTTGATGTAAGACTACTCAGGCATAATGAAACAAGCATATATTTGCCACTCAGAAGCAACTCAAAAGATGAAAGATTTTTCCACACGGACAGTAAATGGCCAGAGTGGACACATAGCTTCTCCAGTAATGGGAGCTCTAAGCCCGAACATGCACACACTGTCACTTGAGCATGCACACTGTCATCTGAGCATGCACACACTATCACCTGAACATGCACACACTGTCTCACCTGAGCATGCACACACACAAGTACACATAGAACATAAGCACACACATACAAAACACACATGCACACCCACACCCCCTCACATACATAGCACATGTACACACACACATCACCTACCTATAAAAAGAACATGCAAACACATTTTGTATTGCAATATATTTATCTGCATATAAGAATATCAGACATGAGAAATGAAGTAAAGTCTTTCAGATTACGAATTAAACCTGAGATCTGAATATTCAGCATAGATCCAAAAATCTTTTCACTAGTAACTGGGGAACAAAAGGCAATTGTGATGGTTGGTTTTTGTCAACTTGACACTAGTGTGGGACATCTAGGAAGAAGAGTCAAGAAAACATGTCTCTATTATGTCAGCGTAGAGGCAAGTCTATTATTGAACATTTTTTTCTAATTAATAATTGATGCTGGAGGGTCCATCCCACTGAGGGTGATGCTACCCCTGGGCAGATGGTCCTAGGAAGTATTCAAAACCAGGAGAACAAGCTTAAAAAAAATGTTCCCCTGCGGCTTCTGCCTTGGTTCTTGTGTCCCGGCCCCTGCTTTATATTCTCTCAATGGTAAACAAAAGTAGTTCACCGCATACCTTACAGGAGGTTGGAAATCCAAGGTCCTGGCGCTGGGAGTTCAGTGTCACAAGGGTGGCCTTATGGTTGTGTCTTTGTGTGCAGGATGGGAAGGGCAAAGATACTCCCTGGGGCTTGTTTCATAAGGGCACTAACTGTATTCATGAAAACCATACTCTCATGAACTGACCACCTCCCATGGGTTCCCCCCCCCATCTTTGGGATGAGGATTTGGGGGTGAGGAGAGAAGGTGCAAAGTAAACAGACTAATTGGAAGAACTTTGAAGACAGCTGGGATCACCACTCGTGAACACTGAAGGATGGAGTCTTGTGGGAGAGATAGGATGTGTGTGTGTGTGCGTGTGTGTGCGTGTGTGTGTGTGTGTCTGTATCTCTGTGTGTAAGTCTGTGTGTGTCTGTGTGTCTGACTGTGTATGTGCCTGTGTGTGTCTTTATGAGTGTGTGTCTGTCTGTGTGTCTGGGTATGTGCCTGTATGTGTATCTGTGTGTGTGTGTGTCTGTGTGTATATGTGTGCCTGTGTATGTATGTATGTGTGTATATGTGTGCATCTGCATGTGTCTGTTTGTCTGTGTATGTATGTATGTGTCTGTGTATATCTATGTGTTGTATGTGTCTGTGTGTGTATATTTGTGTCTGTGTGTCTGTGTGTGCCTGTGTGTTGTCTGTTTGTGTATGTCTATGTGTGTGTCTGTGTGTATTTGTGTGTCTGTGTGTGTATGTGTGTGTTTGTGTGTATGTATGTGTGTCTGTGTGTACATTTAGTTAGAAAGTGCTGTGAAGTTTCACTCAACAGTAAACACCACTGTTAATTAATATAACACATGCAGATCCACATGAGTTTTCCCCAAGTGAAATGAACAGTTTGATGAATCAGCTGTGGCCGAGACAATTAAGACGATTAAGTCCTACAGGACACTGCTAAGAGAAGTGCTGGCTTTCTCCTCTCTGTGGTCTGAGGACCTGAGAACATCAAGGTCCAGAAAGTTAAGACGGGAGAGGGACACCCTGCACTATCACTGTTCCATCTCCAGTTTCCTTTAAAGCTTGTACATGTGCAGTAAGAGAGGGGCAACGTGATATTAGCAAGCAGTAAGAACAAGATGGCTCAATGCAGTGTCTCTATAGCATTTTATATTTGCTTTGTTTTATTTTTTAAATTTTAAAAAGATTTTTTAAATTTTGTGTGTATCGATGTTTTACCTCCATTGCATAGTATATGCATAACTTGAGTGCAGTGCCCAAAGAGGCCAGAAGAGGACATTAGATTCCCAGGAACTGGAGTTATTGATGACTGTGAGCACCTATGTGGGTACTGGGAACCGAACCAGGGTCCTATGTAAGAGCAACAAGTGTTCTTGACCACTCAGCCAACTCTGCAGCCCCTATATTCCATATGTATCTCAGGCTTTCTTAAAAGACAGTGGCTCATATCTGTGCTTTCTAGCAGACTGCTTTGATATGAAAGGGAAACACACACACACACACACACACACACACACACACACACACACACACCAGTCAGTCTCAGAAGCCACTAACCCAGCCTAGAGGCACTGACCATGCCAGAAGGGAAGCAGCTAGAAGCTGCATCTATGGAAGGCAGGAACTGAAAGCCAAGAATGAAAGGGGGAAGGGAGGTGGGAAAACCCCATCCCTTCTTCTGGTCAGCAAAACGGATGCATTCCTTCCTCGCATTCAGAACACACAAGTCCCTTAATGTCTGCTGCTTTCCTCTTTCTCTGCTTTCTGCTCCATGGATCTGATATCCCACATCTATGACGATGATCCAGATTTTGATTCTTGTGTCCAGATTAGGAGGTACACAGAGCCATGTCCTGATGCCATGTTGACCTCAGCTTTGCCCACCAGTCATGAGGGTTTGGCGTGACTTTGAAATTTGGACACCAGATATGATTCCAGGTGTCTTCAATTGATTTATTTTTTTCCTCACTGCCCCCTGTAGTTAGGGGACAAGAATGTTGTGTGTGTGTGTTGTTGTTGTTGTTCACTAAAGGCAGGCTTGTATCCCACAGGCTGCCACTCATCCTTCTAGTTCCTTTAGTGACAGGTCACACTTGTTTGTACATGTTTGGGCTGATGGACTTGTCCATGGGGATACAATGTGTTCTGCACCTTCTAAGAACTTCAGATCTCACAGTAGAAGTAGCTGCCAGTATCCAACAGAGGAGAGAGAAGATACATCCACAGATATGTAAAAGTAGCACAGGGTGAAGGAGCCAGGGAGACTGAACCAAGATTTGTTTGAGGCACTCGTGAGAAAGGGGTGATACCCAAGTGATACCCTCCAAAGTCAGGGTCCTGGGGAGTCAGAGAGTCTGACTAAGGCAAAGCAGGAACTGGACATAGAGGTCAGGCATGACAGCAGAAGAGAGGAAGGTGAGTGCGTGAAGCCACAGGAAAAGCTCAGGAATGAGGAATAGCATGTGTCAGAAAGATAGACCAGGCTCCACCTACAGAGGGCCTTGAACACCAGGCACAAGACGCCACAAGCAAGTGCAGACACTGGTATGGCATCTTTGATGCTGTGGTGATGAGCCAGCTCTGCAAGCAAGCCTCAAAGGTAATGATGATCCCACCAGCATAGCAAGCTAGTATCTGAAACTAAGATCAGATGAGTAATTGCATTAAGTCACAGCACAGGGGATGCCAGAGTCAGGAGCCAACCGGGACCTGGGCTGACTCAGCCCTGGACACACATCATGAACTTTGTACAAAATAGATGTAACTACAAATGAAAGGGGTGGGTTCCTTGTTTACTTGTTCCTTGTTGTCTCTGAGAGTCACTATGGAAATAGAGTTTGCCTGCTTGCTTCTAAGTAATTGAAATGTGTGAAAATATTATCAATAATGCTATGTGATATTCTGATGATTATTCTTAAGTTGCTTCATATACATATGTTACTACACCCTCAGTGTAATCCTGAGGCTTCAACAAGCCTTTATTATTATTATTATTATTATTATTATTATTATTATCACTACTACTTTATTGTTTTACTAAGACCACTATTAATCTGGATTCCTGCCCCCTCCCCCCCCAAGAGAGAAACTGAAAAAAAAAGTGTCGGGCTTTCCCAAAGCACTTGATCAGTCAGGACTCAAACATATGTCTCTTTGATGTTTTCCAATAACTTGCTAAAGGAGAATGAGAAGAAAGGTCGACCAGATGGACATGTCTAGAAAACTGTGTTACTGACCAGTGAGCGTTGTAGTTACACTATCCCCAACATATTGTCAGCCTGGTGGGGGATGAAGAAGAGCATTTCAAGTAAGTCAGGGTTAGAGTCTAGTTCAGGGGTTTGGACTGTGATTCCTAAGCTCCCTGCCAGTGTAGACACTTGTCTTCCTGTGACTCTCAGGGCCACCATCAGAAAGGAAGCTGCATGTGTTAACAACATAGAAGGCATTCCAAAGTCACCTCAGTAGTAGTATGGCTCTGCTTCCAAGGGACTATGGCCAGTTTCTGTCTCTACGCCCTGGCCTCCCCTTTCCTGACCACGTCTCCAGGACGAAGCCTGTTTTCTTTATTTGTTGCTGTTGTTATTCTGTGTGTGTATATATGTGCATGTGTGTGTGTGTGTGATTGTGTTATATATCCACATGTGTACATGTGTGTGCAGGCCAAGGTGCCCTGCTTTATCTTTCTCTACCTTAATCTCTTGAGACGGGGTCTTCTTTTGCTCTTGAGGCTGGGCTGGAGGCCAGCTGGCGCCAATCCTCCTCTCTCCCCATCCCACTGTGGTGCTTAAGTTACAGTCTTACACAACCACACCACATCTTCTACGTGGGGGCTGGAGATTTGAACTCAAGTCCTCATGCTTGCATGTTCAGCATTCTTACCCACCGATTCACCTCCCCACCCACTGAAGCTTCTTTTTACTGCCTGCCTTGGCTCAATCAGCCTGGTGGAGTCCTAAACAGGTCTGGGCAGGCTATGACAGACCCGGGGCCTAGCAGAGAACAAAAGGGACTTGAGGAGAAGATGCCTGGAGGGAGTGGGCACTGTCATCACTCTGCTCCAAGTAGGTTCTGTGTAGCCAGGCACCAATAGGATGAGTCAATGACCAGTCAGAAGAAATGGAGGCCACACAACAGAGCTGCTGCCGAATCCTGTGGAAGGCTGGGCCTCCCACGCCCCAGGCTCTTCACACACCTTACTGTCTAATTTGGAATATCTCCACAAGTTTGTTAGCCCTGCGTCATGTGAGCAGTCTTTTATGCCAGATTGCTAAACAACTTGAATGAATGGACCTGCTTGTGCTTCTTCTCCATGGCTACACCTCCAGCTTCCACATTAATCTGTGTAACCCGACCTTCTGCAAAGCTACCAGTCAGTCCATCACTCAGCTCTGCTCCAGGTCAAGGAGCTGTGTGGTCTTCCTCCGGTGACTTTGAACACACAGGTGCTATGAAGGGCTCTAGAATCTTTGGGAATGGAGAAATAGCCAAGTAGGTAAAGCGATCATCTTGCAAGCATGCAGACCTGGATTTGGTTCCCAGAGAGTATTTGTAAAAGGCCAGATGTGGTGACATCCTTCATGTAATCTCAGCACTGGGAAGGGAGAGGCAAGCAGATCCCTAGGGCTCACTGACTGGCCAGCCTAACATGACTGGTAAATCCCAGGCAAGTGGGTGACATTGTCCTCTGGCCTCCCCACGTGTGCTCACACACACACACACACACACACAAAACAAACATGAAACAAACATTTCTTCTATAAAATTTCCTATACATATATTCATTTCTCTGTGTTCAACAATGGCCAGATGCTTGTCTAATGGTGACAGCCATTGGTCCTTGCCAGTAATAAAGGATGTTTTAAAGGGGGCCAGCTGCTCTTGAGTTACCATCCTTGCCCTCTACCCCTAGACAGAGGCATTCTTGCTGATAATAATTACTAAATATCTTCTCCTGGAACAAGTCTGCCTGTAATTTCTCAGCTTGAAAGTCAAAGAAAATGAAATCTTACGTGCGAACGTGGACTTTCTTGTGTTTCTCTCTGTGTATGCATGCATGTGTGTTAGATGTGTATGTATGCATATTCAAGTGTGACGTGCACATGAACAAGGCCTGAATGTGCAGGAGCACATGCACAAGCAAGGGTCAAAGGTATGTAGGCTGTTCTCCCTCGGGCATTCTGCCTTAGCCTTTATTACCTTGTCTTTTAGACAGACTCTTCCTCTGGCCTGGTTCTCACCAAGTAGACTAGGCTAGTTGGTCAATGCCCAGGGATCTCCCTATATCTGCCTTCCCTGGGGCTGGGATTCCAAGTACACCACCATGCCCGCATTATTATTATTTAATATGGGTTCTTGCAATGAGTCTGCAATCTTCACATGTGTGAGACAAGTGCTTTACTAACTAAACTGTCTCCCCAGTGTCAGACACGACTTTTCAATCACTCCAAACACCCCCATCCTCCAATCTCCCAGTGGCCTTGCTGAGGGGGCTCTGAGTCACAAGGAACTGCCAGAGAGGATGGTGTGTTGTGATGAGACGTCTTCAGAGCCCTTTGAGTCAGAGTGAGTCACTGCTCTTGAGCCGACTGACACAGACTGCAAACTGTGGGATTAATGGCGATGGGTAAGCTATTGAAGTTCCAGGACGTGAAGCTCCTAGAACTCCTCCCTCACCCACACATGCCATTTCATGAGGACATAATGAAGGGATATGTCAGCTTAGGATTCCTTCAGGTCTGCCTCTCTTCTCCTCTCTATTCATCTCACCCAGTTTTCCTAACATGGACATATCTAAATGTGTACATGTGTGCTATATGCATATATTATATTTGTGTGTGTGTATATGTATATGTGTGTGTATGTGTATATGTATATGCATATCTGCTCATTCTTATATTAATACACAAGAAAGCAAGACTTGGAGTAGAGGTGGGTGGTATCATTAGTACCATTCTACTGAAAAGAGGAAGTGAGTTGCCAGCAGATCAGGGGCCACAGCTTTGTTCCAGAAAGCCAACCAGATTAGGCTTAACAAGAAGCTGGCTCCGTTCCTTTAAGGACTGAGGACGAACTTTGCATATATGAATGAGATTTCAATAGAGATTTGTCCATGGCGTTTAGACTAAGAGAAACCCTGGAAATGCCACGTGCTCATAAGAATCTCATCAGGGTGGCCCCCAGTGCTGTGGGCACCACCTCCCTAATAGTGTCTATTGCTGTAGCTCTAACCTGGCCGGTAACTGTCAATCGAATCCAGGAAGCAAGGCATGGACCTCCATCTGCATGACACTTGTGTGCAACACACGTACAGCCACATGGTACCGGAACAGACAGTTGGGGAAACACTTCTGCCTCCCTGTACCAGTTGCATGGGATGGTGAGGCTCCAACAGTTGGCTTGGCTCCACTGTTGATCTTATTGGTTAATTCCCTCCAGTTCTATTGTTCATTCCCAGAACCCTCTGTCCTGTTGTCTTGGCAGAAACAATCTATGAAACGATTCAGAATTAAACATTTTAGTGGGAAAGACTGGAAAATTAACAGGAGGCTGGCTCTGTTCCTTCAAGGACTGAGGATGAACCCTGCACATATGGATGAGATTTCAACAGGGATTTATCCATGGCGTTTAGACTAAGAAAAACTCTGGAAATGCCACATGCTCCTCGTAAGAATCTCATCAGGGTGGCCAAGCAGGCAGATGGACGACATCTGAGGGGCAAGAGGACGAAATAAGATGCTCTCTAAACACGTGAGTGGTAGCAGCTGTCAAGCATGGGCTCATTCACATGTCTTAAGCCTCAGGTAGAGGGGAGGCAGCGACAAGATGGCCTCCTCGAGACAGCCTCATTCGATGAGGAATTCAGAACACCTGGTCCAAGCAGCAGACGTCAGTTCTACTACATGCCAGGACTTCATTTTATATTCTATAATCACAGTTGTGTGCATACAGGTGGAGGCCAGAAGACAACCTTAGAGATACCATCCACCTTAATTTCTTATTTTTAAGGTGGGATCTCTTATTGACCTGTAACTCACTAAGCTATCGTAGTTGATCAATGAGCCCCAGGGGTTCCGTCTCTACCCTCCCAGTGCTGGCTCACAAGAACCCCACCATTCCAAGCTTTTTAAAGTGTGTCAGGTCTAGGGGTTTTCCAGGCAGGTACTTTGCCAACTGAGCTATCTCCCCAGGCCCCTGTGCTGTACAGCGTAGCTTGGTTTTGTTTTTTGCTGTTGTCTTTCTTTCCTTGTTTCTCAACAAAACCAAAACATACTTGCTCTCCCAGCTTTGCAAAACAGTAAGGGTTCCAAGAGGAAATCGCTTCACAACAAGGGAGTCCTGGGAAGAATTAAAGACTGAGGAACCCTTGTAATGAGATTAAGGGGGAAATGCCTTGATGTGTCCACTCAGACCGGCCTCCTACTGCAGAGAAGCCAGAACAAACACAAGCATTGTCGCAGGAAGGAAAAGGTTAACAAGCTACAAAAACAAAATTCAAGATATTTTCAAAGCCTGACCCTTGGCAGAATGAGCATAGAACACAATTTGCCTGGGTACGGCAGCAGCATTTCCACTGGGCAGATTCAAGAAAGCTCAGAGAAAAGGGCATCCAGTTCCCTGGCCCCTTCTTAGGAGTGAGCTAGGAAGGAGGTCTGGGGAGATGTTCCGTTGGTCAAGAGTCTGCATGTAAGCATGAGGTCCTCAGTTTACCCTCCAGGACCCATGTGTGGTGACTAGACTTATGCCTACTTGACACAAACTATTGTCAGCTGAAAGGAGGGAACCTCCATCAAGAAAATGCCTCTTGTGAGATCCAGTCATACGGTGTTTTCTTAATTAGTGATCAGTGGATGAAGACCCAGACCACTGTGGATGGTACCATCCCTGGACTGGTGATCCTGGGTTCTATAAGAAAGCAGGCTGAGCAAGCCATGTGGAGAAAGCCAGTAAGTAGCACCCCTCCATGGCCTCTGTATCAGTTCCTGCTTACAGGTTCCTGTCCTGTTGGAGTTCCTGTTCTGACTTCCTTCAATAATGAACTGTGATATGGAAGTTTAAGCTGAATAAATCCCTTTCCTCCCCAACTTGCTTTTTGGTCATAGTGTTTCATTACAGCAGTAAAAACTCGAACTAAGACACCAGGATTATCTTAATGAGTGAGTTCCAAGCCAATGAGAGACCCTATCTCAAAACCACAAAGTAGAGGGATTGAGAAGTATCTCAGTGGATAAGAACACTTCCTGCTCTTCCAGAGGACAAGAGTTTAGTTCTCAGAATCCACAACAGGTAGCTCAGAACTGTGTGCACCTCTAGATCCAGAGGCTATGGTGCCTCTAGATTCCTTGGGCACCTGTACTAAGATGCACACACACAGACACACACACAGAGACATGCACACATACACATAAATACACATACATACATACGTGCATACATACACATACATACATGTACATGCCACACACATACATATGTGCACACACCACATACATACATACACACCACATGCACACATACATACACACACACCACACACATACATGCACACACACTTATACACATTCATACACACATACATGTATACATCACATACACACATACAGATACACATTCATATACACTTATACACACACATACACATATACACACTCCTACACATACATACACAGACATATGCACACATACACACACATACAGCACTTAGAAAACATTCTCTGTGAGTCAGAAAGAAGTTGAAGAATCTGTTTTTGTCTTCTCACTAAACAAACACTGTCCTTTCTGTGCTTTGCTTTTTAGACTTGGTCAAATAATGATTCTGAGAAAAAGACCCATTCTTTGAGTTTTTCATCCCTCAGCAGTACCTGGATGCCCATGGTGGCCCAGCTGAAGGTCTCTTGCTGTGACCACAATGGTGAGTGGGCCTCATCCCTGTAGTGAGGAGTGCCCAGCTGGCCAAGAGATAACTGTCCAACCTGTGGCCAGTGACTGACAGAATTTCAAAGTATATATTAAACATAACATCTTGAGCTTACTTAAAACATTACGATGTTTGTGTGTGTTTTTTTTTTAATAGCTGGAAAACATGATTCTTAAGCATGAAGTTCATAGATGACAACATTGTATCTCATTGTAAAAAGGTTAGACTATAGGTATCAGTCACTGGATTGGTCAGACTTGCTGTCTTGGTTATTTTTCCATTACTGTTATAAGGCATCATGACTATGGCAACTTAGAAAAAAGAGTTTATTTGAAGCTTACAGTTTCATAGGGTGAGTTCATGACCATCATGTCAGGGTGCATGGCAACAGGCAGGTAGGCTCTTAGTGACACGCCTCCCCCCTCCAGCAGCAAGGCCACACCTCCTAATCCTTCCCAAACAGTTCTGTCAATTCTGTGAGCCAAGCATTCAAACATATGAGCCTGTGGGTGATCTTCTCACTCAAACCAACACACCATCACTGTGATATAAGAGCCGACAAAAAACCTAAAGGGGGGAGGGGGTTATTTTGTTCCAGAGGGATCAAGATATCTCTCTTGGCTCTGCTGATTCTGGGATCATGGTAAGGCTGCTCACCTCATGATAAACAAAAAAACAAGAGATGCAGAGAGGGTGAGAGAGACAGGGAGGGGGAAGGGAAGGGAGAGGGGCAGAAACAGATGACAGACAGACAGACAGACCTAGGACATAAAATAGCTCCCAAGACATTCTCCCATCTGGGGATTGGCTTTTCAAAGCACAAATATTTTATTGGAGACACTCTGCACCCAAATCATAAAATGAAGATATAGGTAATGAAATAATGTTTATGAAACATTACAGTTGCATGTGCAGCTATAATGGGGTACACATAAGAGCCAAGAGGAAGCCATGGGGGGTGTCTCTTTGCCAATTTCCAAAGATGCCTGGTGCCCTTGAGGGTCTAGACTCTCTTTAACACATCTGTTGGCACTTAATCACGGATGCTGTAGATGACATCGACAGTCGAGGTTTTATAGGCAGAAACAAAAGTCCAAGCAAGATAGAGAAACAAACCAAAGTGTCAAGGCAGTGTATACCAGCTCCATGACAAGGAACCCACTTCTTCCATGGAGGCTCGTAGCCCCACTTGTCACACGAGGCTGCTGCTCACTTGGCTGATGAGCTGAGCTTGACACTGGAAGTGAACTGGCTCAAGCTGAAATGGCGTAGCTGGCTCCCAGCATCTCTGTGATTATTTTGCCACCAGCACCTCACATCACTGCCCGGTGGATCCCCAGGTCTGAATCATAGCGTTCATTTTCACACATCAGAAAACCGAGCTACGGAGAGTGGCACAGGACGTCTCACACTGACGCTGATGCTGCAGTCACTAGATGACAGCCCCATCCTTTTTTCTGAGACTCGAGACAACTAGCCACAACGAGTCACAGTGATGACCCTGGATCTGGTATAAGATGAGTAGCTACAAGATGATGTTACCCATTCCTTCCCTCACAAGAAGAAGGATGTGCAGTGTGCCCTTTGACCTTTCAGTTAACTTCTAGCTGACTATTAACTACCAAGAGTTTCTGTAACTTAATGTGAAGTTAGTTGTACTTTTCATTTCCAGGTCTGTCTGTGAGATTTCAATTCACTGTGTAAAGTTTTCTTCTCATGCTCGTTTTACTGCAGAGGCAAGGTTTCTCTGTTCATCATCAGTATCACCTGAAATAAAAATGGTTAACCTTTGACCAGCACTCCTGTGAGATTCTCTCCTTCCTCCCTGTGAATCACAGTCAGGAGTCTATCGGCCTGGATAGGCACCTAATCCATGAAGCACCTTAAAGGAAACAGTATCTGGTTTTGTTCCCCAAAAAATCATGTTAATACCTGAATTTCAAACACGGGCTGGGGGAGATGGCTCAGTTGGTAACATTCTTGCTATGCAAGCACAAGGACCTGAGTTTTACCATCCGGATCCAGGTGAGATGCTGAGTGGTCTGCATTCCTAATCCCAGTGCTAGGGAGGCAGAGACAGGTGGGTTCCTGGAACATGCTGGCCAGTCGGTCTAGCCTACTTGGCAAGCTCTAGGCCAATGAGAGATCTTGTCTCGAAATTTAGAGTGACTAGCTCCTAAGAAACAACACTAGAGACTGACTCTAGCACATTCACACATGTATTCAAACATATATGTATACCTACATGAATGTGCACACACAGAGAAAGACAGAGGGAGGGAGGGAGAGAGGGAGGGAGGGAAGAAGGAAGGGAGAGAGGGAGGGAGAGAGGGAGGGAGAGAGGAAGGGAGAAAGAGAGAGAGAGAATCAGTCTTATGTTTAGCTGTCTTAAACCATTTTTCATACTTAAAATATATCTAAGGGCCTTCTGGACGCCTCCACCCTGCTAATGAAATTCAAACTCAGCATGGCCACAGCTGAGCCCCTCCCCCCAGGGTGCCTCTTCCCACACCTGCTGAAGCACAGTGTTCCACTTCAGCTGGGGGTAACCTCATCCTTCCCATGGCTCGTGCCCCAAACCTGATTAGTCCTTCATTCTCGTCTTTACTTGCACCCAACATCCAAACTCTCAACCAACCTCAGCTAGTCTCTTAGAAAGTGTTCCCAAGACCTTCTCCCTGCTTACCACCTCCACCATTGTCATCCTGAGCCTCCGCCCTCTTTTCTCTAGATCGTGGCAGCAAACTCTTGTGCCTTTGCATGTGTGTGCATTTATGAGTCTGTGTGTATTTGTATATGTATGTGTGCATGTGTAAGTGTGTATATGTGTGTGCATGTATATGTGTGTGAGTGTGTGCATAAGTGTGAGTGTGTGCATGAGTCTGTGTATGTGCTCATGTATGCATGCATGTGTGTGTATGAGTGTGTGCGCACGCACATGCATGTGTGTATATAATATGTGTGTATATGTGTGTATATAATATGGAAGGAAGCCAGAGGTCAAACTTGGGTGTCATTCTTCAGGCACTGTCTCCTTGTTTTCTAAGACAAGATCTCTCAGTAAACGTGGAGCTCACTGAGTAGGCTCAAAAGGCTGGCCAGTGAGCCCCAGGGATTCACCTCTGTCTGTCTTGCTGACGTTGCTCCTGTAAATCTGTTTCTTCCTCCACATACTAGCAAGTGTGGTCCTGTGCAAATGTGAAGCAGATGTTGTTATGTTTGCTCTTGACACTGAATGCTCCTGGCACACCCAGGGAAGGTGGCAGTCGTCACAGAGAATTTACTCTCTCTCTCTCTCTCTCTCTCTCTCTCTCTCTCTCTCTCTCTCATCTTCCGTCCTCCTGCCAGCTCAACTACACTGGCCTCCGTGTTTCAGCTGCTAGCCAGACATCTTCCTGCCCAAGGGTCTTCACCTCACTCCTTTCTGTGGATACCCCCTACCCTGTAAGGCTCTATGTAACCCTTACGTCAGGTGCCTTCTCGACCCCCTCTCAGAGCCTCACTTGCCTACTCCCCGAATTCTTGTTCTTTGCTCTCCTACTCTGAGATGTTTGTCTTCCCTGACACAGAGTCAGCACCCAGTTGACTAGCACCTAGATTCTGTGTATCATCACACAGTAGGTCCTCCTAGTGGCCATCAGTTGGGCAGTGACTCCAGAGGCTGGTGCACAGTGTTGAGACGAACATGGATTTAAACCTCTGTGATGGGAACTAAGTCTGGTCAACACCACAACCTCAGGCAAACTCCATTAGCTCTTTGAGCCGGCTGGATGAAACAGCCATAAAGCAGCCAGGACAGGGCCTGACTTAAGGGAGCTTCTGAAGGCAGTTTATGGCATGGTGATTACTGCTGTCTATGCCCAACAGAGCAGCTACCTCCACAGTTCTTCTATCTCTGCTTCTACAATCAGACCATAAACCGAGGAACAGGCAAGTGGCCTTTAGTTACAGGGAAGGGAAAATGAGATTCCATAGCTACTAAGGCAATAACAAGCTCAACCATTCTACACCAGACTCCCACAGCCCCTAAAAGCCAGAATGGGTCTGCATGGCAGATGAAGGCCACCTTCTTGTATCCATCATCCTCACAGCTGTCCCAAACTGGCACCACTTTGGGGGCAGTCAAAGGTTGTCTCTGCTCAGCTGATAGCCTGGGGTGAGAGGGATCTCACAACCAGAAGACAACCAACAGTTTTGAATTTTCCAAAAAAAAAAAAATTACGTCACAGAATGGGCTTGTCCCTGAAGTAGTGAGCTTTCAGTCCCTGCAGGCATGCCAGGAGCAATGGAACTGCCCCTCAATGAGGAGAGCATCCAAGCTCTGAGGCCACCTCAGTTCTGAGATTACAACACATAAGGTGGCTGCCTCCTCTCCTCATCCCTGGCTCCCTTACCATCTTATAAACTTGACCCAGATCTGGATAAGGTGAGCAGCTCCGCCTCCCCACGACATGTGCAAATTCTTCAAGACAAAGAGAGTGCCCGGAGGCCTCTGACACCAAAGTGCAGATGTGGCTGAGGTGGCAGATGTACCTACTAGCTAGGTTAAAAAAAAAAAGTAAGGTTCATTAAAGCATGTGAACATGTAGCCAGGAAACCATGCTCACAGGGAATAATATCCCATACGGCATGTGGGGACACTGGCAGAGCAGGCTCTGTGCACAATGAAAGGCTGTAAGCATGGCAAACACAAAGAATGTGTCTTTCCGTGTGGGGACCTCTTAGCATCTGCTCAATATGCAGGACACAACCAGGGGCAGGGGTGGAAAACACATCTGTCAAAGGATGTTTCCACAAATACAAGGAACCTGGACCTAACGTCACATCGCTGCTTTTGTGATGCTTTTCTGCAGTTCTTTACACCCAGTTCCCAAAGTGGTCCATCACAGGAGTGTGTTGCCATGGCAACAGGATCCATAGGGGAGCCACTTGGCATTACCCAGAATTCACATCTGTGCTATCGCTTCTCTCTCTCCTTACCCTCTCTTTTTATCTGTAAATGGAAAGCCGTTCCTGAGTGAGTGGAGCCTCTCTCTGCCTGACAGTTTCCTAGAAGGAGGGAAGAGGAGATTTTGTTCTGGGGTTTTCATCCACAAATTTGTTTTCTATACCCTCGCCCAGGGCTGGAATGAGTAGCCTTGAAAGGGCCACTGATGAAGTAGACAAAGGAACTAACAACTCCTCTAGGGAGGGCTGGGGCTCCCGATGACACCTGACCTTTGTTTCTGAGGCTCTTTATAGTCACGGAAGTTCACCCACAGGCTCTTACAAGCCACCTGACTACAGGTAGGGTCGGGCAAGTGCAATGAGAGCCAAGCAAAGCCACAGGCAAGGCGTGACCCTGTGCCTCCAGTCGCTCCACACCTGGACTGGAGGCCAATGCAAGAGTGGTTGGTGGTTGCCCATCAGCTCACTTCTGGCTGTCCTTCACAGAGGTCTGCAGAGTCACAGACAGTGATGGGGCTAACCCCGCCCACCTCCTCATCTTGCTCTCCCTTCCTGCAAGATCAGCATCATTGCATCCCCGCCTGCGCCCAGCGCCACACTGGTGAGGTGCCAGCTGCTCCGACTTGCTGTTGATAGGGAAAGTGACTTCTAAACCTTCTAGAACTTGTCATTGCAAAACCTGTTTTAGAGGAACTATCACGTGATCCGAGCTTGGGTTATCCTCTGTCCTATAGTTTCATTTCATTTCTCCCCCCCCCCCCTTTTTAATGTAACATCTTCAGTTTTAAGTGCACAGTATCAAGACTTTAGGCTGTCATATAATAGTTACTGTGAGCATTCTTTCTGTTCCTATCCCCTTCCAGCTGTCAACGGAAGTTATCCCTTTTCCTTAGAGGATTTTGATTCAAGGGCAGAGGATGGTGACTCCATCAGGAAAACTGAGCAAGCATGGGAACAGGAGCTTGATATCCAGCATTCATAGGGGAGAAAAAAAATCCAGGCATGAATGGTTTACACCTGATATCCCAAGGCTGGACAGGTAGGGAGAGAAGGCTCACTGGGACAGTTGGCCAGCATGGACTAATCAAGGGGCCCCAGGTCACAATGACAGATCCTGTCTCAAAACCAAGGTGGGACAGAACCTCCTGAGGAGTGGCATCTGGGGTTGACCTTTTGCCTCTTCGTGCATGGGCATGCACATCTGTGAGAGAACACATACACAGAGAAAGACAGACAGACAGGCAGACACACGACACACACACACACACACACACACACAGCCTTTTAATCTATTTATAGGAATGGATCTTGAAGGGACTCTGGCCAGCTTGAATGTGGAAACCTGGCTCCAGCAGGCCCTGTTCTTCTCTCCCATCCCCTCCCCCTTGCTAAACGCCATTAGATGACATTCCTAAAGCTAGCCACCAAGGTCTATTCCCTTGTTTGACCACTTCCTCCTCCTGAGCTGACCACCAAGGTCCAGCTATCAAAGTATGGAAGCACAACAATCAAAAGCTCACACACACACACACACACACACACACACACACACACACACACACAATTGGCTGCCCTAATTAACATGTCTAGTTAAAATTAAACACATCTGACACGAGATTTCCTCTTCTCCTTTATAAATTGCCCTTTCCCATGTGTCTGTTTGTCTCCTCTTGATCCAAGGGCAGACCTTTGTCCCACCCTGACCCTGGGACAAATACCACTTCTCCCTGTGCCTTGTTTCTTTCCTCTGGTCCCTTGTGTCCTTTGTCCCTTTGGGGCAAATAAATCTCCTCTGTGCTAAGAACTTTGTCTTGGGGGTCCTGAGCCGAAACTTTCCCTTACAGATATGATTTCATTTTGTTTTTCCTTCCCTTGAGCAGCGATCCCTAAAAGGCTCTTATGGTACTTAAAAGACATGACCGTACTCAGGTGGAGCAAACCCCTGAGTCAGCACATCACAGTCCCTCCACTTATTGACTGATTGATTGATCATCATTTCATGTGTGTCAGTGTTTTGCCTGTGTGTATGTATGTCTGTGTGACAATATCTGATTCTCTAGAACTAGAGTTACAGACAGCTGTGAGCTGCTATGTGGGAATTGAACCTGGGTTCTCCGGAAGAGCAGCAGGTGCTCTTAACCACTGAGCCATTTCTCAAACCCCAAATTGTCCCTTTGTTTGTTTGTTTGTTTGTTTGTGTGTTTGACTGATTGGTTGGTTGGTTGATTGATTGTTGCTTTAATTTACACAGGCACCTTTATCTCCCATCATTCCCTAGGGTGACAGGGGAAGGACCCAGGAAACCCTTGGAGTGAGCTAGCTATGCTCCCAGGGACACTCTGAAGCCTCTGGCCCCCAATGGAGAAGAGGACAGTGGGGGACAAGGAGCAGCTGTGCTGAGAAAGCATCTGGAGCCTGGTGAGAGGGAGGAGAATCGGCCAGCCTCTTATTTGACTTTCACCAACCCCATCCGTATTTCAGTCAAAGCTGCCCAGAATGGCTCATGTGGGCAGGCAGGGTCTGAGTCAGCCAGTCAATAACAGCTACAGGGTGTTCCCTGGGCACAGAGCTAGCAGCTTGGGGCCGTGCTACTGGATGCAAGAAAATATACGGTTCAATCCTGCCCTGTGGAACTGCAGAGCTGAGGGAGACGGGCCAGAAAGCACGTTCTGGAAAAAGACCCGGGAGCCCATTAGTCCAAACCAAGATAAATGAGCAGGAAGGACCAGGCCCAGACAAGCTGCCTGCCATGCCTCCCTTCTGGAGAGGGAAGACAGACTGGTGTATCCCTCAGGCCCAGGTAACACTGCGTGATAGCTTGACACAGCTGCATATCCAACATAGCAGCATCAGATTAAGAGAGGCCTCTAGCGGTTTCTATCCCTGGGCAACCTTTCCGTTGCTTTCCCTGGAGAGAAGTCAGTGAAGGTCTATTCAGCCCAGATAAAGTACCTACAGCAAACCAAAGGACAATTCCACCCATGTCCAAACTGGTGAACCGAGTTTATTTGGCTCATTTAAGGGGACACGGGTGGAGTGTGGGTAACTCAAAACCACCAGCATCACCAAAAGGACTGTCCCATGGTCTCATAGGTGACAATGCCACAGAAGCTGGATTACTGAGTATGGGCCTCAGTTAACCCTCCTGAGTAACCTAGCGCCTCCAAACACCATAGGTGGCTGGCAGGGAGGATGGAGTAATGGCTAGGACACTTATCCCTCTACTCATCAAACATAACAGCTCCATTACCATAACCACAGACCTAGACGTCATGACCGCTTGTCTTGTTGCCATGACTACAGGGCCAAGGTTACGTCTGCCTCACAATGGCCAATGCTATGGTCACATTCTGATAGTTACATGGCAGCCATTGTGTAGGGAGATAGATGAGACCAGGAGCCAGAAGATAGAAATAAAGGTAGGGGATTGGGGCCAGGTGGACCTGGAGAAAGGAGCTAAGACGGGACCTCGTGACTCAGTGGAGACTGAGGTGAAAGCTTCCAGCAAAACATTTAGTCTACAGGCCCTTTCGGGTGAGAAGTAGCCACCCAAAGATAGCCTGAGGAACCTACAGTGGCCAGCAGGACGGTCCTCAGAGACGACATGAGACAATTAGGATAAGGTTCTCCTACCAACTTGGCCACCACTGCCATCACCCTCCCCTGAACTGGCTTTTCATCTGCTTACAGTGCCCTCCACTCAACTCAACTCACCTAAATTCAGAGTCAGAGCTGATCTCACCCGTCACCACTCAGCGTCGCCCTCAGCGCTCATAGGAACATCTCTGTGCTCATGAAGATCCGACACCTTTGGCCTCTTCTACTTTTACCACGCCTCCTCCCTGTAGGCTTGCCACCTCCTTACTCCCTCAGTGAGCTAAACTGACCCACTACCACACCTCCTCCCTGTAGGCTTGCCACCTCCTTACTCCCTCAGTGAGCTAAACTGACCCACTCAGGATTTTTTTTACTGGCTAGGCCATCATCTGCCTGAAGGACTTGTCCTCAGATGTCCTGCTGCTAACTCATGTACTTGAAGTCCTTGCGCAACTGTCACCTCTATCAAGAAGCCTGCTCACTGGCTCCCTGCTCAGATCTGTGCTCTGCCACCCCTCTGTTATCTCCCCATCCTGGCGTGTGTGTGTGTGTGCATGTGTGTGTGTGTGTGCGTGTGTCTGTGTGTGTCTGTGTGTCTGTGTGTTATGCACAATGTGTTGTGTGTACATATGCCCATGTATACAGGCATGAAGATACGAATATATACATGAAGATAAAGATGTATACAAATAGACCAGCCCTTTATTCACAAGTAGGGTGCCAGAAGAGAGATGGTTAGATTTTCATTATTTGTCATTCATCAGAACCAAAGGCTGATCATTGTCTTAAGCGTGAATCAGCATGGGTACCTTGGGTGCTGGGATTTTACAAGTGTTCCCTCTTTACAGCTGTTTCCCTCTGCCCTTGTTGCTCCCTCTCCTTCTCCTTTAATGAGGAGAGGATGAGGTGACCTCGGGCAGCAGAGGACTCTTCCAGAAGCACCTTCTTGTCTGTGTCATTACCAATGGCCAGAGCACCATCTGATTTGAGGGCCTGGAGGGTAGACGGGCTCCCTGTTCATTTCTGCTGCTTCCTTCTGTTTGATCTTCGTGTTACTGGTGGCTTGGCTTTGAACATTATGTGCACATGGCAAGAACGTGAATCCCGAGACTGATAGAAAGTTGAGGGCTGGCACTTTGAAAACTGCAAAGCGCGGTGTTTTAAATTGTCAACTTGCTAGCTGGGTGTGGTGACACATGCCTGTCATCCCAGCACACAGACGTCTGAGGCAGGAAGGTATTAATTTGGGGGCTAGCTTAGGCTACATAAAGAAGCTATCTTAAAAAGCAAGAAAATAAAGTAACTCCTCTTACCCTGGACTACTTCTCCCTGTTATGTGCAGACTCAGGCTTCAGACATCTCCTCCAGGGAGCCTCAAGTTTATATGATGATAACCATACTGTTGGGACAGCCACTCTTCATTAGTAGCCTGAGACATAGCCTGAACTACAGCCTTAGCTTTTTCCCCAGGGTCTAGAGAGTATTTCCTCTGGGCTGGTACAACACAGAGGCCCCCTGAGCTCATTGAGACCTTGAACAACTGGGCTTCCTAGAACAGTCCTAGAGCTGGGTGTACCAAGGCTGCAGACAACAAGCAGACATGTTGAACAGGCATCTCTGGGGGACACAGGATGAGGCGTGTGCTCCTGCCTGACCCTTTATGACTGGTCTGGGCAGGAATCAGTTCCCACCTGAAGACTCAGCCTAGCTGTATTTACAAATGAGCCCAAAGACTTGACAGTTTCCTCCATTGGCTGTGATTATCCTGGGATGTGACCATTTCTGTACAGCTTTGCATATAGGAGATGTTCAGTAAACATACATGACTGACACAGTGTCTACCAGAAAAGTGAGACCATGGCTGTCTTCAGAGCCACATCACTTGCTTGGACCAAAAGCTGGCAGACACAGTCCCGACATCAGGGTGGCTCATAGTTTAACACTGAAGCCTGCACCAGGTGGTGAGGAGAAGCAAAGGCGGATGAACACGTCACAGCCTGCCCTCCATGGCTTGCCTGGGAGGATGTGGGATACTCCCAGGGCAGCAGCGAAGGCATGCCAGGCTGAGAGGATGAGTTGTATCCACCATGTTTGATGCTGCCTGCAGCGTCATGTGACTCTATGCAGTCACAGGATATAGGCATATACATGCTTGTCTTTCCCTGTTCGTACACAGTGTCATTTAGCCAAAACATAGAGTCTCTAGGCCAGGCACAGGAATACTTTTTGAATTGATAAACCATTCACATTATATGTTGCACATAAAACTGTGAGACTGGCTAGCTTGTGTGTGCAGCCCTGATGGCTGCAGATTTGAGCTTCGACTAAAGTGTGACCAAATGGGTCATTTTTTTTTTCCTCCTCTGCTTGCAGGATTCTTTCCTTAAGGATGGTGGACTTTAGCACCAGCAATCAGCTCAGTGAGGCCCAAATGACTCTGAGACTTCCTTATTTAACAGCATATGCATGTGTGTGTCTGTGCACTTGCCCACATGTACGTGAAGACAGCACAGGGTTCTTACTGAACTTCTCCATGGATGTTTCAGCCAGACTTGCTGGTCAGCAAGCATGCTGGATCCTCCCCACCCCACCTCCTGCTCCTGGACTAAAGATTCATGTTGCCAAGCCTGGCTTTCACATGTGTTCTGGGGATCTGAACTCAGGTCTCAATGCTTGCACAGCATTCTCCAGCATCTTTAAGGCTCGGCTCACTCTCTCTACGGAACCAGCTTGGAGTCCATGGCAGGCCTCTTCTCCAAGCTCGGAGCATGAGTCAAGCATCTGCTTTTCAAGTCCTCATTCTTTTTGTTGATGAAGAATAATTTTCAGTCCCTCCAAAAAGGCACTGTGTCCTGCCAGGTTCCACGGGGACAACACAGCTGCTGTCCTTGAACAACTTAGACCCTGGGTGGGTGGTGGGTAACACACTTGAGAAAAAGATCTTTGGTGGTGCCAGATTGCATTCTGCAGCATGTGGGGGACTGGCAGGAGCAGCACCGTGTCCCGGAGGAGACCATGTCTTTCCCTGTACTTTTCAAGTGCTTCTTTCCCTGAATATCCAGCGACACCAATCACATCCACTGTCCATCCAGAACCATCAGACATCCTCATAGGAGACTGATCAGTATGTGTCCGTGTTTATGTATGTGGACACACATGTGCACATATGTGTGTGGAAGTCACTCAATAAGTGACCTTGCCTGGGGTGTCATTCCTCAAGTGTCATTTCTTTTTGATTTATGAGACAGGATCTCTCTCTGGCCTCAATTTCTCCAGTGTGGAGAGACTGAGTGTCCAGTCAACCTCAGGAATCCACCTGTTTCTACCTCCCCTGAAATGGAATCTCGAGTGTGGCATTGTGCCCAGATTTTCACACGGGTGCTGGGAATCAAACTCAGGTCCGCACGCTAGCACGGCAAGAGCTTTACTGAATGAGCTGTCTCCCGACTCTTCTTTGGTGGTGGATTCACCGAAGATCAGAATAGGGAAATGGAGGGGACGAGGGTTGAGTGTGGCTGCCCACCGTCTCCAGTTTCTTGTTTCTCCAGGACTTCAAAATCCAGCGTTTGGCTGGTAAGAACAGCCAGGTCCTGATACCAACACTGGGGCACTGATCCTTGTGGAGGTCCATTTGTGATTTGCCTGGACAATCAAGCCTCGGGTCCCTTGCTACATGTGGAAATGGGTGTCATCACTGGGTTGTCTCAGTTTCCTCAGTGGCTTGGGTGAAGCATTGTATGTGACAACCATCACGTTTTCCTTGGTGACACAGGCACCTGCTGCTTGAAGAAGCCCCAAGAGCCAGACAGCCTAAGAAGCAATGTGCTTACTGGATACCCATCCATTGACATTGTGGGATGTCACACACCAAGGACACAGAGGGTTGTGAGTGGTGTGTACAAGAGAGGTGGTCCCCAGGTTCTACCAAAGTGTTATGGAGATGCAAGTTCAAGCACCAACAATACCTCTCATGCTTGCTGATATCCGTCAGCCGGTTGAAAAGCTACAGTACTCCTGAATCTCCACCATGCATACAGCGTTATACACACGGGAATAATAGGGACCTGGAGACCATGAAGCAGCTATCCAGATTAAAATGATGAATCAAGAGCTGAGGTTAATGGCTCAGTAGTAATTAGAGTGTCTGCCACACAAGTATGACGTCTTGAGTCTGATCGCTAGCACCCACCCTCAACACACACATACACAAAACCAAAACTTGACATGGCAATGTTTACCTATAACCCTAGGACTAGAGAAATAGAGGCAAGACAATCCAGGGGCTTACTGGTTAGCTGGTCTAGCCAAAACAGCAAACTCCAGGTTTGGGAAGTTATCTATCTCAAAAGCAAATAAGTAAATAAATAAGGTGTAAATTGGTAGAGGAAGACACCAAACGCCCATCTTTGATCTCATCACGAACACACACATGCTTGTCTTTGACTTTAGCATGCACACGAGTGTGTGCACCTACACACACACACACACACACACATACACGGCTGTATACACACACACACACACTTATACATTAAAAATAAACTTTAAAAATGTGAAGAACCTGTTGATAAATACAGGATGGCCCCAGGGATTTATATATGTGTATGTCAGATGGCTCACCTCCTGACCACTGTAGCAGAAAGATGCAAGACTTAGCACGTCCGATCACAGGACTGCCAACCCCCAAGAGTCTCGGCAACCTTCAAAGCCAGCCCCTCAATGACAGCTTTCACAAAGGAGAGACCGCTGCTAGGAGTAGACTCTGTAGGGAGGGCCTCGGTAATTTGGCAAGCCCCAAAACACTGATTTGGGCACAGAGATGGCCAAGACCTCCCACCGTTTAAACGGATCTTTAAATGGGTCTTTAGACTCTTCCCCACCCACCTGAGTGGAGCCTTGGAGACACCCAGACAAACAGCTTCTACCTCTCCCTTTTCCCTCTCAAGTCCTCCCGCCCAGGGTCTGGCTCACGGACAGCTTTTCTACAATATGCCTAGCAGGGCTCTCTGGAGTCTCTTCTTGGTGTGAGCCTCAGGTAATAAAGAAGACAGGTTGTGCTATGCAATTAGAGGCAGCTGTCTGGAAAATGCTCTGCTATGGTGGCTGTCCCTGCAACAACGTCCCCTTTGAATCTTCGTCTCCTTAGATTTAAAGGATCCTCTCTGAGATGAGAGTTGTAATTGCTGTTGACTGGGGGTCACAAAGCACCTCTGTGGCAGTAGCAGGGGCAAAATGTCAGAACATGGCTTGGTGGGACAAACTTAATGTTCCTGTGGAAGTACTTTTCCCACGCAAGTTAAGCAAGGAATTCAGCTGGGCCTTTCAATGAGAGGTGCAGCCTCAGGGTCAGGAACGAAAGCTGACCGGAAAACCCCATCAAATCACCTGTTTGCACAGTTCTCTCTCGGATCAATGGAGTCTCTGGGGCTGGACAGACACTTGACCTCTTGACCTCTGGCCCTCTTCACAGGGTCAGATCTGGCTTTGCTTTCTCTTAGCTTCTCAAGAAAGGTAAATCCCTCAGGATCATCCCATCCATCCGTCTGCCTGACAAACCTAACAGGAAATAGCCCTTAAAGTGTTAAGGGGGTGGGGTGGGGTGGGGAGGCTGGAGAGATGGCTCAGCGCTTAAAAGCACTGACTACTCTTCCAGAGGTTCTGAGTTCAATTCCCAGCAACAGCATGGTGGTTCACAACCATCTGTAATGGGATCCACTGCCCTCTTCTGGTGTGTCTGAAGACAGCTACAATGTACTCACATACATAAATCAATTGTTACATTCTTACAAAAAAGTGTAAGAATGGAGTTCGGCTGCTTTGAACACGTACATCCTGAGAAAGAAAGAGCCCTGGGGTGCGGAATGCTGTTGGGGGAGCTGGCCAAGGCTTCCCCAGTGACACACTCTCATCCTCCTCCTGCCTCTGGCCCCTCTCCATCCAGTGTTCTGCTAGAGAGAACATGGGGAGGCCCAAGACATCAGAGCCTCTCCTGAACACAACCAGAGAACAAGCTCACACATCCAGCCCCAGAGTCCTTCTCAGGGAAACACTGGGCAAACAAGAGGCTACAGAGCTTCACAGGCTCAGACACGTTGTGGCAAAGGCCTCTAAATGTGCCATGAGAGATGTTGACTGACTCAGTGATCTTTCTAGAAATAACCAAAGAGTATTTCCCTCAAAGAGTCAGCCCAGGATACACGCAGATGTGCCTGGACCAGCCAGAAGCTGGCGTCGGTCCTAAAGCAAAGAGGTTCCTCTGGGAGGCTGTGCTGTCAATATGGAATCTTTTTGCTTGGAATAGCGACCAGCTCATAACTCTGTTCCCTCCATCTAAGCTTACCCTCGAATCTGTGCTGCTTGGTGCCGAGTTGTCCTTTGCTCTGTCTGCCCCAGTTGAAACAAAGTGTATTTCATTCGGATTTCCACGTTCCACTACCTTCCCTGTAGTGGCAAACTCTGCCATGCTCTGGGGACCAGACCTGCCAGGGTCCCCTTTGCATAGGAACTGCTGCACAGAGTTTGTCTCCTGACTTGGCCTTCTGTGGCCTTGGTCCTTAGAAAGAATGACAGCCAATACAGGCTAGGGAGAGACAGTGAAGGAAATAGGGTACTCCCCCCTCCCCCCAGTAATGGAGGGGTAGCCATGGTACCTGCTGTGGTCATAATACTCCCAAAGGGGCCCATCACCACCTCTCCCCTACTGGACCCCTATTTGGCTGAACATAGAGAACAACCCATTTTGGCTTGGCATACCTCCTAAGAAGTGCAGACTAGGCCTGGAATAAAAGCAGCATGGAACAGGCCCAGGGACTTCTGGGATACTTTCCTGCTTGCCAACTTTTCCCTCCTGACCTTGGGCCATGTCCCTCCTGGCAGCTCTACTTCACTCCCTGCCAAGATGCAGCTGGAGAGAAACTATGGAGGCCATTCTCAGTGCCACAGGGCCCCGCCGAGGGTGGGAGCCGCTGTGCATTTTACAGAGAGGCTTGCAGGGTTACACCAAACACTTCTCCGGCTTCGACCCCCCCCTAAGTCACCAGAGGGGGGGGGGCAGGAATCGGTCTGTTCTAAATTCTAGAGAGGGCTTTCTGGGAACTTTGCTGAACCCTGAGGGTCTGAAAGCCCGGCATCCGGATCTCTCTACTTGTAAGCAACCTTTGCCTTAGAAAGCCACGGCCAACGATGTGCCTGGAGGCTTGCCTCTGGTGGAGACCTGTCATCTCCCAGGAGATGTTCCACTTTCTAAGCAGGTGAAAAACGATCCTAATTAAAAACATTGCAATGTACTCTTTCTTCAGAGTCCCTTCCTGGCGGCTTGCTCCATGTGGGAACAAGAACACACTGGCCCTTGTGGGGCCCTCCGTACTGACAAAGGCTACTTAGCTCCAGTGCACCCTGAACTACCAGGGTAGGAGGTCTGATTGCCACTAGGTTGTGTCACAGCACTAAGCACAACACTCCTGGTGGCAGTGGCAGCCATGGTGCTAAGCTTGCCTTGCTGTCCAGAGGTTACCCAGACCATCCCTCCTGCCTTCCTGTCTTCTCTTTCATGCTCCACGTGCCTGGCTCCCTGTAGCTTCTCAGAACCACAGACACATGGCCAGTGGAAAGCATGACAGCTTTCCCCGTTTGGTATTAAGCACTCCATCATGCTTCAGGAAGAGATGGAGAAAAGAGAAACAAGACCTGGAAGCCAGCCCCCACTCCCTCCCACAAGGTGCACTGTTGAGGCCTGTCTGTCCCCAGTGACAGTGACAGCAGCAGCCGCTGGCCACAGCTCACAATGAGGTGTCTTCCTCCTTCCTGCAGGCCCCACTGGGTAGGTTAACTGCCTTTCTCTCTGCTCCCGGCTGCACATCTGGATAAAGGCGTGCCTCTACTTTGTGGTGTGTGTGTGTGTGTGTGTGTGTGTGTTTAACTTTCCTGTCCACTGCCATAGTAACCGCTGCATGTTTGGCAAAGGGACGGAGGAGGGAAAAAAGCAAAGCCCTGAGAGGAAAGAGCTCTGAGCACAGGGCTGGCAGCTGGCCAGGGTAGTCACGCTGCTGAGCTGAAATGAGGCCTCTGGCCGGCAGCCAAGTGACAGAGAACAAAGCTGTCAGTTCCTAATGTTGGCGGCAAAGCTTGCTTGGCACCCTTATATGGTTTCCCATAACTCCCTGCCTTGGCCACCGTCCATTCCCTTCAGGGCAGCAAATGGGGATTAGCACTGCTTCAAGTTGTTTTTCTCCCCTTAGCTCCAACTGCTCCGGTGACATCACCCTCTGCATTCAAGTGCCAGCAGGGTGGCTTCTCTCTGTCCTGCCCCCTCCACCCCAGTCTTCCATGGCTCCTCTCCCTCCCTGTCCCTCTTCCCCACGCTTGTGCTCTCTCTCTCTCTCTCTCTCTCTCTCTCTCTCTCTCTCTCTCACACACACACACACACACACACACACACACACTTCCTGAAGCCTCCCTTTCCTCCCTCCCCCTTTTTTTTCTTTAAATGCAGTGTTTTAGGTCATCCCTCTTGTCCAGGGCTGCTTTTTTTTCCCCTGCTAAATTAAAAACACCCAGGCACTTGTGCATTTAGCTGAATCAAGCCAGACGCTGTATTTTATTTTTATAACTGAATTCCTGTGAGATAAAAATCTCATTTTCCTTAGTAGGCTGTAATCAGCCCTTGCAGAGATGTGCGTTCCAACTGCCCCATCTCAAGCTTCCTTAAGCAGCTCCTCAGAGAGACGGACTTGGCTCTCTTTCAGGTTTAAAGGGGCCCCAAGGCCGGTCAAAGGCTGTTTGTTACACACGCACACTCGCACACTCACACATGCTTCCCCTGTTGTGGAAATGTTACCAAGACTGTTGCTGGATACACAGTCAGTACACACTGTGTTCCTCTCCTTCACAGAAGGAAAATAGGTGAGTGAGTAAAGCAGCTTCCGAAAAGACTGGTTTCAACTAGCAAGTGCCAGGCAGTGTTATGCAACTCACGGCTAGGTTCGTGAAAGAAATGGAGGTTTGCCGACTGCACAAATGGTCCCCCACTCTCCCCGCCCCGCTCTGATTCATGAACTAGTTTTCTGATTCATGAATCACTCGGGAGCCAGCAGGAGAAAAAATGAGTCCTATTGATCTCATTTCAGTTGAAATGGACTCAGCAGGCCCATTGCTGGCTGAGGACGGCTGGCCAGGGCCAGACATTCACTCCAAGCCTCCTGCTCGGTCTGTAAGCAGGTGCCTCCTATAGCACCATTCAAGGGATAGAACATAATCTATGCTACAATGGATGGTAGAGAGCCACCGTCCTTGTTGTTCCCTTGTTGGGGGAATTTATCAATTTCTATTGTTGGTCTTAATTTATTTCCTTTAAGATGGGAAAGGGGCGCTTGGTTTGTAGCCCAGGCTAGCCCGATCCATCTGGCACGTCTGTCTTTTGAGCATCGTCTTATTTTAATGCCTTTTCTGACTTCCCGGGAAGTTTGTTGTTACCCTTGCCCTGGGGATGGTGCAGGGGCTTTGTGCACTCTCAGAAGCATTCCATCCCAGAGCTATATCCTCAGCAGACTCCTTACTTTTTATTTGGAGATAGAGTCTCATTGGGTTGTCTAGACAGGCTTTCACCTCATTCTGTTTCCCTGGCTGGCTTTGAAAATGTGCAATTCTGCCTCCTTGGCGTAGCTGGGATAACAAGCCTGGAGAGTTCTGAAGTAGAAAGTCCTGTTCTGAACCAACAAACAAATGGCTTCCCACCCCCTCCCCTGCAGCCTCTTCAGCTAAGAAGGATTCTAGATAATGTTCTGTCTTATGTAAGGACAGGTTGGCCATGGCTGGCTGGTAGACTCTATGAATGGGGTGGGGGCCTGGGGAGGGGAGAGAGACTGAGATGGAATAAAGCCTGTCTTTCCTTCCAAAAAGAAATGAAGGCCTTGTCTTTGGTAGTCCAATAAACAGGAACTGAGCCTGAGGCCAGAGGCAGATGGAAAGAAGCCCCCCACCTCCTTCCCTCCATCCCTGAGCCGCTACTTGGTGCATTCCTTGTGAAGTACCTCTTAGTCCATCTGGTAGTATCCTGACCAGCACTTTCCTTGGCTAGTCCCCCTGCCTACCCTTACTCCAGCCTTTGGGAAATTAAGACAGTTGGCTGGGCTAGGCATGCTGGTACTTGCCTGTGATGCTAATCCTTAGGAGACTGAGATAGGATTGCTGTGGTTTTGACAGCAATGGGCTATGTAATGAGTTCAAGCCCAGCCTGAGGTACATGAGGAGCCCCTGATCCAAAAATAAATGAATACCTATTACACACATCTATTAGGTGAAATATCTGACACATGCACATACCTCTATACGTCTGTACCTGCATGCACACACACACACACACACACACACACACACACACACACAGAGGCACACACACCTCCACACATCTACACCTGCACACATAAACACATACACATCTGTACCTGTACACACAGAGAGGCACACACATACACACATATAACCCATACATCTGTACCCCCCACACACACATACACAAATATATTAAATAAATAAATAAATAAATAAATAAATAAATAAGACACTTGGCCAGACACAGGCTTTTTAGAAACTGCACAAAAGCTGACAATCTGAAAGAGGAAAGGATTGTGGCCTCAAGTATGGAATTTTGGACCCAAGCGTGGAGAAATGAGCTTCCAGCCCTGGACTTGAGTTGCACCTTGGCCCTGAAATGCATTTCACAAGAGTCAGAGATTGGAGGAGGTCACCTTCTTCCCTTTTATTACACATTGCCCAGAGGAGGCCTGGGAGCCAGGGAAGAAAAGCAGGCGAGTATGAATTTCAATCAGCAGTCAGTTCAAGGAGCCTCTTGCCCTCCTGAGGGCCTCCTGAAGGTGCCTTTCATCCTGACTCCTTGGGCTGAGTATGATCAGTCAGAGCAAGGGCCTGCAGGTCCCCAGGTCTCCGGGGTTAAAACTGTGCCCACAGACTTGCTGGCTGGCCTTAGAGCACACTGGACTTGGAAGCTGGTTCATGTTTTGTATTGTTGTCTTTATTATCTTTGATTTCCCCCCTCCAGGACATCCCCAAACTCCTGTGATCAACCTGAGTCCCTACAACAGCTTTATGTAACACCCACTCGGCTAGCCTCAGCGTCTCAGAGCCTTGATTCCAGCATTTTCCATAAACCTGGCAACACATCAAAACCTCTGTTTCATAACACACTCAAAATAGGATTTTCTACTAACATGCCAAGCCCAGGGCTTCTTGTGTGGGGGCCGGGAGTTTTATGAATCATTAGTAGTTAAACAGAGATGCACTCCACCCCCCTGCCCCCAGGATGCCCAACCTGCCTGTCTCTGGAGGGTCAGTATAAAGAGAAAGGTCGGAAGACTGTGGTCTGTTGTCTGCTAGTTAGTGAACGAGGGACCTTCTCAAAGAATTTGCCAAATAATCTCAACACATTGTGCATCTTACTCATGCTTTAGGAACAGAAAAAGAAAGAATTACCTTCCTCCTGCCTCCTCCCCATTCACGGGGAGTGCGGGTTTTCTTTTATTTATTGCCAGACGCTGACAGTTGCAGACTTAACCCCCGACTCTCCTTTGAGGAGAGCAGCTTCCTGTAAGAAACACCTAAGTCTGGGCCCCAAAAACCAACTGCATGTTTGAACTGCACTCGAGCATAGCAGATGATGGAGAGAGAGCAGAGACAGCAGAGAGCCTGCAGCTACCCTTACAAGTTTTGTACCCGCCTCATCCGGCCCTGGTTTAGATTATGACGGGGAAGGGTGTGTCCTTCCAAAGACCATTTGCAGCAGCCTGTTTAGGAGCCCTTCTGGAAGTTTCTTCCTCCTGGATTCCATTATTTCACACTGTCTGCTGGGGCAGCTGTGTCTCCTTTCCCAGTCCACACACACACACACACACACACAGCTGATGTCCTTGTACAGATGATCCCCCCCCCCCCCCGGTGTCACTTCACAATAGTGGAAGCCTCGATCACTCACAATGAAGTGGGGATCACACAGAGCTTTGCACACAGAGCTTTGGTGCACTTGACTGAGGCAGGTAGGCAGGGGTTGGGGGTGGTTTCAGGCTAGCAAGGCTGACCTTAGGAAGAGCCATGGATAGATTCGTCCTATATCTGCAAGACACCTTGAGAAGACTGAGCTCGGTGGCTCATACCTCTGCAGCCCCCCTCCCCCTCCCTGAGCCTCTGTCTGGGCTACAGGGATACTCAAGGGCAGGGAGCTTTCAGTTCTTGGTAGAAATGGGAATGTTGACCGCTGTGCCCTTGCCTGTCCAGCCTTCAGTGACCCTGTGTGACTTCTCATATGCAATTTTGTCTTTCGGCCTGGATCATCCGGAAGGAGGGTTTCATGAACCTCTTCTTTCTCGTTGTGACATATTAATCCCCAAATCACCGACCCTGGGCTTTGCAGGATAATTGTCATTTGGTTACTTCTTCCTGTGCTAGCTGTTATTTCTCCAGTCTCCAGGCTGTCTGAAACACCTTCCACGTAGCTACACACAATTTTAATCGACCGGCTGTTTACCCTACTGGCTGGGATATGGTTCAAATGATAAACAAAAGGCACTTAGATCATTTTGTCCTTCCGTCCAGTCAGGCCTGGGAAGGAAACCAAGGTCTCCTGCCTCACATGACAACCTCATGGAGGTTCTCCGAGGAACCAGCAGTGAGGGGGGCTCCCTGCCCCGCCCCCAGGCTGGGACTGAATAGCTTTCAGATCCATTTAGTAGCTGGACACCTGGTTGCTATGGAGACAGTTGTCATAAAAACACACTGATCTGTAGAGAGGTATAAAGCTGATCCCAGAGGTACACGATCAGACACATTATCTCAGAGAAATGGCTGCTACTTATCACACCGCTCTGTTGACACAGTCTTCGCCTTTCAAAGCCAACCCGGGTGACCTTCTCAGAACCAGGCCAGCACTATACCTCTGTAGTTACTGTTTCATAAGGGACAAATCAAGGGCTGCGTTTAAATGCCAGATGGCCCCCTGCCTTCCTATCCCAGGCTGAGTCAGCCTGGGAGAGGTGGTTCTTCCTGGCATGATTTGCTCTTTCCTGCCTGCCATTGATCCAGTGGCTCAGCAGAGAGAGGGGAACAAATATACCCGCCCTGATCGTGCTGCAGGTCAGGGGCTCCAGTGAGTGACAGATGCCAGTGAGCATGTCCTGCCCGGCGTGCAGGGGCAAGAGCTTCAGGGAATATTGTATAAAAGAACCTCGTTCACAATTTGAGGACAAGTGTGGGGACATTACTTAACCCTTCTATCTCTCCTTACTCCAGACCCTCATCTCCCTCTGGGTCAGCTTCCCCTGCAGTGAGCTGTGCCCCTCCTCCTTGGTCCTAGGCTTGCTCAGGTACCATGCAGCCCTGGCAGAGTAAGGGGCAGGAACTGACTCTTGTTGCAAGGTCAAAGGACAGTGGCTATCCTCTCAAAGTTTTTTGGATTGAGAGTTAGACAAATAATGATTTGGTGTTTAGATTTCTAGCTGAGCTATTATTGGCTGGCTGGGAAAATGGCTTAAAAACAAAACAACAACAAAACCACCAGCTATAGGAGTGGTCACATGACCAGCACAGGCGAGATCGGCTTCCTGGATGACTTCCAGCAAAAGCAACTCCAGACAAAACACAAAGCTCAGGCGACACCTGAGACCTCCATTTGTGTTCTCTCTCTCTCTCTCTCTCTCTCTCTCTCTCTCTCTCTCTCTCTCTCTCTCTCTTCCTCCCTCCCTCCTTCCCTCCCTCCCTCCCTTCCTTTCTCTCTCAAAGATGCCTGAATTTCAGAAAAATGTGATATGATCTAGTAACTGACTTGATACTTGGTCATTAATAATCCCTTGGATTTTCCAACACATCTGCCTTCTTCCTCCTCTTTCTTCCTCCTCTTCCTCCTCCTCATTGTTCTCCACCACCTCCTCCTAAATTTCAGGATATGGATTTGCTACAGGGTGTGAATCTGTCAGTCAGTGCAGAGCCAGACCAGCATGAAGAGGTGACAAGGGCTCACACACTTGACAAGCCCAGGGCTGCTGAGACCCAGCGACAGCACGACAGCACAAGGACACTGTTCCCTGCCCTTCCTGCACTGGGTGGTGGTGAAGAGTTTTGTTCATAAGGCTGCATCTTCTTCGCCATTTCCCACAAATACACGGGACACGGCTGTCTTGCTCTTTCATTTGCATATTTTAAGTACCTCGGAAGACATTCCTAGCCCCTCTCACACCTGCATTCTCTGACTACCGCCCCTTACTCCTCTTTCTTCCTCCTAGAATGGGATCATTTCTTTTGAAGTGTTTTGAGAGCTCAGATAACATAAAGCCCTTTGGCTTCCAGGTCCTTTCCTGTTCCCCACTGGCGTACTTTCTCTTGGTTCATGATCATGCCCAACTCCCTTGCACAAAGTCTGTTTATAAAAACACACGCTCCTCCCTAGTTCCTTCGGCTGACGTGACATCATCCTGTCTTTTTCCCTCCGCCCTCATGTTTTTCCTGAAAATGTTCCCTTCTTGCTGGTATGTGTTCTCACCCCCAACCCCAACCCCACCCACCCAGTTCAAGTTCAAGAAAGGGTGGCTCTCTTAATTCCCCCACCCCACCCCAGGATCGGCTGAAAGCACACAGAATGGTGCTTTCCTTGATTTTTTTTTTTCTTTTTCCTTCTTTCCTTGATTTTTTTTTTTTTTTTTTTTTTTTTTTTGTCCCGTTTTCCCAGACCCTGGAGTCTCGCCTGCAATTACAGCCGCTTTCAAGTTATCTTCCTCCTGAGGCAACAGCTCCCATCCTGGCTGAGAAGACAAAGGCGGGAGGCCTTGACTTTGCTTTCACGCCTTTTGTTGCAGAACGCAGGATTTCCTTATAGTTTGTTTGGGCTTTCCACCAAGCTTATTTACCAGTCTCCAGTGCCAGATTCACAACCCTGAAGAATAATGACCAAGTTCCTATGTGGCTGAAAACACATCATCAGATCCAGGCCAGGTTGCTGCTGTGGGCCCATACTGGGTCCCATTAGACTGCTATACATTCTGTCGACGGTGTGCCAAGACAGCGGTTGGGAAAACAGCTCCACACCAGGCTCCCTGGACCCCTTCCTTCCAGAAGGACTGTCTGGAGACCAGAGCAGGGTAGTGTCTCAGAGAGGAAAGAATTGTGATGCTGTATAAAATCCCCACCTTGTCTATGTTTTAATTGCTATGTCTGATCATTTATTTCTTTGCATCAGATTCTTTGGCCTTAATTAAAAACTATGGTGTGATTTTTTAAAAAAAAAAAAAGTTTGTTCAAAGAGAGTTAGATTTCATGTTCTTCTATTTGTACCAAAGCCTCATCTTTATTTTAGCTTATTGTCTGTGTGTGTATGTTTGTGTGTGTGTGTGTCTGTGTTTGTCTCTGTGTGTGTGTCTGTGTGTGTATGTCTGTGTGTATGTTTGTCTCTCTGTGTTTGTCTGTGTGTGTGTGTCTGTGTGTATGTCTGTGTGTGTGTGTCTGTGTGTTTGTCTGTGTATGTCTGTGTGTGTATGTCTATGTGTGTGTCTGTGTGTTTGTCTCTGTGTGTCTGTGACTGTGTGTATGTTTGTCTATGTCTTTGTGTATCTATGACTGTGTGTCTGTGTGTTTATCTCTGTGTGTATCTATGACTGTGTCTGTGTGTGTCTCTGTCTTTCTGTGTCTGTGTGTGTCTCTGTCTTTCTGTGTGTGTGTCTTTATGTTTGTGTGTGTGTGTCTGTGACTGTGTGTGTCTGTGACTGTGTCTGTGTGTGTATGTGTTTGCTTCTGTATGTGTCTGTGACTGTGTGTGTGTCTGTGACTGTGTTTCTGTGTGTGTGTTTCAGTGTGTGTCTGTGTGTTTGTTTGTCTCTGTGTGTGTCTGTAACTGTGTCTGTCTGTGTCTGTGTATGTGTTTGTCTCTGTGTGTCTGTGACTGTGTCTCTGTGTGTCTGTGTTTGCCTCTGTGTATGTCTATGTGTGTTACTGTATGTGCCTATGTCTTTGTTCTTCTCTGTGTGTGTGTGTTCCTGTGTGTGTTCTTGTGTGTGTATCTGTGACTGTGTGTCTCGTGTGTATGTTTGTCTCTGTGTATGTGTGTTCCTGTGTGTGTGTGTATGTTGTGTTACTTGTGGTCTGTGTCTTTGTGTGTGTGTGTCTGTGTGTGTCTTTGTATGTGTGTCTGTGTGTGTGTCTGAAGGGGGGGTTCTTGTGTGTGTGTGTGTTTGTGTGTGATTGTGTGTGACTAATGCCAGAGTTTACCATTTCAGCTCAACTGTCTGGCTAGCAAGCTCTAGGATTCTCTTGTCTCCTCCCCAGTGCTGGGGGCTTTGTACATGTATGTCAGAATTCAAAGTCAAGTCTTCATGCTTGAACACCAACAGTAAACACTTAAACCAGTAAGCCACCTTCCAGGCTTTAAATGATATTTTTTCCACCCCATCTTTAAATGATATTTTCAGTGTGTTAGGGCATTCCTGCAAATGACAACAGAAATCAAAGCATGTGGTTTTTATTTGTTTTTCAAGACCGGGTTTGTTTTTGTGTCACCCTGGCTGTCTTGAGACTCCCTGTGTAGACCAGGCTAGCCTCAGACTCACAGAGATTCACCTAAGTGTTGGGATTAAAGGTGTGGAACACCAATGTCTGACCTATTTTTCATTTTATTTTTTGAGATATAATATAATTACATTATTTTCTCTTTCCCTTTTCTCCCTGAAAAACCTCCCATATACTCCTTCTTGCATTCTTTCAGATTTATGGCCTCTTTTTGCATTAATTGTTAATACATATATGATATATATAATAAATTATATATTATATGTCCTCAGTCTGTCATTTGTATGTGTGTTTTAAGGCTGATCATTAGGTATTGGATAACCAACTGGTGTCCTCTTGCCTGGAGAAGACTTTCTCCCACTCTCAGCATTCTCTAGCCTGTAGCCTCTTATGCAGTAGAAGTCTATCTGATCTTCACAACAGAAATGTAAACAGAGCCTAAAGCATAAATCTACCTGTAGGACTCCTCTTTCTTCAGTCATTGCTCCTTTGTGGCCAGTGGATGCCATTGCTGCAGAAGTGCTGGGGAGGAGAGACACAGTGACATCACGCATGGGGGCAAGTGTATGACCATGAGGCAGGCTTGACATACTACTGTGGTCACAGAGCCCAGGGACAGGCTTTAGTAAAATGAGAAATTTCCTCTCTTCGGTCATGCCAAACATAAATCCTTCTCCCTCAGCAGCCGTGACCTCCTAGTTTCCCTTTGATGTGATGCAGACCAGCATCTCCCACTGACATTGTCGCTGTGGTCCTCAAAGCCAAGGCCAGCTGCTACCCTGATGCCGAGTGATGGGGTCTAATGACTAGAGGTGCAAGGGATTCTGGGTAAAAGGCACTTCTGAGACATGGAAATGTGTTCAGACTCACTTTTTGATCTTTTATTATTGTTGTTGTTGTTACTATTTTATTATTAATCACTAATTATTTATAATAAGAGCTGAATTCTGGATAAGCAATCTGTGATTGGGCTATATCTCCTTCCTTCTTTATTTACCACTTATTTAGGGACAAGATCCCACTTGGTGGCCCACGTTGGTCTTAAACCCACTCCTTGTTCCAAGCAAGTCTTGAACTCACAATCCTCTCACCATGATCTCCAATGTAAGTGAGATTTCTTTCCTGTCCTGGGCCAACAGGCCTGGCCACATTAGCTCTGGTGCTCACTTACTGGCTTGTGTATGTGAAGATCATGCTAGAGTCTGGGAATTGTGCTCAGTGGTAGTGTTTCCCTAGCAAACACAAGGCCAAGAGTTTGGTCCCCATCATCAGAAAAAGGAAATAATGTCTTCAGACACTGCCCTTTAAGTCACAGTCTCCTGAAAAGATTTGGTCCTCTGCCTGAAACGACCTGTCAGCCCTGTCACTGATTAGTCTCAAGCATCTGTAGCTAGCTCTGGGTCCAAAGTCACTGTCTAATGGAGACCGTCCCAGGCCCAGATAAGATGGGTTTCACATCACTCTGTCAGGACTAGGGTGTCTGTCTGCTCAGCTTCATTTCCTCCAATGCACCACACTGTTAGGGACCTTGCTGGATACCAACAAAGATGCTGTCCCACCTACAATGGGTTATTTTGTATTCTGGCATCTCTGCCAGGACAAAAAGATCCCTGAGCACACGGAATTTCCTTGTTTGTTTTTACACTTCTTACAGTGAATGTTTGTCACCTCAGGTGCCTGTTCTGAGGCTGGAGTTGCCCCACCTGTGAGCAGAGGGACAGGGGTCATGTCACCTGCCTACCACTTTCTGACAGACATTCCTTTTGACTCTCCACTCGCTTTCTGTTTGGCTTTTGAGACAGAGTTTTGGTGTATAGACTTTGTAATTGCTACATAGCCTAGGATACCCTTGAGCTCATGGCAGTCTTCCTGCCTCTGGAATCCTAAATAACAGGTGAGCCCTGCCACCCCTGGCCTTGCTGTCCCCACTCATCCACTTCTTGCTCATGTTAAATCCCATGAAGTCTGGCTTTCTCTATTTTATCATAACCGTCCAGATGACCATGGCCCTCACCGACCTCCTAAACAACACTGACCCAGTTGTAGGTTTGTTGTTGCCGTGGTTGCTGGTTTGGTTTGGCTTGGCTCGGTTTGGTTTGGCTTGGCTTGGTTTTTCCAGACAGGGTTTCTCTGTGATCCGACACAGTTTGACAGGCTGCAGGTTGCAGATTATTTCCAAAATCTGAGCTTTCGTGTCACTCAACTGCGCTGTGCTGTGGAGCCATGCTAACTATGAACCTGATATGTTTGTATCCCTTACTTCTCTCGTTGCTGGGATACAAGACGCAACAGAAGCAATGCAGAAGGGTGTGTGGGGCTCAGAGCTTCAGGGGTCTCGCCCATCATGGCTGAGGTGTAATGATGAGGAGACGAGGTGCCTATTGGTGGGGCTTGTGGTGCAGCTTCTCACATCCAGGCGGACTAGAAATCAAAGAACACGGGTTGGAAGCAGAGCATAGCTCTAATCCTCAAGGCCTTTCTTTAACGCCATGCCCCAAAGACTTAACAGCCTCCCAGGCTGCACCACCAGCTGTAGATCGAGTGTTCAAATGAGCCCAGGGAACACGCTGCACATTCAGAGTATGAGAGCACCGGCATGCACCGCAGCATCTCGTGATCCACAGGTGCACCCCCACAGCACTGGTCTTCCTGCTTTGCATACTGATGGACATTTGGACCTGAGACACATGGCCCCACAGAGACACTTCCTAGATGGGACACCATGGGCACATGCCTTCATGGCTCGGTCTGCCCTTTCCTGATATTCTAAGAGAAATGTCTGACATATTCTCCCTAGTTTTCAAAGATTCCCCATGCATGTTTAATGCAGCCGTGATTTCTATCATATTTTATTCTTGATTCATCATTCTTAAGTGCAGCATTGTGGATCTTGAGAGCCGTAAGAAACGTGGGTTGGGGGGTGGGGGGCGGGGGGGGCAGCCAGGAAGATTGCTGTAGATAAGAGGCATAGCTGTAAGTCCTGAAGTCAAATTATCTTTGTGAACTAAATGGTACCTGAATTTTATTCAAGTGAAAATCTGGCCAATTGAGTGTGATTTAGAAGGATCACTGCTCCCCATACTTCAAGTGCACGGAAATGGGCCCCCGCCACCCCTTTTTTGCAATAGCCCAGGGGAATGTATGCAAATCAGAATTATATTGTTTAGTCTGAAGCTATGAAGGCTGACAGAAAAATTGGACTGCAAGTGTATCAAATGCTGTGTTGAAGATATGAACTGCTATTTGCTATTCAATAAGACACAGAATTAAGATGGACTTACAGCGTTTACGGCGGATCAAATAACAGGAGCATAAAAATCCTTAAAGTAGCTAATGCATAGTGGATTTTGAAGTGCGTGTGCAACACGCATGTGCATGCACAGGAAGGTCAGAGGTCAGCCTCTGGTGTTGTTCCTCGGGAATCATCTATTTTTGGATGGATTCTCTCACTGAGGTGTGTGTAGACCTGCCTGTTTGGCTAGCAAACCTCCAAGGCTCTGCCTTCTTCCACCTCTCTAGAGCTGAGATGGCAAACACAAGTCACTTCTTCTACATTTTTACCTCCTAACTGCAGGAATGGCCCATCCTGGTTACTTCCAAGTCTATTACTGTCCCAGGTCTTGATTTAGTCTCTGGTAAGCTAGCCCGTGGCATGTGGCATACAGTGGGCCCTGAGCAACACGATGAGACACTGTTCCATGTCCTTTCCATACTGGAACTCTTATGAGCTCCACTAAGTCCAAGAACCTTTTTCCAGGCTCCACAGACCTCTAAGACACAGGAGCTCTGTGCAGTCAGTCCTCTGGCTTTGACACTACATTACAACCATCCTCAACTCCAGCTGCAGTAGAATCAGACAGAGAGAATTTCACAGGGCCTGTGCATCGGATCTACCCCACTCTAGTCAGATCAAGTTCTCTGGAGAGCAGGCCTGCAGTGGTAGCTTTACAAAGCCCACTACATAGACTAGGGACCAGGGTTTGTTTCCAAGCACCCAAACTAGGGAGACTCACAACAGCCTGAAACTCCAGCTTCAGGGAAATCCAACACCCTCTTCTGACCTCTGTGGATACTGTGCTCATGTGCACATGCCCAAACACAGACAGACTCATAAATATAATTAAATAATATAAATATAAATAAAACTAACAAAAATAAATCCTTTAAAAAGTCAGCAGGTCAGGTGTGTGTGTGTGTGTGTGTGTGTGTGTGTGTGTGTGCACATGTTTTGGGGTCATATGTACATAGCAAATGTGTCTGAAGATGCATATGGTGGCCAGAGGTCAACTTTGGGTGACGTTCTTTAGGAGCTGTCCACTTTGTTTTTTAAGACAGGGTCTCTCACTGATATCAGGGGGCTAATGGAGCAGATTGGCTTGGCTGGCCAGCAAGTCCCAGTGAGCTACCTAGCACCAGATCCTCTGCACTGGGAAGTGCAAAGGATGCACCAGTGCCTGGCCTTTTGAACGAATGCTGGAGTTCAAACTCAGGTCTTGCAAGGCAAGCACTCTCTATCCAACACATCTTCTCTAGGCTTCCCAGATGATTTAACATTCAGTGGGAACCACCAGGTCAACAGTCATAATCTCAGGAGGAGAGAGGGAGAGGGAGAAAAAGAGAGAGAGGGAGAGGGAGAGGGAGAGGGAGAGGGAGAGGGAGAGGGAGAGGGAGAGGGAGAGGGAGAGGGAGAGGGAGAGGGAGAGGGAGAAGAGGAGGAGGAAGATGAAGAAGAAGAGGAAGAGGAGGAAGAGGGAGGAGGAGGAGGGGGAAGAGGGGGAGATAAGAAAACCCCAATGTGTGAACAAGGTTTTGAGACACTGAGTAGTCCTCCTCCACACAGACTCAGTGCACATTTTCCTGAGGGGTCGTTACCAGTCACCGAAAGACCGTCTCCCTTATGGATAGACAGCTCAGTGGTTAAGAGTACTTCCTGCTCTTACAAAGAACCCAGGCTCAGTTACCAGGACCCAGGTCAGGAGATTCACTACTTCCCTTCAGCTTCAGGGGATCAGATGCCTCTGGCCTCCGCAGACATGGCGCTTATCTACACATATCCATACATGTAATTAAACATAATAAAAATACACAGTATTTTTTAAAAAAAGAACATCCATCTTGTCTGTCGGATTTAAGTAAGCCAGGACTGCTTTGAGCTTTCTGATAGAGGTAGGTTCCTGAAGTAAATGTCCAGTTGAGAACTGTAGAAAGTTGCAGGTCTAGTGTAGTCTGGCCTGGGCACATCCTAGCTACAGAGGGAACTCCCAATCAGATGGCCCCATAATTGTTCCTCCTGTCTCTTCAAATCTTGCCACAAATCTTCATGAACCTAGAGCCCACAGAGCCATTGAACCCCCAGGTTGGTTACCGTTCTCTAGGCCTGATCCCTTATAAGGTGGCTTTTTCTAGGCAAAAAATTAACAAAAAAAAAAAAAAAAAAAAAAAAAAATACACACAATTCCCTCCCTGATATCTTTCCCATTGAATCTTACTGGGTTTATAATTCATTTTTTTCCACTGTCATAACAAAATACAGAGGCTGGGTACTTTATGACATAAAGAAGTTTATCTAGCTCACAGTTTTGTAAGCTGAAAGTCCAAAGTCAGGTAGCCCCTCCTCTTTCATGGCTATGTCTCATCATGGCAGGCATGCATTTCAAAGGGAATGATCTAATGTAAAACAGACAAACAGACAGACAGACAGACAGACAGACAGACAGACAGGGCTGATCTTGTTCTTCTTTTGTCAAGGACTAACTAGGATCCTTTAGGACCTACATTAATCCCTTCTGAAGCTAACAATCCCAATTTCCCAGCTACCTCCCAGGAAGTTCTACCCTTTAAAAGCTGTACCATCTGTAACTTTAGTTTTTTTTTTTTTTTTTTTCCCCAAAGGCTATTTTTAATGATGGTTCTTAAATGCATTAACCTCCCTTCTATCCCACCACCCACCAGAGGTAGTGGGAAAGAAAGGATACGGGGGGAAGTGGACCTGTTTAGAAATGGTTCTTTGGAGCAAATCCCATCTGCATTGTCAGGAAATCAGCAGTTCAGTTCACAGGTCAGCAGCGGCAGCTCAGTCCACTCACAAACACTTCTCGGATACACCAGCAGTCCAGTTTGGTAGTCAGAATAGCAAACACGAATCAGCAGCAGTGGCACGACCTAGCAGGAACAGCCAGGCCTCAGCCTCTGCTTGAGTCAGCAAGAGGGACCGGGGCCAAGAGGAATACCAGGAAAAGTTCTTGGCTGTGCCCCTCTCAGTGAAGCAAAGATCAGCAAAGGCTTGAGATCAACAAGTGTTTAGTTATGTAAGCAAGCCAAGCTCAGCCTCCATCACTGTTCATCAAATCCTTTTTATACTCCCTCCAAACATCACTTATCCTCCACATGTCTTGCCTCAGCATGTATGTCTGTCTCAGCTGACATTGCTCTGTCAACCAGCCTGAGTCCACAGAAGTGGCAAGAAGCTGCAGCACACCACCAGAAGTTTTTTTTTTTTGGTTTTTTGTTTTGTTTTGTTTTGTGCATTTCTCTGTTTCTCTCTATGGAGTCCCAACAAACGGAACTCAACTATGTAATGCAAGGAGGACCAATAAACGCGAGTTAGCGGAAAGCTCTTTATCATGTCTCCTTTTAGGTGCTTGCTTTAGCAGAACCTCCTTTCTCCTGTGTCTGTCTTAGCTTTTCACCTGTGTCCGCCTCTGCTAAACATTTGTGTTTGCCCCAGCAAAACACCATCCAACCAACTTTCCAAAGAACCCTTAAGTTTCCACCTCAACCATCTTTCACTGGGACTAAACTGGGGGCTCTTGGGCTCCAACACTGGGAGAACATGGCACTGGCTCTTTTGGAAGCTCAAAGCTTGGAGGTTTATGTTCTGTGGAGCTGGAAGAGCCCAGTCTTCCACTGCCCAAGGATAGGCATCAGGTTGTCCTAGGGACAGCCACTGGGCCTCACTCAGTGTGCTTCAGCCTTTGAAGGCATTTTAGTCCCTGTGGTTGGGTACCATGATCTTCTTAGCTTACAAAAAGCATGGGAGACATTAGGCAGAGCCCATAGAATGTGATAAAGGGCTAGACCGAGGAGATAAAGTGAGAGGAGGATAAAGGCCTGCAGATTCTGCCTCAAACCAGATGGGTTCTCCATTACTGAAATGGGGAATCCTGAAGAAGATTCCACTTAGTTCCTTTATTGCCTGTAGTCTTCCGTGTTTACTCTTTTCATTTAAATTTCTTTCAAATGACGCTTTCTATAAGAATTTATAAATCACTCATTAGTAGCTAACCAGCGTCCTAATTACGTAGTAAGCCAGACCCAGCCAAAGGAATAAAATGTTGACATTGATGGCTAAAAACCGGACTCTGCTTACCTCACTCTTTCCCCAGGCATTCAACACAACCATGGTCCATTGCAGTCAGTCTTTAAGTCAGTCATGGAAATTGAAAGTGGAAAAAAAAAAAAAAAAATCCATGAAGCTGAGTTTGTGCTTTCTGCCAAAATGTACTGACCTTTTGTGGTCTGGCTTCAGGAACCTGCTCCAGAGACCGGCCTGTGTGGAGTGTGTCTCCGGCTAGCACTACCGACTCATCCTTTGTTGATCACGGCTGTCGCTCACGCCGTGTGTACTCCGCACTGTTTCCACCAGGCACTGTGCTGTGTGCCTTAGCAATAGGTAAATGAAGCAGAGCTAATGTTTCAGAGATTTCAATTACAGACCTGTCTCATTGGCCTGGACAGTTGCTGGAGGAGTGGAAGCCTGGAGCTCCAAAGCAGAGCCTCCCAGGTAGCCACACAAGCCCCCTGGGGCACATGACTCAGGTGGTTAGAAGTGCATTCATACCAGCCTCTTGCTTAGTCTATGGCTTGAGGTGACAGACTCTCACCCACAACTGTGGTTAATCAGCAGCGCTATCACTGGGACCTCTGTCCAGCACTCAGGGGGCTGCACAGAAACAGCTGGAGGCCTTTGCAGATTCTGACCACACTCTTCACACTTAGCCATTGCTGCCTGTGCCCTGGACTACTCACCTCCTGACCCTACCTGCCCTTGGGGGTTGGAAATGAGGTGGTGCAGAGTCAACAACACAGACTCCTGGGAGCTGGTGAGAAATGCCGCAGCAAGCTCCTCTGAACACTGCTGCAAGCTCCTTCAATACCCTCCGCCTGCGCCCCATTGGTCCCAAATAATCATCTCTTCTAAACAGCAGTTCCCTATTGGCTGGTAGTGTCTGCACTAGCAATATTTGATCTCTCAGGCAGTCCTTAATTAGACCCTTCTGCAGGAGATGCTTTTGCGGCTGAGCAGACCCCCAGCACATGCCCCCCTCCCCCACATTTACATAGAGGTGATCCCTCCATTTCTGCTACTCAGGCTGCTACCATTTTACCTTCCTGCTACCTCTGTCCCCTCTTCTTCCCCTCAGGGCTCCTCTTCCACCTCAAGCTTCCTCCATCTCCCATACAGGAAGATGTCTCATGACTGAGGGGCGATTCACCCTGTACTTCCCATAAGACCTCGGACCTGAGCTTCACACCCACTTGACCTCTGACCTGACCTCCCACTTCCACTCCTCTGCTTCCTAACACTACTGACTCCCTGGAACTGCTTTGGCCTTCTTTATAGCCTCAGGTCTTGTGTGTAAGCTCTCCTTCCCTTTCCCTGAAATTCTCACGGTCACCTCCTCAGAAGGAAGGTAGAAAGCACCTCTCCATTGTGTCAGCATAGTCAGTGTTATTCCAGCCAGGCTGCTATAACAAAATACTATAGAGTAGGCAGCTTACAAACAACATACTTACAAGCAATATGTTTGTTCTCATTGTTCTGAAGGTCGTAAGCCCAAGAAGCTCAGAATTTGGCAAAGGCCTTCTTCCCAGTGCGCAGAAGGCATCCTGTCATTATGATGTCACACAGAACAAGAAGCGTGCTAAGATCTCTGTGGGTGTTTTTCCATTCGGGTACAGATGATTTGGTAAGGGCTCCCACACTCATGACTTAATCACTTCCAAAGGGCTCCACACTCATGATTTAATCACTTCCAAAGGCTTTCCTTATAATTCCAACATCTGGAGGCTAGAGGCCCAACGTAAGGGAGAGGGATGGCCGAGCGCATGTTCAAGCCACCGCGATTAATTGGTCCTTTCATTTTTGTCCCTCACAAGATCATGACCTCCTCCTTGCTGAACAACATAAGAGCAGGGCCTGTCTGTACTAGAGAAGAATGCTCAGTAAGTAAATGAAATATTGATCACAGAGCTGCTGTTAAGGAGGGAGATGGGGTTCAGTTGATGGAGTGCGTGCTTGAAGGTTAGAACCCCAGCATCGTGCATGCACAACGTTATCTGCGTGCCCATTGTAAGTTGTTAAGACCCTGGACTTGGTCAGTGGTCTTCATAATTTCAGTCTGTCTATTCTGACCTAGCTTTAAATGCAAACATTTTCAGAATTGTAGAGAACTTGCACAGCCGGAATAAAACTGTAGAGAATACGCCGTCCTTTGGTATTGGGTGCTTCCCACAGAGCCTCTGGAGAAGAACTGAGCCTAAGGCAAGCTCTGGGCCAGTGAGCAAGCACACTTCCTTGATGTTGTGAGGGATTAAGGCACTCTGCCCCAGGCAGGGTTGGGGAATTGAGAGAGCCAGAGAAAGTCTCTTCCTGGTTTGCTACTGGGTTCTCATCTCTAAGGTTCCTTCTTCCAGGCAACAGAGCCACGAATGAGACTGGAGTATGGATTTAGGCCTCCCACAAACCTATAGCTGGGTCCTGGGAAGGAAACTGACTTCATGGCTTCCACTCTTACTACTTGGGTTGATTTTGGTGAATCCTTGACAGCACTGGGGAGGAGGGAGTGTTGGGACTGAGATAACTACAGTTATCAGTGTTCCTTCCTGTACTCAAGGCCCCATGAACCAGAATATACATGCACCCACATATGCATGCAGGCAAGGCACATATGTATACAGGTACACATGTGCATAGGCACACATACATGAAAATACACATGTACTAAAATGTTCATGTACTAAAAATGCATACATACAGATATATGCATATGTACAGAATACAGATCTGCATTCATTCAGGCAGGCAGACATACAAGTATGCATGCACACAGTTATGTCTGCATACAGGTACACACTCATGCAGCTATGCATGCAAGTACACATGGAAACAAATGAGCATCCACCAGAAGTACATCCCACAAAGACACTGAAGCCTGGGAGCAGGACTGTGGGCTCTGCCCAGCCCTCTGAAGTGGTTTCATATGCTGACAGCTGGGCCCTGGCTGTACTGTTCACACTATCAGAGACTGTCAGCATTGAGGTCACATTCCACAAAGCCCAAAGAACAAACTTGTACTTTCTCTTTGGAGAAAAAGTTCTTAAAGGTTTGGGGACGTTGAACATTGCTTTTCTTGACAATGAAGGGCAGGAGCCACAAGGATAAGATCCATGCTGACTGAGATATCCCTGAGCTCTTGTCTCCACACTCAGAAGTCCCCACTGTCTCCATCCTGGGCCTCCAGGCTGTGGTAAAAGTGAATGATTACATGATCATTCAGGCCTAGAGCCCAGAGGTCAGCACCAGCCCAACCCAAAGGCCTTCTGTGGGGTTTACTTCAGTGTGCTCTTGGGTGGTGTCTGTGGAAAGGAGATAGATACACATACACTCCAGAGATGTTGATGCTGAGAACATAGACTCCTCTGCAGCCATTTGCTCTCTCCCTTGACCAACACACTGGGAGCTCTTACATGCTGTAAGAATTTCTTATTCCCTTTCCAGCATTGGCCATGGTGCATGTGCACACACACGTGTGCACACACACAGAGAGACATGTATACACATGAACACACACACAGACATACACATGCACAGACACACACACAAACATACACAGATACACAGGCACACACATACAAACATACATACACACAGGCACACACAGACATACAAACACACATACAGACACTCACAGGTACACACACACAAACATACACAGATACATACACGGGCACACACACAAACATACAGACAAACAGACACACATATACATACAAACATACGGACCCTTACAGGTACACACACACACACACACACACACACAGGCCTTGCAGAGCACATAAGGGGTTTGCTTTCAAATACAGCCCATTTTCCTGATTGTCACACTTTACCACTTTTATGTTCCTTCCTGACAGATACAGAGCTCTGGCTAGCAGCCAACACTGACTGAATCTTCCCTGACACCCAGCTCTGTTCCTGGCTCTCCCTAGACCAGCTTTTCCCAGTTGTCCCAATACCAGCATAATGGTTCCGGACCCCATTTCATTACCTGTGGAAAGAGAAGCCTAGCCACAGAATCCACCTTCATCCCAGGAGCCATTAGCTAAGGTCACATAAGCTCACAGTGCTGACCTTCCCAGAGCATCCTGAAAGATGGAAGAGTCTCAGTAGCACACAGCCCAAGCGGGTACCCCAGCCCTGTTCCTACTTCTCCTCGAATACCTAGCACTTGCCAACGATTACCAAGTCACTGTGCACAGTTTATCCCGCTCAGAGCTCTTTTCATATGTATTGTTTTTCCATCTCTGTTTAGGTTTCCAATTATAAATCTATTCTGTCAAATCACAGGGTTAAAGAAAGACTTTGGTAACCTCCAGGGAGGTCAGACCCTAGGGTATATGGAGTCACCACAGGAAATAGAATCCTAAAAAAAATTCAGAGCATGAGCTGAGAGGATATTAAGAAACCCAGCTGGGTTTCCTCATATCACACATACAGAAAGCTGAAGCTCAGAGAGGTTCAGCAACTCGCGACATGATCAGCAGTGATTTTACTGAAGAACCAAATATTTGTGCAGTGTATAATCTGTCTGATGATATAGAAATACAGAGGTGATACAGCCACAATTCCTAGGTCCCAAGAACTGGAGGTTTGCTTGTGTATACAGTGCACACACGTTTATGTCGTATGGGTGGTTTCAGGTGCATATGCACATGTGTAGATGAGTGTGGGTATGCACGCACACATGTGTGACAATGTCAGGAGTCACCTCTATCATCTCCATTTTTTAAAAGTTTTATTATGCTTTGCCTGCTTAGACATCTTTGAACCACGTGTGTGCCTGGTGCCAGCAGAGGTCAGAGAGAATGTCAGAATTGGAGATATGGATGGTTGTGTGTCACCATGTAGGCATTAGAAACCAAACCCAGGTCCTCCATAAGATCAACATGTGCACCTAGCCTCTAATCCCTGTCTTCAGCCCCTCCACCTTATTTTTTGAGACAGGGAGATGATGAACTGGATGAGATGAGTAGCCAGTGAGTCTGAAGGACCTACCTGTCTTTAGCCCACCCAGGGCCAAGTTCACAAATAATCTCCCATTATTTTTACATGGGTGCTGCAGGTCCAGACTCAGTTCCACACGCTGGCACAGTAGGTGCTTTCCCTACTGAGCTCTCTCCAGAACTGAGAGTTTGGAAGAGCATCGCCAGCCCACTGCATGACAGAGAGCTAGAGCCCTTCCCATGCTGGACAGGCTGTAACCACACCTTAAGAACGAAGACGAGCTGTGAGTCCTGTGTCAGCAAAGGAACTTCTGCTGGCACGAGAAAGATTTTCTAGTAAATTCATGTCAAACGTCTAGTCCAAGCTGTGACGCCAGCCCCCTCCCCCTTTACTCTGTGAGTGAGGCCTTGATGTGTCCCATGTTTAGGAGAAGTGTTCTCTATGTCCCGCTGTGACTAGCAGAGACTGCGATGAGTCCAGATGTACCAAGTGTCCATCTTGGGACCTTCTAGCTCACTCTGACTCTGAAGAAGAGAGCACTCAAGACATAGAAGAAAATTCTCTTGGTCCCACCCTCTCTTTGATCCTCTCTCAGCCTGTAACCACGGCACTGAGAAGCTGAGGCAGAACTGTGGAGAATCTGAACTGCATAGGAAAACAGAAAAACCCTAACTCTGCTAGATAAATAAATAAATAAATAAATAAATAAATAAATAAAATTTAAATGTAAAGTTTATTTATTCCCACTAAGTAATTATTTTCCAGCTGTAGTTTAGATTTTTCTTTCTACTTTCTTCATATTGTTGCTTGCAAAATGTGTCAAGCCAACACAGTAAAAAGCCTGGCTCTCTGGAGATGCTGAGCTTGGGACACTTTGTGCTTCTTGAACCTGACTAACAATTCAGGAGACAAAGGGCAAGTGGCCTGCAGGGCCACGCCCACTCATGGCCCACTCACTCAAGGCTAGTGGAAGAAGAAGCCAAAGCCATTGCATAAGGAAGAGAAATCCTTGGTTGAGACAGAAAAAAAAAAAAAAAAAACTAGTTCCTAGAGCTGGAGAGAGAGCTTAGTCTGTAAAGCATTTGCTCTTTGAGCAGGAGACTCTACTTTCAAACCCCAGAATCTGCATGTAAAAAGCTAAGTGCAATGGTGGCCCCTGTATTCTCAGTACTGTACTAGGAAAGCAGACAAGGAGATCCCTGGCACCTTGGCCAGTCAGTCTTACCTAATTGGAGACAGTTCCCAAAGACAAGGTAGGTGGCTCCTGAAGAACAATACCAAAGGTTGTCCTCTAGCCTCCACACACATGCACACCTGCATCCATGCATATCTGCATTCATGCATAGTAACAATGTACACCTGCACAGGCACACCTGCATCCATGCACAGTAACATGTATACCTGCACAGGCACATGTGCACAGGCACACCTGCACATGCCCACCTGCACATGCACACCTGCATCCACGCACAGTAACATGCCCACCTGCACATGCACACCTGCATCTATGCACAGTAATATGCACACCTGCACAGGCACATGTGCACATGCACACCTGCACATGCTCACTTGCACATGCACACATGCACACCTGCATCCATGCATATCTGCATCCATGCACAAGAACATGCACATCTGCACATCCCACCTGTACATGCTCACCTGCACACCTGTGCATATTCACATGTACATGCTCACCTGCACATGCACACTTGCACATGCACACATGCACATGCACACTTGCATCACACACAGAAACATGCATGCACATTATGATGATCAAACTCCACTGTCAAATTGACAGGATCTAAAATCACCTAGGAGATAAACTTCTGAGTATGTCTGTGAGGATGTTCCTAGATTGGTTTACTGAGGTAGGAAGACCGTCCCTAAATGTGGGTGGTATCATCCCATGGACTGTAAAAAAAGGAAGTAAGTGGAACATAGCATCCTTCTCTTTGATATTGTAATGTGACCAGCTGCCTCAAACTCCCAATAGCATGCTCTCCCCACCATGATGGACTGTATCCCTCAAACTGTGAGCCAGATGAAGTCTTATTTTCTTAAATTGCTTTTGTTGGGTGTTTTGTTCCAGCAATGAGGAAATCGACCAATGCACACGAGCACGTAATCACACACAGATATGCACACATCACACAAATATGTGCACATCACACACAAGCCCTGAGAGTAGGAATGGTTTGTTATCCAACATCTCCATTTCTTGCCCTGCTCCTTCTCCTACCTTCCTGCTTTTTTTCAGCCTCAGAGGATGAAGGGCCCTGGCTCTGTGGAGGCCATCCTGGCACCCAACACTCTTGCTCCCTTCTTTGAGGTCAGTTCTTTGTGAGTACCTCTTCTTAGCCACCAACCCTGCCTTTCTCTGGCTCCTTCCTGTGTCTGCCAAGCATGGCAACGACTCCATTACTCCAGAAACCTCACCTGACACTCTGTCTGCTTCCCGAGCCACAGCTCCCACTCATGTGTCCCTTCTCTGTTGGTATCCCCACCCCACTGCCCTTCATCTCTCTGATTCCTCCACCTCTGCAGACACACCTTCATCACCACTGAGAATCCAGATTGGCTTTCACATGAAAGCCAGCTTTCCTGCTTTGGGGGTGTGACAGTCTCCCAGGTTCAGTCTGGGCCAGCATCCACTTTCTCTGGGGTCCTTTGTCCCAGGCTGGTGACTCACATGTGCAGGACTCGGGTATCCATCCACTCAAAGGTGGGGTGTGGTCTGCCATTCCAAATATCTACAGAAAGCTGAGTTTGCCTGGCTGTCTCTTAAAAACGACATCATTGGCCAGTGGACTCACCCTCTCTCCTTAAAAGCTGCCTCTCCCCTAATCTGCATGGCAGTTACTCACCACCAGTGCCTATCAGGAAGTTTCAGTGGAACCAGGATTACCTCAGGGGCCTCCTTCTGTTTCACATCTCATATCTAGTAGCTTCTTAATCACATCTTAAACCTGTTTCCCTTTGTCATTCTACCCTGATCCTTTAAGGCCAGCTGAACCCTGGGCTTTGTCTGGGTGGCCCCCAGTGCTGTGAAGAGCAGCTATTTCAGGCAGGAGCTCCACCCGGGGCCTCATTTTATTGTTCTTAGTTCCCTGCTTCCTAATTCCCACCCTTGGCCTCTACTTTGCTTGCTGTGTCTATAGCAGGAAAATTTCCCCGCAAGTTGGGAGAAGTAAGGAGAGGAAAAGGAGGAGTAAGGAGAGAAAGAGGAGAAGGAAGGGGAGGAGCTAAGGGAGATGTAGGAGCCATGGATGACCACGCATGTATGGAGAGCAGTCCTGGATAACAACTTATATCAAGGTTAGATATTGGGACACACCTCTAATTGTGTGAGCATCTTGTTAATTGAGCATTATCAAACTTATAAAGCCTTTGGATAATCATTAAACATTAGAGTCTCATTTCTACTGGGTACCATGTGGCAGAGCCATCTCCCGCACTAGAGTCTTATGGGTGTCAGGGCCGGTATCTCTGGTCCCCTGAGCCAGAGGCCTGAGTCAAACAGCAGTGAAAATACCCCACCTCCACTCGTGGCCACAGGCCTTGTCTAGTCGGGAAGATGGCGGCTGATTAAGAACAACCAAGATCAGGTGCCGCCCCCATTTTTAAATATCTCCCACAACAGTGTCACGGGCTTGAGATTTCCCATGATGATTCTGCATCTGCCTTCTACTTCTAATTTAGCAAAGAGAGTCATGCCCACTCTCTATAGTAAGGATTATCTTAGTCCATCCCTACCTGTGACTTCTGACTCCTCCACCCTTCCAGGCCAACTCCAGGCTCCAACTTTTGTGTTTCCATAGAGTTCTGGTTTCCTTTCTGTTGCTATATAAAAAATCCTGATAAAAAGGGTAAATTAGGGAAGAAAGGATTTATTTGGCTTACAGTTCCTGGTTTCAGGTCCATCACAATGAAGACGTCAAGGCAGGGACTTAAAGTGTCGTCATAACTGTGGCGGTGATCAGAGAGAAATGAATGGCTACTTGTATGCCTGCTCTTTAGGACACTACCACCACCACACAACTAGGGAAAGGGGCCACTCACAATGGACACCCACCATCAATTAACTATCAAGACAATTTTGCATGACAAAATGTTCCTGGGAAGACACAACACACATGTCTACTCACCCCAGATAGAAAACCCATGATAGATCAAAGAACAGACACCACCAAAGATCAACTTGGTGAACCAGTGGGTTTTACTGGAGTTACAGAAATATGGGTGAGGAATTACTTACAGAAGCAGAAATGACTCAAAGACCAAAACCCACCCCAGCATGGATGACAGCTCACAAAGCTGGAAACCTGGAGCATACTGCACAGCCTGCAGTAAGATCAACTTGTTGGGGAGAGTCCTTTCCAGGAGCCTCAGTTGGCCTAACTCTCTTCCAGGCATCTGGTCTAGCTTCGGAGTCTTCTTTGCAGCTCAGTGTCCTTCAGACTTGGGGAGAATCACGACTTTTATAGTTTACTTTGGTAGGGAGGGGCCTGTATAGTCTTATCAGTTTCAGGAACTTCCTGAAGCCATTTTGAGTTGTTTACCTTCAGGTTTAAGGAGCTTCCCTTCAGGATGGAATGTTTTAGTCTGGGAGGAAACTGTTACATAACACATACCCACAATCCAAACTGATCTAGACAATCCCTCAGGTCCTCTTCTCTTCTCAGGGGAGTCCAGCTTGTGGCAAGCTGACAGTTAAAAACTAATGCATGCGGATTTCATTTAGGCACCTATTTCTCTCACGGGATATAAGTTCCTTGGGTGGAAGGAGTCACTCTCCCATTTACTTGTCTCTGAGCTCTAATACAGCACACAGTAGGCTCAGCAGACTGGGTACACTAGAAACAGCAAAATGACTGGGTAGACTAGAAACAGCAAAATGCAGAGAGTAGGCTGCATGCAGGGAATGCCTGGGTGTGAGTCAGAGCAACGAATGGCTGCATGCATGCGTGGGGAAGCAGAGTTGCCAAGGACCAAGTCCATGCTACAAGCTACATCTACAGCAGTGGTTCTCAACCTGTGAGTCTCAACCTCTTTGGGGGTTGAATAACCCTTCTACAGTGGTCACTTATCCTACATACCAGATATTTGCATTACAATCTATAAGAATAGCAAAATCACAGTTATGAAGTAACAACAAAAATAATTTTATGTTTGGGAGTCACCACAACATGAGGTCATTTATCCCAAAGACAGGAAGGTGCCATTACTCTAAGGTAGCCTTGTATCTTGTCCCTTCTCCCAGTGTCATAGATTTTCCACTTGCTGCCATTTCTCTGCCTGATTGAGATGTCTTATACCTGTAACTCTAAGAAGAGCCACTCAAAACATCACTAGGAGTCTCCAAGTCTAGCTAACATGAAGTCAGCAGCCAAGATGTCTACATACTAGGGCCAGGGTTTTAAAGGGACCCTTTTGTTTACTTAGATCAAAGAGACTGTGGCAGTTCTTGATGATCATCAACTTGTCAGGGTCTAGAATTACCTAGGAGACAAACTTCTGGGCAGGTCTGTGACAGGTTCTACATTACGTTAAAGGAGATGAGAAAACCTAGCCCAAGTGTGAGTGGCAGTGTCCCATGGGCCCTGGTCTGGATGACAAGAGATCTGAGTACCATCATTGCCTCTCCCGGCTGTAAATGCAACTGACCAACTGCTTTACACTCCTGTCATGATAGCTCCTCCGTCTTGATGGACTGCACCTCCATTTGTGAGCTAAAATCAGCCTCTCTGTCCTTAACTTGGTTTTGTCAAAGAAATCTAACTACTAAAGACCTTGGCCCAGGGTTGCTCCCATCCTCATGAGCACACCCGGGAGCTGTTTGGTCTGAAGTCCTCCTCAGAGGTTTTTCTCTACCAAGTGTGAACAGCCATTGGATGAGCCTGGCTGGTGCTCAAGAGCCTTGCTGGGATTTTCCACAGACGGCTCCAGGCTTCTCATTGGTTTTCCTCTTTGTTGTTTTCCCGTCCTGCTGTGGTGTGATCAGAACACAGCTGTTCTTAAGGCTCGGTCCCTTTGGTGCTATGAGCTCAAGTTCCGCTTGCTTGTCCCAAGCCAGCACTCTTGGCTGACTGTTCAGCAGCCAGTCCTGAGGCATCAGCCTGGATGTGGGTTTTTCCTAAGACCCTGTGGAAGCTCCTGGTTATGTGTACAAGCTGTGTGCACAAGCTGTGTGCATTTGGCCTCCCATAATCGCTGCTCTGAACAGTACTGTTCAGCTCTGGTTCCCACTGAAGGAAAGCCCAGTCCTTAGGATAGAGTCAGGCCCTGCTTCTTATCTGCCCTGCTTATGTATGTCAGCCTGGCCCCTTTAATCCCCCTCTCCAGCCCTGTGTTCTCTTTGGCCACTTGCTCTCAATTAATTGCTCCCCAGATGTTGGAGCTCTCCACCCCACCCCCATGTTCTAGACAAGCCTCTAATAGTGACCACGGGGCAGCACAGGCATAAGGAGAAAGGGCTCAATAAGTAAAGTCACTGTTGCACAAATAGGAGAAGCTGGGTTTGATCTCCAGAACTCAGGTTAAAACGGCGGGCGTCATGGTACACATTTGTAATCTCAGCACTGGGAAGACAGAGACAGACTGGTCCCTGGGGCTCACTGGTCAGACAGCTGGTCTACTTAGTGAGCTCCAGGCCATTGGATGGCACCTTAGGGACAATACCCAAGATTACACTCAGGTCTACACATGCGCACACACACACACACACACACACACACAACACACATACCATAACACACACACACACCACAATACACACACCATAGCACACACATACACCATAACACACACATACACCATAACACACACACACACACCCACACACACACACAACACATACCATAACACACACACACACCACAATACACACACCATAACACATACACCATAACACACACACACACACTTGAGGCAAGGCAGACACTAATAGAAGGGTGGGGTTTGAGCTGAGAATTCAGAAGTTCTAGACTTGGGGTTGGGGCAGGTTTAGCTAGAGACAAAGAGCAGACACAAGACAAGCTTGGTGGCTTCCACATGAGTATAACATTCCCCAAGGAGTCACTGCAAAATGCCTGGGGACAGCAGCCTCAGATGACATCCATGCACAGACTTGTCCTCATCCTCTGCTTCCTCTCCCTGCAGCCTCTGAGCAGCAAGTTTAGAAGGTCTGTCGGCCACAGAGCAGTGTGTTGGGGAGGCTCACGCTCTCCTTGTCTTTGCTGCTTTGCACTGTGCATCCTGCCTGCATGGCTTTTCTAGGCCTACACGAGCTACAAATAGATACAGCCCACATTTTGCCTCAAAGATCCATTCTTTGATTTCTCTCGCTTGCCAAGTTGAACTCTGGGCCGGTGTTTTGTTTACTGGTAGCAACGAGAGATGAAGATTGCCATGAATAACCGGAATGTGAGCATTCAGAGACAATCTCTATGTCTTTCCCCACCAAATCTTTATACCGGGGTTGTGGGTTGGGGCTGGGGTGTGCTTGCCACATAAACATGGGGTTCTGAGTTCAAATAGTCAGCACCCATGTAAAAGCATGGCAGAAGGACACATGTCTGTAGTCCAGGCTATAGCTGAGGAGACAGAGAGACACATGGATTCCTGGGGCTAGTTAGCTGACCAGCCTAACCTACTTGGTGAGCTCCAGGGTAATGAGACCCTTTCCCAAAAACTAAGGTGTGTTGGGGGACAGTGTGTAGGATAAACGACCCAAGACCACTTCCTGGTTTGAAAACTCACCAAACCTTACCAGTCCCTGAGCTCATAATCCCACCAATCCCTGGGCTTGCTTTGAAATCCCACCAATCCCCACCCTGGGAAGCTCTACCCCCAAGAAACCCTATATAAAGCAGGCCTCCTGCTGAGTTCTCTGCCCCTTCCGTCACCCCCCAGTTTCTTACCCAACAGAGGCAGCCCCCCAGCTTCTCACCCAACAGAGGCAGCCATCCTCTTGTGTGTTGCCCCATAAACCTATGTGAGGCTTGTTGTGCTATGTGACTTTGTGGTATTCCTTGGTTCCCAACTGCCAGGATACTTTTTTTTTTCAGAACTGTACCGTCTCCAGGGGTAACTGAGGAAGTTGTCTAAGGTTGACCTGTGACTTCCATTCACATGGCCAAAGTCAACGACAGAGTGAGTTCATGATCGGCTTTGGTGATTTAATAAGACCTTGTCTCAAAATAAAAAATAAAAAGAATGGAGCTGAAAAGCAGTAGAGTGCTTGCCTACTGTGCATGAGGTCCTAGGTTCAACCCCCTGATACTGGAAAGAAATAGAACTTAAACTCAGGGGCTCTGGATGGAACTCAGATACCCTGAGGGTCAAGCAGAGTTGGAAGGAGTGTGTGCAGAAAAAGCTATAACTGAAACATGAATTAAGAGTGTGTGCGCATATATGTGTGTTTGTGTATGGATGTGTGTCTGTTTGTGTAGATATGTGTGCATTTGTATATCTGTATATGCATATGAGTTTGTGTGTGCATATATATGTGTCTCTGTGTCTGTCAGTGTCAGAATGTGGGTCAGTGTCTGTATGTGTCAGTGTATGTTGTATATCTGTATGTGTCAGCGTGTCAATATGTTGGGTATTTGTGTGTCTGTCAGCGTGAGTGTGTGTGTGTGTGTCAGTGTTTCTCTGTGTTATGTAACTGTGTCTGTCAGGATCTATGTGTTACTATGTATATCTTGTGTATGTGCTATAATGTTATATAACTGTCAGTGTCTGTGTGTTACTATGTATATCTCATATATCTGTCTGTCAGTGTGTTTCAGTGTCTGTCAGTGTCTCTCTGTGTAGTACTGTATCTGTGTATGTCAATGTATCCTTGTGTGTCAGTGCCTCTGTGTGTGTGTCAGTGTATCTGAGTGTGTCAGTGTCTGTGTCTATGGATCAGCATGTCTGTCAGTGTCTCTGTGTGTGTTAGTGTAACTCTGTGTGTTGTGTATCTATGTATCTGTCAATGTCTGTGTGTGTCAGTGTCTGTGTGTGTCAGTGTCTCTGTGTCTGTGGATCAGCATGTCTGTCAGTATCTGTGTGTGTGTGTGTGTGTTAGTGTATCTATGTGTCTGTCAGAGTCTGTGTACCAGTGTCTTTTTGTGTGTGGGGTCAATGTGCCTATGTGTGTGTTAGTGTGTCAGTGTATGTTGTATACCTGTACATTGTGTATCTGTGTGTAATCTATCTCCATAGCGCCATCTTAACTTCCCTTTCCACCCTCCAATGTGCCTTTCCTTGCATATCTGCAAAGCTTTATTGTCACTGATTGTGCGAACCATTCCGAAATGCCAAATCAATGTGCCTGGCTGACCAAGTATGTGTCCACAATGCCAGGGGTCAGGAAAAGAGACTGAATGTGTAACTTTGGTTACTCACTCTGCTTAATCACCTCATCAGTACACTTACTTGATTTCCCAGTGCTGAGCTATGAGCACAGAGCTCTTCTAGACACAAAGGTTTCGTGCTAGTTTTCTATCACTGTGATAAAACATCTAAGAAAGTCAACTTGGAGGAACAAGGGTTTATGACGGCTCATGATTTCAGGGGCTTCAATACATAGTCTTCTGTCTCCACTGTTGCTAGGCCTGCTAGGTTCTGGGGATTGAGCTCAGGATACCAAGCTAGCAAGGCAAGCGTGTCACTGACTGTCTCCCATTACTTTCATAAATGGATTTGTAGTGTGCGTTCTGGTTTCTCAGAACAGACTATGTCCATGTAGTCCCCAACTGCAGTACCCTGGATGCTGTAGACTCCCTGCTCACTCTGTTCCCTTCCTTTGGCTATCCAGCTCCACACTATTCCTGACCTTTGCCTTTACAAAGATTCTCCTCCAGGGGCTTCTACCTATGTCCTTCATGTGTCACACGGTACCACCAAGCAACTGTGAGACTGCTGTGAGGGGCTGGAGCTGAGCATGTCAGGGTTTATCCAGTGGTCACCACCTGTGGGTGAGAAGCCTGGTGTGAAGATCAGCTCCTGATGCAGGCTGAGTCTGGACTGCACAAACCTGGGGGCAGGTGGGGTCTCTGAAGAAAGAGAGAGATAGGAGGGAGATCTGTATAAATGGAGGGTAGATATGAAGCAGCGAGCCACCTCAGGAGATGTGAGTATAAGGGACATACAGTCCTCTAAAACCCAAAGGAGGACCAGCTGAGCAACCTCAAGACACAGATTTGTGTCCATCAGATGAGGACAGAAATGCTGGGTCCAGTAGCTCGCACAGTTGCAGAGAATTAAAGTGACAGACACTTCCTTAACTGTTTCTTTCTTCAGCATCTTTTCTTTTAACCAGTTTATTCAAGACGGAATGAATTGAAATTGCACAATCTAGAAAATCTGGGCAAATGGATATAGCCATGACTGCAATAGAAACATGTTCATTCTTAGTCCTCCCCAACCTGAAGCTGTCTTTTCATAATAGTCATTAGGGTAGCCATGTTCAAAATGGAAACAAAGTAAGCTGAAGAGGAAAGGAGAGAAGAGAGGAGGAGGAGGAGGAGGAGGAGGAGGAGGAGGAGGAGGAGGAGGAGGAGGAAAGGGAGGAGGAAGACGAGAAGGAAAGGAGGGGAGGAGGAGGAAGGGGAAGGAAAGGGAGGAGTAAGAGGAAGGGAAAGGAAGGAAAGAGGAGAAGGGAAGGAGGGGAGGAGGAGGGAGGGGAAGGAAAGGGAAGAGGAAGGAAAGGGGAAAGAGGAGGGGAGGAGGAAGAGGGGAAGAGAAGGGGAGGGAAGGAGAGGGGAGAAGGGGGAAAAGGAAGAGAAGAAGATAGAAGTGTAAAGCAGAAGGAAAGAAGAAGGACTAGAAAAGAGAAAGAACAAAAGGAAAGAGAGAAAGAAGAAAAAGAAGAGGACACAGAGGAGGAGATGGAGATGAAATACTGGAGAGAAGCTTACTGATGACTTTAAAATCCAAATAAACAAACACTGATTTGGAGGGGGAGGTCTAGAGGGAGGGAGAAAAGGCAGGGGAGAGGGAGAAACACACAGAGAGACAGACACAATGGTATGATACGAATAATCCTTCAAGGAAAACAACTGTCACTGTTCCAGGTTCAGGGATCAGGGACAAGGTCAGATGCCTGGGTTCCTTGCTTTAGGAAGACATATGTCCACACGTTCTTCAGGGCTGAGCTTCCTGGTCCCCTCTCTGCAGCTGGCAGCCCAGCCTTGGCCTGGTCTGTCATTTTCATCCAAACATTTAGCTCTGCGGCTGGGATAGATATTACTGGCTGGGTCAAAAGACAGTTCTGGTATGAAATATTTATACTTCACTGGCCTCTGTCTGTCTGCATCTGTGTAGTTTTGCCAAGCAGTTAATACTTTCCACTGAGTATTCTTTATTCTTTTTTGGGAAGAAATGTCTTCAGAGTAGAAACCGGGGAAGGGGGGTGAGGGCAGGCCTCCAAACGTTGGCTTTTCCTGAGACTCTGGGCGCACCTCCCAAAGTAGACAGTCTTGGAAGGGAATTCTGGCCTCTGACTTGCAAATGGTTTGGGCTGTTTATCTTGTAATTCATTGTTGTTATTCTCTTCTGCTTGGTTTCTCTGAAGGAGATTACAGTTTGATAATCAAAGTATTGGGTGGAAGGGATATTGTCTTCCTTGGATACAGGAGTGAGCCAGCGGGAGCAGATCTCTTCACTTCAACTCAATCTTGAGTAGTGCACTTATTTGAACAATTCTTCGTGAGAGCATCAATAAAATCTTTACTTTAATCATTAGAAACTTCTCTCAAGACCAAAAAGAACCAAATAAACAACAAAAAAAATAAACAAAAAAGCTATTAAGAAAAAAATTCCTAAATCTACCATTCTAAAAGATGAGTGATTGTGCATTTACTCCTGCCCTGATGTGTGTGTGTGTGTGTGTCTGTGTGTGTCTGTGATGTATGTGTATGTATGTGTCTGTGTATATAAATGTCTCTCTGTGTATCTCTGTATATATGTCTCTGTGTGTGTGTCTGTCTGTGATAATGTCTCTCTCTGTGTGTGAATGTCTCTGTGTGTGTGTCTGTATGTGTCTGTGTGTATGAATGTCTTTGTGTGTGTATTTATGTGTGTGTGTATGTTTATGTGTGTCTGTGTGTGTCTGTATGTGTCTGTGTGTATGAATGTCTTTGTGTGTGTATTTATGTGTGTGTGTATATGTGTGTCTGTGTGTGTCTGTATGTGTCTGTGTGTATGAATGTCTCTGTATATGTATCTATGTGCGTGTATGTTTATGTGTGTCTGTGTGTGTGTGTCTGTGTGTGTATGTCTCTCTGTGTGGTCTGCGTATATGTCTGTGTATATGTGTATGTCTCTCTGTGTGGTCTGTATGTGTCTGTGTGTATGAAGGTCTCTGTGTGTGTATCTGTGTGCGTATGTTTATGTGTGTCTGTGTGTGTATGTCTCTGTGGCGTGTGTGTGCGCGTGCACACACACACACACACACACACACACACGCGTGTCTGTTGCCTGAAAGTGGTAGATAGAAAGCGATGAGTAGCTGCTGTGCCTTCCCCACTAATGCTTCCAGATCATTTTCTCTCCCTTTTCACAAATGACCTTGACTTTGACACTCATGCTGCACAGCACAGGTTACCTCTCCTGGTTTCACCACCCAGCTCTCCCAGGGTTACTCCATTTATGGAAGGTCTAGCCTATGGCTGAGCTCTCTCCCTCTCACCTTACTCAGGTTATAGTTCTCAGTGATGTCACTACCCACGCCAGTATTCCTACAATGGGGGGTGGGGGTGGGGGTGCAGTGCCTAAAGCTCTTCTCTAGTGACTGTTTCCAGCCTGCACTGACTCCTCATGCACAGAAACCTGCTCCCATGGCTAGGCTTAATATAGCCATTCCCAGGCTTTGCCTGTCCTCATGGGTCTCAGTGCTCTGTCTTTCCAGCTTGCTCTACAGACCTCTAACTCTCCTTTTTCTTCCTCCAGCACAGATGGATACCCATTGATTCTGCCCCATGACCAGACTGCAAACCTTGAAGACACCTTGAGTCTTCTCTCTTCTGCTCTAATGGAACTCAGGTTACCTACCTTCTGCTGATGATATCATTGTAATGAATTAACCCAGTATTCATGATGAGGATGGCATAGTCTAGTCATAGCCATCTAGTCATTAAAAAAATGTATTGCTAGTCATTAAAAAAAGTTTCATGTGCCAATGATTTACAATATTAACAATGGAAATAACAATGTTTCTGATTTGTGTATTTACTATGTTTCTTGTTCTTCTTTTCTTTTTCCTGAAACAAAGTATCACTATGCAGCTCAGACTGGCCTTGTTATCCTGACCCACCTAGGGATGGACTTGCAGGTGTGTGCCACCACGCCCAGCTTTCATTGCTACCTTAGCAATGCCTCAACTTATTCACAGCAAGGTTTGTTATAAAATGGAACATGGTGTGACACTTTTTTTTTGTCTTTTGACTGACTGTGTTGATTAACCTGCACCCTCTAGGATGCTTGTATGGTAACAACATACAATAACATGATCAGCAGATGCTGCCATCATCCAGCAGGGCACAGCCGTATTCTAATGCTTCCTTAGATTTGTTTCCTGAAGAAGTCTTTTCTCTGGACTTACATATAAGACAGTAGTGCAGTTGCCCCTATTGCTTAAGGTTCATCAGCTTGGTAATAACATTACAGTGGCTTATAAGTTGAATTGAAAAGCTTCATCAATTTTGCTGTGTTCCACGCTGGTTTATTTAGCACAGTGAGTCATCTTTTGTTGAAGGTATGAAAGTGTCTGCTCACAAACACCCGCACGCTCGCCTGCACACCCACCTGGGCCTCTTGACTCCTGATCACTGCCAGGAGACTTGTTATCATAATTTACAGCTGTTGACTTAGTAGGTTATCCACTTCCTGCTTAATTTACATTTTTCTAGAAAAGTCATCTGTGTCCTAACTCTAAAGGACACACTACCCAATAAAACTTTAAACTGGAGCTGGGGAGATGACTCAGAGGGTAAAAGCATTTGTTGCTCTTGCAGAAGACTGGCATTTGGGTCTCAGGACAATCTGACACCCTCTTCTGGCCTCCAAGGGCTCTTGCACACATGTATACAACCTCCACACACACATATACACATGCACATAAATGAAATTAAAGTAAATCTTTAAAAACCATTTAGGCTATCTCAGTTACCAAGTAAATACAAACCAAGAAAGAAATAAAGTATTACAAAAGCTGTTATCTGTTCAAACAAAACATCAGAGCTGGGAACTAATAAGTCACAGGAAGTCCTATTTTGTTGACAACAGATTTGATCTTTAGGAAGATGAAGAAGTGAGAGGTGAAGGTTGAGCCCTAGGAGTGCTGTCATGGGGTATAAACTAAAACCTATTCAACACAAGGGATTGACTAATGGGAGTCAGCTGATAGGAAACTTTATTATTTTTATTTGCCACACTAGGGATCAAACCCAGGGCCTCGCAAACGCAAGGCAAGCCCTCTACTTCTGAGCCATATCCTCAGCTCCCTTTTCACTTTTTGTTTTGAGATTGGGTCTTAATCAGGGTCTTTCCCAGGGCTATCTTGAGCTTACTCTGAAGCTCAGGGAGACCTGAAGCTTGTGATCTTTCTTCTTTGGCCTCTCCTGTACACCCAGGATCTCAGCCCTTTAGCACCAGCCCCATCAGGAAACTGTAAAGCACCCAATTTATTTCTGAATAGACAACTGTTGAAGCACAGATGAGGAGTGCTTGACTTCATCAGCCTGGTGCCCCGGGCCCAGTACCATTCATTTTATGTCACTTAGACACACACTGGCATGGCTACCTTCCCTGTTTCTTTGACTGAGAGCCAGGTGCTGTGAATAAGGACTGTGGTTCTTTCTCAGCATGCACTGCTGCCAGGAAACTTCCTCTCCAGCCTAGTCCTTTCTTACCACCAGACACCTCCTTTCTTCAAAGTAACACCTAGCCAATCCCCTCAAGACTTTTAATCTTTAAGATTAGGAAAGGAAATAAGAAGGTAGATTGAAGTATTGGCAGAAAAATCAAACCTGCTCACATAGCACTAGAGCCCAGCACACTGGTGATCTGCCCACAACCAGTGCAAACATGGTGGCATCTGTCAAGGCCACTCTGGGGCACAGCTCCCAGTATCTGCTTGGGAGTCTGGGGATAGTGTCAAGCCAACTATAAGCCCAAACTCCCAGAGGCTAGGCCCACATGTCTTTTAAACTGTGTCTTCACTGAGTGTCCGTGAACATACCAGACTCTTCAGGGGACTGCTTGCTCTGCTCCTACAAAATCATCTACCCCTGGACAGTATGGAGCTCCCAGGATACTTCACTGCTCCTAGGTTCAAGGGCAGTGTTAACATCTCAGCAACATCCTTGTCTTAAAGTAAAACATAAAGAGAAGGTTGGCCTCCATGCTCTACATCAGGAGGTATTAGTGGCATACAACCATCCTGAGCCAAAGGAGAAGACACCATGCATGAGGGCAGGGAAAGACAAGGCTTGAAGCCGGACTTCCTCCTTTCCTCTCAGAAACAGGGGACGAGCCTGGGAGAAAGCACAGGCTTACTTCTTTAGAACAGACACTTGTCCAAGAGCAGAATCAATGGTCTAGTTAAAAAGTACTGCCATCCAGAGAAATGTTTGTTAATGGATGCAAAATGGACAAGCAAATCAGTAGGACCCACAATCGTTTACGAAGAGATTGGCTAAGGAGACCAGGAAAGGGTACCGAATAAGTTAGGCAGGGGCTCCTGCCCTCGAGTGGATCAGGTTGACTCCAACTCTGTTTTGATCCCTGGTAATCGGGGAGAGCAAGAACACGTATCTGTGAAATCTGTATCTAGGAGACATTGCCTTCACATGCAAAACACTGCGGTTGTCTGTTTTTTTTTTTTTTTTTTTTTTTTTTTTTTCTAGATCATCCCATCTTAAAAAGCAGTTTGGTTTTGTACACCCAGTTGTGGTAGAAAAAAAAAAAACAAAACTACAGAGTGTTTAGAAAGCCCCCAACCAACACCAGCCAAGCTGATAAAACTACAATTAAAACCCGACAGGAGTCAATGGTTTTACTGGGTAGATAAAAGGATGTTTGTGCACAGGAGTCGGTTACTGATGAGGGCAAGCTGACTACAAAAGCCAGTCATGGGAACTCTAAGAACACCTGGGCTAGAGGAGCCTGGGGGACTTGGAGGATTCTGAAAGACTGGATTGGCTGAGGGTCAAGGTCATATTGCTAGGAGAACAAACAGAAGACCTGCTTCCTAAGAGTTAAGGAAAGAAGGACCCAGATCCCAGAAAGCTGCAGAACACACCACCACAAAGACATTCGATCCATTATGCAGAGAGTCAGACACGGGAAGTGAAGCCAGAAGCCAGACCGTTACCATTTTCATGCCACAAAACCAGATGCCTTGGCCAGAGACCAGTACTTTCTCCCTAGGTGGCTCAGCCTGGGCAGGAAAGACTGATACCACCCCTATCAAAGGTTCACAGATCATTTAAGTGAGCCCTTTGGAGGACAGGCATAGCCATGATTACAGACCTCCATGGTCTCCACAGGGGGAGAAGCACATTGGCCTTACACATTAGCAGTTAGTGTTGGTTAGCACTACCCAGAACAGGCTACAAAGCACTGGGAATTATTCTTTGGACCGCATTAAGCAATATTCATTCACAAATGTATGCCATAATTGCCGATGATCACGCTGGTCTGGGAAACGGTTTTCTTCTCGGTAGATCCTAGCCTGATCTCTCTGCTAAGGTTGGGAATGTGGGTATTATTGTGACGGGTTAAGAGCAAGGAGGCACAGATATCTCAGCTGTTAAGAGGTGAATCTATCAATAAGAAACATATACTGAGGGGCCGAAGGTGTGGCTCCATTGATGAACGTCCCCCCTAGCATGCACAAAGTACTGGGTTCAGTTCCCAGTGTGGTAGTATATGCCTGTAAGCTTTATATTCAGGAGGTAGAGGCAGGAGGATCAGGAACTCAAGGGCATCCTTGTCTGCATAACACATTTAAGGGCAGAAGTCAGTCAGCATTAGATAAGCCTGCCTCAAACAAAACAAAACAGGATTGAGAGCCAACAGAATGGGCAAAGCATCATGGGAAAAAGATCTTCAGAGTAGGCAAAGCTTTGGGAAAGTGTGCCGGAGATTTTGCACACAACATCCAAAAGGTTTTAAGCTGTTTTAAGCTTTCTTCAGAACCAGACAGTGAGGTCTAGAAAGATGGTGACCTCCTAGCTACCTGTTCTTCTTGTGTACCTGATCTCTGTGTGCTCAGCTGTTAAAATGGAATTGCTGATGCCTGTCCTGTGAGATTGTCCCAAGGACCATGGCAGATATGGAGTCTGGTCATTCTCCTGAAGCACAGGGGCAGATAGGTCCTGTTGACCAGCGTGTGTAGTACATGGGATGATCCTGTGTTCCGAGGGACTTGGCAAGCCCTTGCTTGAAAGGGTAGAGTGTAGGTTATGAGAGAGGAGGCATCTAACAGGGCCTAGGAGGGGAAGTGGGGTTTGCCTGGGTGGAGGGATGGCTAACTACATAGCAGGTAATGAACAAAGACTCTGAGGCAGGAAAAGAGAACTCTTTAATCATAAGCTGCCAAGCAGTTTACACTGAGAAGAAGCTGAAGATACACAGAGGGCATCTCTATACTCAGAGTTCTATTAGGTCATAGAATGAAGTGTGCAGACTCACTTGGGCTGTCTGCTAGGAAAAACGGATGCAGATGGGGGCATGCAGAAGGAGTGCTGGAAAAGAGACAGGAAGACAGGAAGGCTCTCTCTCTCACACACTCACACACACACACACACGCATATGTGTGAGCATACACATACACACTCACACACACTCTTACACACGTATGCACGCATGCACACACACGCATACGTGTAAGTGCATACATACTCGAGAGCACACACACACACACACACACACACACACACACGGTTTATGTAAAAGCAAGTACAGAACTCTCACTTTGTGTCACTCTAAAGTTAACCTACAATCTACTTTAAGTCAATTCACTGCGTCAGAAAGTTCCAGGAATGAAACTTGATGAAAGGCAAGGACTCACCATATGTGACGATAATTAAATTTGTAGTCAACTCTTGTTGCATGGAGAAAAGCTGCTTGACCCAGACACATCTGGAAGCCCATCTGAAGTTTAGCTCTCATGGTCTATTCTGAAATGTGAGGCTAGGTTGCGAACTTTAGAAGAAGCAAAATTCAGTGTCTAAATCCTGAAATTAGTCATATGTTCAGAAAGCGACGGATCAATTCTTTTTTTTTTGGGGGGGGGGGGTCCGGAAGTTCAATTTTCTCATGAACATAATCTTGTAAACAGATAAAGATAAAGTTCTTAGCTCATAAAAGAGAAGTCTTAAAATCACCACGTATTTATTCTGCATTGGCAATCAGTAGAGGTGAGCAGTCTTTTATAGTCACACTAGTAAGAAACAATAAAGTAATTTTTTAAAATAGAGGTAAAGCAAGTTTAGTTACAGATTAAGGGACTGATAAAAAAAATTGTGACAATTCCAAAGAGGCTGTGTGATCAGTGAGCTTTGTTCTAGTTTTGTCAAATTTAAATTTTATAATGTGTGGTTTTTATCCTTCACTCATTAGACATAACTTAGGTATCAATAGCTGGCTGTTGACTAATATCTAGGAACTTCAGTGTGAATACACAGTTTTGAATTCAAGGAAAAACCAGCACATGATGTCTATTAATGTAGGTAATTACTTAACAAATCTTGAGAGATGGCTGCATTGACCCCATCAGCCCTCTGTCCGTCAGCTCATAGGTAGCCAGCCCTTGCACCTCAGAAATGGAGTAAAGAAATGTTACCAAAGTGATAACCAATTGGGAAAAAGAAAAACGGGAAAGAAAATAGCTCTTTTCACATACACAAGTGCACATGTATATGCATCTTGGTCTTCACTGCTATAACACAATGCTTGAGACTGGCCCAATTATAAAGAATAGAAGTTACCTACTTAACCACAGTTCTAGAGGCTCCCAGATCCAGGATCAAGGTGCAGGTAGGTTTGGTTATCCAATGCTGGCCTATTCTCTGCTTCCATGATACTTAGGAGATAGGTACAGGAGGATAGAGTTGTTAGGTCATCCTCAGCTAAATAGCTGGTTTAAGGCCAGTTACAGGATCAACCAGCCTAATCAAGTCTGTGATTTCCAGGTTCAGTGAGAATCCTTGTCTGTAAATAAATAAATAAATAAATAAATAAAGTTGTAGAGATGGCTCAGCAGCTAAGAGCTGTTCTGTCAGAGGACCAGGATTCAATTCCCAGCACCCACATAGCAACACACATTTGTCTTTGATCCCTGTTCCAGGAAAGCTGACACCCTTACATAGACACACATGCTGGCAAAACACCCATGCACACAAAATAAAAATAAATAAAATCATTAAAAATTTTAAAATATATTTTTAAAAACAAACAAACAAACAAAAACAAGAAAAACCAAACCGGCTACTAAAATCCAGATGTAGAGAACTTATTCCCATGGTAACTAAGGGGTACCTAGTTACTTTTACTTAGTTACTTACTTACTTAGTTAGTATGTATGTGCACATGCACACAAACAAAAGAACACTGTAGGGTGAGCATTAGTTAACTGTATGAACTTTGTTAACCTCAATGACTTAGTAAAATCTCTACTGACAAATATAATCTCATTCTGAGGTGTCTTGGAGTTAGGACTTCAACGAACGAATTGAATGTTGTCAGGAGACACAATTTGGCCACTAGAAAATGGTTTTAGGAGAAAGCAAGGCTAACATGATTTTCCTCCTGGATGGAAGTACAAGTGTCATCTACAAATAGTACTCTCTGTGGCCTAGACCCAACACCAGCTTCCCACCAGTGTGGATGTTCATCTGCTTAATTAGAGGTGTGTGTGTGTGTGTGTGTGTGTGTGTGTGTGTGTGTGTGTAAGCATGCACATGTAGGCAAGAGGTCGTCACTGAATATCTTCCTGTATCATTCATCATCTTGCTTATTGAATGCGCAAACAGGAGCAAACCAATTTGGCTATGGCTGGCCAATGAACTCCAGAGACCTATCTGTCCTCACCTTCACCCCACCTCCTACGTGTTGGGGTTACAGGAATGCACAGCTGTGTCTGACTCTTACAAGGAAGGGTTTTGAGATCTAACTCAGCTCCTCATGATTGGCAGGCAGATGTTCTATCAGTTGAGCTATTGTCCCATCCATGGAGATATTTTTACATCCCCAGTTTTAGGGAAGGGAAGTGAGAATCCTCCTCCCCTTCCTCCCCCCTCATCACATACAGGATAAGAGGCTGCTAGTGCCAGGTGGTGACAAGTCGGCCTTGGGTCCTCCTTGGTTGCTTTGTGGTAAGTGGTTGTCATGGCGGCTTCATACTGTGATTTAGAGGTCTACATTGTGAAGGAGACATTTGGAGATGGCTTCTGAAAGTAGAAATTTCTGTAAATAAGCTGGTATTTAGATTTTTTTTTTAATTTTATGAAGTTCATTGTGTCATGGTCAAATGAAAACCTTGGCATTTGGGCAGGAAGCTTGTGGCCTGGTGGGGTGGGTGGATGCTCACTCCGCCTGCTGACCTGAGACAAAGTCACTCAGCAGTCTCCAGCCAACTACAAAAAAAGGTTCTCAGGCCAGGCCTTGATAGCCCCTTCCTCCCTGAAGCTCCCTGCCTCCCACTTCCTAAAATCACATATGGAAAGGAGGAGTCTTCTAGCCTTGGGGACAAGTGATAGTGTGTTATAGGGTGTATGTATGTGTGTGTGTTTGTGTTCATGTGGTATGTGTATATGTGTGTCTATGTCTCTGTGTGTTTGTGCATGTGGTGTGTGTGTGCCTTTGTGTGTGCATGTGGTGTGTGTGTGGTAGGGTGTATGTGTAGTAGAGTTCTGTGTGTGTATCTGTGTTATGTGTGTGTACGTGTGGTATGTGTGTATATCTACGTGTGTATGTTTATATGTGTATGCATGTGTAGTGTGTGTTTGTGTGTGTAGATGTGGTGTGTATGTATGTGTGTAGTGGGGGGTCTCTGTGTGTGTGCCTGTATATATGTGTGTGCATGTGGTATGTATGTGTGCATGCATGTGGTTTGTGTGTATATGTCTGTGTGTATATATGTGTCTGCATGTGTGCCCGTGTATGTATGTATGTATCTATGTATGTGTATAGTGTGTGTGCCTGTGTATATGTGTATATGCACATGTGGTATGTATGTGTGCATGCATGTGGTTTGTGTGTATATGTCTATGTGTATATATGTGTCTGCATGTGTGCCTGTGTATGTGTTTGTGTATGTACACATATAGTATGTGTGCCTGTGTGTGTTTGTGTGTCTGTGTGTGTTCATGTGGTATGTGTGTATGTGTAATGGGGGGGATATGTGTATGTGTGTGCCTGTGTGTGTATTCTGTATGAGAGGTCTATATGTGTGTGTGCCTGTGTGTGCATGCATGTGTAATGTGTAGTGTGTGTTCCTGTGTGTGTATAGTGTGGGGAGGTCTGTGTGTGTGCATGTATGCATGTGTGATGTGTGTGTGCCTGTATGCATGTATGTATTTGTTGTGTGTGCATGTGAGTGTGAATGTGCACATGAATGTGGAGGCCAGAGGAGAAGCTTGAACATTGTTCTTCAGACACTATAGCACATCAGACATTTTGGGGTTTCTTGAGAAAGCTTATCTCTCACTGGTTTAGAGTTTGCCAAGCAGGTAAGGCTGGCTCCCCAGAGCTGGGATTGCATATTTGTGTCACCATGCTTGGGTCCTCATGCTTGGGCAGTAAGTAGTTTTTTCAGTGAGCTGTGTCCCCAGCACAGGCCATAGTTCTAATGAGATGAGGTCAGCGGAATGCACTGTCCTTCCTGAGAGGCCCTGAGTCCAGAGGAGTCAAAGGAACTCTCTGATGTCATTAAGGCTTAGCTGAGTTGTGGAGTGAAGGCCCAAGTTCTGGGTGAGGCCTGCAAGAGCCAGAAGAGTTCCTAGGGGTGGGGATTTATATCTGGCCCCCAAACCAGCCCATAAAAAGTTTAGTGTCCTCTGGGCATCATCTACACTCAAGTTCAAAGAGCTGTGAACATTGTGTATATCTCAACAATAAAATCCCCCCTCAATACCATGTAAAGTACAGAATGGAACATAGAGAGACAGGTATGCTGGTTGGAAAATGGTACTTCAGGTCTGCCTGCCTAACTATAGCATGAGTTCCACACCTGATATCAGACAGGCAAAGCATCCTGTCTGTGTAGGATGATAGCAGCTGCCTCCTGGGGGCACCGGGAGAAATCTACCGATGTGGGCTGGGAACAGTACAGAATATGGGACAAAGGAGGCTTGTCCAGGATCCAGGAATTTTCACTGAGTTGTTAAGAGAGGGAAGGAGGAAGAGAAGAAGAGGACAGGCAGACAGACAGACAGACAGACAGACAGATTGTATACACCTCCTTGTTAATGACATCAAGCTTGGGGAATGTACTTGGATTTCCTGAAGTGCTACTCAACAATCTATAATACCAAAACACTCTCTTTCCCTGTGTGGCCTGGCCTTACTCCACAGACTACACACCCTCCTCCTCCTCCTCCTCCTCCTCCTCCTCCTCCTCCTCCTCCTCCTCTTCTTCCTCCTCTTCCTCCTCTTCTTCTTTTTCTTCCTCCTCCTCTTTTTCTTCCTCCTCCTCCTCTAAAGAGAATGTCCTTTCTTTCCCTCTTTCTGAAGCTCTATGGCCTGGAGAACTGCAGGAAGCTCTGCACAATCCGGCTTAGTCTCAACTGTATCTCCTCTGCTTTGGTGTGGGATCAGTTAACCAGCAGTAGCCCCGGCCTTGATGGAGACCAATCACCAGAAACCTTTCCTCTGCCTTAGCACTGGGCCAAGAAATTCTGGGTTTTTGTTTGCTGATGTTAGACACCCCAGGGCACGCAGAGGGCCTCTAGGACTGCCAGTCTAGCAGAACTGGTGAGATCCAGATTCAGTAAAAGACCATCTTGAAATACAAGCTGAGGGGCTGGAGAGATGGCTCAGAGGTTAAAAGTACTTGCTGTGCTTCCAGAAGATGCCAGTTCAGTTCCCAGCAGCCATGTCATGTGGCTTACAATCACCTGTAACTCCAGCTCCAGGCAACTGAACACATGAACAAATGAAAATAAAATCGAATGCATATACCACTGTTATTGATATTTAAAAAAAAATAGCAATAAGGTGAAGAGATAGAAGAGGGGTCTGATATCAACCTCTGGCCTCTGGCGTGCACACATGGCTCTCCCTACCTCCATCTTGTGCTTCAGAGACAGACCTCTCGTGTCTGCCACTCTGACAATGACAATATCCTGTGAGCACACATCCCATATTCCTTACCACAGTTCTAACTTGGCCCTAAGTCAGGACCTCTCCAAGGGCATGCCATAGGCATGGTGCTACCTTCCCTTATCCCATGCATGGGGTGTTCTCATTTGCTTCTGCTGCTGTATTAAAACACCCTGAAAAAGAACAACTTAGGAGAGGAAACAGTTTATCTTACATTTTCAGGTCACCTCTCACCATTGACACAAGTCAGGGCAGGAATCTGGAGGCAGGAACCACGGTGAGTGCTGCCTACTCCTTCACTCTCTGATTTGCTCACTCATTTTATTATTCAGCCCATGACCACCTTCCTGTCTAGGCCAGGACTTCCTGTATCAATTATTAATTCATGATAATCCCCCACAGACATTTGAACAGGCCAATCTGATCTAGGGAATGCCACAATGGAGATTTTCCTCTCAGATGACTCGAGGCTCTGTCGATTTGACAGTTAAAAGCTAACTAGAACATGGGGTGTTCTAGGTACCATCTAACTGACTCACCAGATACTTGAGAGATAGTATTTGAATGCAGTCTGCACCCTCACCTGACTCCCAGACATATTGGGTTAGTGCTTCCTTTGGAGCTCACTTCCCTACCCTAAGTAATTGTTTTGTGCCTGAGGACTCCTTGCTCCCAGCATGCCCCCAGCACCTCCCATGCCTCCACTTCCCAATCTCCCAACAGTTGTCCTTCTAGGCCACTCCAGTCCTCTCTCTCCTTACTGTCCTCTCTCAGTGTCCCTTTCCACTGATTCAAGCTTGTCCCTTTACTGTCCCTGTGTGCCCATACCCTTGGCTGGTTAGCTTGAGGTTGGTACCCTATGCCATAGGCTGTGTAAGATGCTCCAGCTGACGTAAGTCACTTTCTGGTGTGGAGATGGTCAGCCTGGATGCAGTGGTTTTAGTTACCAAGCTGTTGATCCATTTCCTTCACAGAGTACACTTGGAGGAAGGGAGAGCCTCATGCCAAAGTCAGGAAGTTCCATCACCCAGTCTTGCTCTGATTTCACACCAGGATACAGGTAGAAAGACCAGAGGGCCACCAATGCTCATGAAGGACCAGGGAAGATCCCCATGGACAACATCCTGTATCCCGCAATAGTCTCCAGTCTACAAAACCATCCCAGGGCAGTTGTAAGAGAACAGCAGGGTTTTCTGGATCTATAAACACACTGCTGCTACCCGCAAGAAAGTCGGGTTGTTTTCCCTTTTGTTGATAAATCCCAATGGCCTCTTCTGAGTTCTGTCCAAGGCAGAGTGCAGCTTGGAATTCAGAACCGCACACATTTCTAACCAGATCTGTCTTCCATTAGTTAATCAGACACTATCTGAGGTCATCAGAAAGATGTGGAAAATTCCTCCCTGAGTGAATGACTTCAACAGTAATGGCTTTACGTTACATTTTGCATTTCGTTCCCCCTGGATTTAGTGTTACAGGCATCTCAGAGTGATTTCCTGTAGACCTGGTTTGTGCTTTCTGGGGCCCTGGCTCCAGCCAGCAAATAAAAAATCTAGAGTAGGCATAGCAGTGGTAGCGCACGCCTTTAATCCCAGCAAGCAGATCTCTGAGTTTGAGGCCAACCTGGTCTACAGAGTGAGTTCTAGGACAGCTAGAGCTACACAGAGAGACCCTGTCTCAAAAAAGGAAAGGAGAGGAGAGGAGGGGAGGGAAGGGGAGGGAAGAAAGGAAAGAAGGAAGGAAGGAAGGAGGGAGGGAGGGAGGGAGGGAGGGAGGGAGGGAGGAAAGGAAAGGAAAGGAAGGAAGGAAGGAAGGAAGGAAGGAAAAAGAAAGAAATTAATTTTGTGAGACTTCTCCTGGGGAGACATGATTGCCTCCAGGTAGCTCACTTATGACAGACGGAAGAAACTGTTCTATCCTAGTCTAATTTGGTGAACCAGGTGAGTTTACTGCTGTGATAGCTGCTTTGCAATACAACCAGGTCCCATACAACCCTGGAGCTCTCTGCACAACTAGCAGGCAGTTCCGCAGAAGAGTCCCCTTTAACTAGCACTCAATGACTGCTTACGTAACCCCAGGCAGCCTCCCCCCCACCCCCCTCCCCCAGAATCTTTGTTTTCTTTTGAGTTCTTGTAACTCTCTTGTGGGTTTCATGAGCAGTCTCTCCTCCAGGAATGCTTCTGAGGAAAGACCAGCCCTCTTTTGTCTTCAGGAGACTGGGCAGCCTCGGGAGCTACTTCTTGGTTTTGTTCCTTGTTTGAGACCTACGTCAACAGCAGTGTTTGGAAAGCCTGAAGATGGGACGTGAGTGGGTGTCTGAAGCCCCTCCCACACACAGCTATGCTGTATGGGAAGCAGGGGTGTGAGCTCTGGAAGGACTTCCGGGTCTCTGGGCTTGCAGTGGCCCATTGTATGCAGATCTGGGTGGTTCCTCAGCCCGCACCAGGCACCAGCTCCACCTTCAGCTGATACAGAACTGGGTCAGCGCCTCTGCCTAGCTAGGAGGAGCTTTGAGCTGGTTACTCATTCTTACTCATGGAGGTTCTGCAATGCCTCAACGCCAGCCCCAACCTCCGGTCTCCCACATGCATACCGAGCCTCCCGGTCCATCTGGAGAGCATCGAACTGAGAGGGTTGAAAGGAGATCCCAGACTTGTAAAACCAGATGCTGGGGGTGGCTCCTCTAGGCTGGCTCCCCCCATCCGCCAGCCAACAGTTTTTGTTTTGTTTTTTAAAAATTTTTTAAATGTCACACCCTAGGAGCAGAGCATCCACTGAACCTGAACTGCTGGTGTGGGACAGGGTGGGGGTGGGGGATAGAACTGATAGGGTGGGAGTAAAATAATCAAAGTGATAAAAAAAACAAAACAAAACAAAACAAACTGTTGCATTCTCAACCACGGGTTTGAGGCAGGCACTGTCCCTACGTAAACAAAGGCACTCCAGTAAACAAAGGCACTCCAGAATCTCCCGTTCTTGCTTCCCCTCACTCCTGACTCTTGTCAACCCCCTCTCCAGGTTCCCCCAAGATCTGCAGTGCTGTATTTAGTTGCTGGGGAAGGAGAAATAGTTTCTGGCCAAGGTTGATCTACTTGACTGTGACTTTAAACGCAAAATGTCCCTCGCAGGCTTATTCGGTAGAAATGATGTTTGGGGGAGACATGGAACCTTTAAGAGCTGGGGCTTAGCTAGAGGAAGTAAGTCACTGGAGGGGTCTTAACCAGGTCCTGCTTTCCTGAGGAGCTACAGCCTCCTTTCCACTTCCTAGTCTGACTGTCAGGTCAGGAGCTCTAGCACAGCCTTCAGCTACCCTGAACTCCCCCGCGTGGTCCCCACGGTGAAGGATGGACTCTCTCGACTCAAGATGCTTTTGTCCAAGATTTTGTCAAGGCAGCAAGAGGTGTAATCAATACAGGCACATCCTTCCAAAGGGCTGCATCGTGGAGACCGAGGGCGTGGTCGCATCAAGGGTTCCAATGCTGACAACGCACAGAGCAGGGCTGTCAGAGGTGACACATGTGACCTGGCCAGTGAGATGGCAAAGTGCCCAGGTCATGTCTGTTTCCCACGGGTTTTCCTGTTCTTCTCTCTCCCCTCCCCCTACATATCTTCTGAGCTGTGGGTGGGCTGCCTGGGAGCCAAAGGCCACACAGATCGCAGAGGTATGCCTCAGATTGTCACTGTGACCCTGTCAACTGGGGTACATTTGCAGCCAAACCTTTCCACCATTCCCAGAAAGACATGGAACTGCCCCACTTCCTCTTGAACACCTGCCGGTCTGAGGTGAAGCCTCTACAGAAGAAATACGCTCAGTAGCCTCCAGGAAATCTGTCCATCTTTTAGTAGGATGCAGAGGGCTGCAAAAACCTGCAAACCTCTTGGGTTGTGCCCAGGGACTGTCACCTGGATGGTGACGTTGGCTGATCAGCTTGGCCCCACCCCAAATCCTGTTTGGCTTGGTTTTTTTTGTAGGAAGGCAGGAGCTAAAGGCCTAGAGAATGAGGCAACAGCTTCCCCAGGGTGAGTTCCTGCCCAGAGCTGGTATCTGGTTTCTCAGCCAAGCATGGGTGGCTCTGGCTGACTCCGCTGACTCCCAGTTCGGATTACACATTGCACACGGCTTGTCTCTTGTTTGCCTGGACACTGACCCTTGGTCCCAGTTGCATGCTGCGCACTGGCTCTCTAGGTTTGTCTGGATTGTTGATCCTCAATCCTCCTCACATTCTAAACATTAGTCACCTACCTTGGCTGATTCTACATGCACACTGCACACTGGCTGGCTGTTTGCTTGGATACTGATCCCTAATCCTGGTTGTGCAATGTACACTGGTTTTCTATGGTTACTTGCAACCCATCCTTGATCCTGCTGGTACTTTGTACTCTGTCCTCTAAGTGTGGCTGGTGAGTCCTCCCAGAGAAAGGACACAGACTCTGTGACCTGGAAGTTACAGGCCCAGATTCAGGTCTTACTTGCAGACAACCCGACCCTATTTTCAGAAGACACTCAGCTTTCTTGGAGTCATAACAGGCATGTTCTTGAGACTCAGGTTCACCTTCATCTTCAAAGGGCAGGACATGGCAGAACGCTTGAAACCAGAGCATGGGATGACAAGGGAACTTTGTCGACCACTGGGACAGCTTTGCCCCACTTTGTACCCATTTCCCAGGCAGCCATGTTGCTGACGGTCATGTCCGATTCTTTCAGCATGCAGGTTACAGCTGCACAATGGTACCAACTTCTTCTTACTCCTCACAGAGGCTGTGTCTAGTGATGTTTTGTGCTGTGTGAGCTAGGAAGCTGGGGGATACGCACTCCTATTCTCATGTCTGTCTGAGGTCTCAGATCCTGGCAAGGATCACACATTCGGGGATTGCTTGGGACTCAGCCAATCTAAGCCCCTACCCCCACCCACAGGGGAATTGTGGAAATGCCCCTGTCCTTCTTGAGAGTGAAATGTAGGCAGTGAATACCTAGGACTTCACCTGTGGGGTGTAGAGAGCCACTGTGGCAGAAGTTCTGGTTGGCAAGGGACCTGTCCATGCTCACAGCAAATCAGTGGAAGCCCTTAAGGGAGCTTGACTCAGCACACACACGTACATGAATGTGCACACACACATTCACACTTATTCACACATGCATACTCGTACACACATGCATGTACACACACACTTGTATACACACATTCATACCTGCACACACATACACACACACACATGTATATACACAGGCACACTCTTACACACATACACACACACATGCACATGCACAGCTGAAGAAAAAAGAAGAAGGATGGTTAGCAAACAGCAGGTGAGCAGCTATGTGAGAGAACCGTCAGGGAGAATGTTATAGGGTAGCCTGAGTCAAAGCCTGAGTCCTGGCAGCTATAAAAAGTTAGCTGAGGCTACTCCTCCCCAGTTAAAGAAGTAGCAACAAAAGGAGAGAAAGAAGATTTATTCTTTGTGACCACAGTGGGAAGAACAAAGGGATCTAGCGACCCCCAGGTCCATCTCCAGGATCCTGGCATGATGTTTGAGATCAAACAGAGAGCAAGTGGATACACAGAGAAGCAGATCTGGTCAAGGTGTGGCCCCACCGGTCACTGAGCCACCACCACCTGGGCTCCAGTCTCCTGCAAGGGAGGTGGTATGACACTCGGTCAGAACTGTGTAAAATCCCTTCCTGGGGGACTCTGGCTGGCACCAGGTTTCTCCATCTAACAGCTCAAGATTCCCAGAGGAATTCCAGTTTCTTGGAGTCCCCAGTAGCCTGACAGCCAAAAAATAGGGTACAAGTGTCTCTTTAGAAAATTGTCACAATGAAAGTCATGGGAAGATGGGAAGATGAAGCCCTGGCTGAAGAAGGAAGGCCATGTGGCATTTCACAGTATGGTTGACCCAGGTGACAGTTGAGGAACATCCCATGAAGGGTGATGAGTTACAAGTGCCCACAGGGAAAAAAGACACAGGACAACCAAGGTCACATCAGAGGGAACTAGACGCTCCCCCACACACACTGCTATGACACCTGAGCTCCGTGAGGCAGAGGGCATTCCTGGGACCTTGTGGGCAGGACTCAGGCCACATGCAACCCTGTCTTTCTAGTCATCAAGGTAGCCGTCCAGCCGGATTCTGCAGGAAGGATCTCCATCAAGGATGGGAGGGCAAGCCCTGAGTGAAGAAAAGATTTTGGAGGACAGCAGGCAGTGGGAGTGGGATGAAGACACAAGGGATGTCTGCCATGTTTTGGTTTTATGGGAAAACGGAGAAAGCCTTTCTCAAAAGCGGCGATTACCGAGGGTGAATAGGAAAGAAACCACAGGAAAAATTTTTTCCCTAGGACCAAAAATCTAAAAGAAAAAAGTTTCCCCAAACTTAAACAAAATTAGATTGAGAAATTCCACACGGTACCTAAGGGACCAAGTGGCTCCTGGTGCTTCCCACTGGCGCCAGCCTCAAGCCCTAACGGCCGCCTGGGGAAGGGACACTAAGTTGATCCTCAGGATGCAGAAAGTCACACGGTTCTTCCTTGCAGAACCCTTTGTTGCTGAAAGTTGGAAGCAGTTTATGTGATCCTCAGTAGGAATAGCAGCTGATGACACCCCACCCAGCACACACACATACGTGAACGTGCACATACACATTCACACTTGTACACACATGCATACTTGTGCACATGTATACACACATGCACGTGAACACACATATGTACATACACATTCATACCTGTACATGCATATACACGCATGCACGTATATACACATGCACACTTGTACACACATGCACATACACATGCACATACACGCACACAAGCATGCAAACAAACACACCTGTACCTGTCTAGGCACCTCTCCTCTTTTCCTACCCCCTTGGCAGGTTAGGTGGAGACCCCCAGATTCCTTGTGGCCCCTTCACTTAAGGCCCTCGGGTGTTGGCAGCCTTCAGGATCCACAAGGTGATTTCCCCATGACACCCTGGGCTGAGTACCATCCAACATTAAAGAAACAAAGTAACCCTCTAATTACAAGATGAAACTCTGCCTTCAAAGAATGACAGGAGGCCAGACTGCAGGAAGAGCTGCTGCCGGGGCCTGGGTGGTCTTGCTGGTGTTTGCTGCTCCATGATTTGATTAAATGAAAGCCATGCATTTGGGGACTTTTTTTTTTTTCAATCAAGAAACATAGGCGTCATTCAGCCCTTTGTAGCAAATTATAGGGATTTTAGGTGAATGAGAAGTCGTTAGCCTCCACCGCAATCACTTCCCCTATTAGGCACTATGTATCTGTATCTGATGGTAAAAGTTATGCCATGCCTTAAAAAATAACAATTTAAAGAAAAAAAAAATCCCTCACAATTGCTCCGCTGCAGGGTGTGGGGTCAAGCTCTGTTTACATGGAACCCCACCCCCATCCTCCCCACCCCACTCGCTCCTCTGACATCTGATCTTTGTTAACTTCTGGATCTAAATCTACTTGAGTCTTGTGCCTACCGACCCTTTAATTAGCATGGTATCTTAAATTGCTCTCAAATTGAGATGGCTGTGGCTGGGTTCTTATCTGTGGAGGTAGAGGCCTTAGGCCTCCTGCAGGGCCCACATGGCTGAGATTTCATCTGTCCAAGCACAACCCCTTGTCCCTGGACTTTCTGGGACTGAGCCTGGAAGGCTGCTCCAGCCATGACTACAGTGGCCATCTCAGCAGGAGACTGGGAGGACTCCCATCCCTGCCCTGGCTCTTCCAGGTTGCTAGTTGCTGCAGGGTGTGGATGAAGGAGAAAGGGCTTTAAAGTCTCCAAGTGCCAGGGCTGGCCCCCGGTCCCTGCATCTCGAGGTTGGGCTGTTGAGACACCCCACACAGCTGGTGAAAATCCTGGGCCCACAGACTCACTAATAGCAGTATCTGTGGTAGGGAAACCCTTAGTCTCTGTCTAGGCCAAAGGTCAAAACAACCACTCTTAGGGAACCTGAACCAGCCCAGTGAAAACAGTGAAGACAAAGTTTTGGGGGTAAAGTGCTGGTTGCCCCAGAGGCAGGAAGAGAGTTCAAGGCTGGTCTGGAGGACTTAGGAAGGCCCATAGAGGTGCTGCTGTGAGGTGTGTGTTGGGGGGGGAGGGGAGGGGAGAGGAACCTTGCATGTATCTAGTGATGTGTTCTTTAAGAGAATAAGCCCTAGAGTCATCTAGGAGATAAACCTTTTGCCCTTCTCTATGATCGAAGGTCCTGTCCTGTAAACCTCAGCGGCGCATGCACTGTGCCAGCTGCCTCATGCTCAGAACACGTCCCCTCCATGAGGGACTGAAGTGGAAAAAACCTTCCTTCCTTCCTTCCTTCCTTCCTTCCTTCCTCCCTTCCTCCCTCCCTCCCCTCTCCCTCTCTCCCTTCCATCATTCCTTCCTTTTAAAATTGCTCTGCTCAGACATTTTGTCACAGCAACAAGAGAAGAAAGCACCACACACAGTAAAAACCTTTCCTCTTTGTAAGCTGACCCCCTCCGTTACTTCATCATAGCAAAGGAAAGGTGATTGACACTCCAGCTTTCCCTTCAGCACTCACTGCCAAGGGAAGTGTGACAGGAAGTCGACACGTGAGCTAAAGAGTGTCACAGGTCCTATTTGCACAGAACTTGCCACAGAGCTGAGGGTAAACAGGACTCGATTTCCACTGGTAAAAATTTAACACAGGGTGAGCTTGCTGACAGCAAAGTGTACCTTAAGATTGTTCTGGGCCTGATAGCTAATGTCAACAGGGGCTAGGGGCAGGGGAGCTGTCTCAGATCCCAAGGACCAGCTGCAATCTGCTTAGGTTCCCAGCTTCTGCCTGTCCTGGGCCCTGGGATAAACAGAACTGAGGTGAACTGGGAGGGTGGTGTGATGGGGGTGTTGGTGGCTGAGGAATCTCAACCCTGCCTTTCCCTCTTCAGTCCCCTGCAGTCTGGGAAGCCTGCAGGGCCTGCCAGCCACTCAGATGTCAGGGTGACCAATAGAATCCTGAACAGAAATAGCCAGACATGGAAAATGATCCCTATAACCCAACTGGGGACAGAGGGTGGTCACCAGTAGGGACAGAGCTTTGAGTGTCACTTTAGAGGTGGTTTCCCTGGCATCAGACATTCCCTTCAAACAGTGGAGACATTTTTATGAGCATAAGACTAAGTGAAGGAGCTAAATTACTTCTCTCATGTCAGCTCAATCCAAAGAACACTTAATTAAAAAAACAACTTTCAGGGCACTAAAATTACTGACCTATTTATCTATCTGTATTTATCTGTCTGTCATTTACCTACCCATCCATCTGTCGTCTGTCTACTCTGAATGTAAGTATTTGAGTAGCTGATCGCTTCTACCAAAAATGGGTGGGGAAGTTAACAATATCTTACATACTATTATTTACATGAGCTAAAGCCATTGTGTAGCCTTATATGTTCCCAGAATAGTTCAGAAATATGGAAAGAAAGAAAAGAAGGTAGGAAGAAAGGAAGGAAGTACAATAGGAAGAAAGGAAGGGAGGGAGGGAGGGAGGAAGGAAGGACAATAGGAGGAAAGGAAGGAAGGGAGGGAGGAAGGGAGGGAGGAAGGAAGGAAGGAAGGAAGGAAGGAAGAAGGAAGGAGGGAGGAAGGAAGGAGAGAGGAAGAAAGGAAGGGAGGGAAGGAGGGAGGGAGGGAGGAAGGAAGGACAATAGGAAGAAAGGAAGGAAGGGAGGGAGGAAGGGAGGAAGGGAGGAAGAAGGAAGGAAGGAGGAAGGAAGGAGGGAGGGAGGGAGGAGGGAGGGAGGAAAGAGGGAGGGAGGAAGGAGGGAGGGAGGGAGGGAGGAAGAAAGGAAGGAAGGAAGAAAGGAAAGAAGGAAGGAAGAAGGAAGGAAGGAGAAAAGAAGGAGGGAGGGAGGAAGGAGGGAGGAAGGGAGGGAGGAAGGAAGGACAATAGGAAGAAAGGAAGGAAGGGAGGGAGGGAGGGAGGAAGGAAGGACAATAGGAAGAAAGGAAGGAAGGGAGGGAGGGAGGGAGGAAGGAAGGACAATAGGAAGAAAGGAAGGAAGGGAGGGAGGAAGGGAGGGAGGGAGAGAGGGAGGAAGGAAGAAGGAAGGAAGGAGGAAGGAAGGAGGGAGGGAGGAAGGAGGGAGGGAGGAAGGAAGGACAATAGGAAGAAAGAAGGAAGGGAGAGAGAGGGAGGAAGGAAGGAAGGAAGGAAGGAAGGAAGGAAGGAAGGACAATAGGAAGGAAGGAAGGAAGGAAGGGAGGGAGGGAGGGAGGAAGGAAGGACAATAGGAAGAAAGGAAGGAGGAAAGGAAGGAAGGGAGAGAGGGAGGGAGGAAGGAAGAAAGGAAGGAAGGAAGGACAATAGGAAGAAAGGAAGGAAGGAAGGAAGGAAGGAAGGAAGGGAGAGAGAGGGAGGGAGGAAGGAAGGAAGGGAGGGAGGAAGAAAGGAAGGAAGGAAGAAAGGAAGGGCAAAGATGGAGGGGAGACAGAGTCTCACACAGATCATAGATAGCTGAATATGACCTTCAATTTCTGGTCTTCCTACCTCTGCCTCCTGTGGGCTGGAGTGACAAGCATGTGTCATCAGGCCTATTGCTGGAGAAACATTTTTAAAAAATAAATACTGTAGGAAGGCTGGAGAGATGGCTCAGCAGTTAAGACACTCTTACAGAGGATCTCAGTTCAGTTCCCAGCACCCATGTCAGACAGTTCACAGCTGCCTATAACTTTCCAGCTTTACAGGATCTGACTTCTCTTGCTTCCTGGGACACTTCTACTCACATATGTGCACACATGCATGTGAGCACACACACATACACATATAAACACTACTGGGAGCCATCGTCTTCAGTTGTAGCCACTGGTGGCTCCAGAGCATAGTTCTAATCCCATGACCATCCTGGACAAACCCAGAGGGACACAAAGACAACAAAAAGATGTCAATGTGAGGAAGATCTCATAGGGAAGAGAGCAGACAGGAGATCAAGAAAGGTAGGAAGCATCATCTCTGAAGTGTCCCAACCCAGGGCTCCAGGGAGCTACAAAGCAAGGATTCTTGTGCTACTTTGTGACAGAAAGAGAAAATGGAGTCAGGATGTACCCCCAACTCACATGTGCCAGGACGTACCCCATGCTGAGGGTGAACTTGTGCATGCACCCCATGCTCGGAATGCACCTGTGCACACACCCTATGCTCACACATGTCAGGTCGTACCCGCCACTCACATGCATCAGGAGATACTCCACACTAGGGATGCAGTTGTGTGCTTTAAGAACTGTCTCACTGTTGTCAGGTGTCTGAACAGCTGAGCTGCAGAAAAAGGATAAATCGTATACTTGAAAGACTGAAGCAGAGACAAGCCGCTGCTGAAGGGAGCGTAAGGAATGGTGCCCGTGTGGGGGGAGGGGAGGGAAGGATCCATAAAGCACAAACAAGCCTCAACAGTCTTATTTACTTTACCCTTAACCCAGCTCTCAGACAGACCTCTGTAACTGCTCATTATCACCAAATGCCCTTTCAAGTGTTGAATTGCTAAAGAAAAATCTAATTTGGCTCTCCAGATGACGTGTAAGACATATTGATTCATTCTGATTGGCCTAAGGGGGGTACATAAGCCCAAGCAGCTGCCTCCTGCCTTCTTCCCACTCACAAAGGACACACACATACACACACATACACACACACACACACACACACACACACACTTGTACACACACACACACACTGTCCAGGAGTGTCCAGTCCTTTAACATTGTCATCTACCAAGTTCACACTTTTAGGACGTGCAATGGAGATAGAAGAAACTTTCAAAAACATGGTAATTGTGCGGGCACATGTGTGCAGCTGAAGCAGTACACGTGAAGACTAGAGTATGACCCCGGCCTCTTCCTCTATCATTCCTACTGTTAGTGCCTTCAGACAGAGTTTCTTAACTGAACTCAAGTCTCATCCATTCTGCTAGGCTGACTGGCCAGGACATTCTCCACCCTGCAGGGCCAAACATACACAGACATGCTTAGCTTTTCACCTGGGTGCTGTGGATTCACACTCAAAAATCTAGGCTTGCAGAGCAAGCATTCTTAACACTGAGCCATCTCCCCAGCCCTGTCATCATATCTTAGGCTTTTGTGTTGGGCCGTATCCCTGTATCCCTGTATCCCTGCATCCTTACATCCCTGCATCCCTGCATCCCTGTATCTCTGCATCTCTGCATCCCTGAATCCCTGCATCTCTGCATCCCTGCATCCCTGCATCCCTGCATCCTTACATCCCTGCATCCCTGCATCCCTGTATCTCTGCATCTCTGCATCCCTGAATCCCTGCATCCCTGCATCTCTGCATCCCTTCATCCCTGCATCCCTGCATCCTTACATCCCTGCATCCCTGCATCCCTGCATCCCTGTACTCGCAGGTGGCCTTGGCCTCACATGGCCTGTTGTCCTTGGTTGGACATGCCTATTGGGAACATTTTTTAGTAGGGATTTGTGTAAGAGCTACTGGGCTGTAGTGTCATGTTCAACTTCCTGATCATATTGAGGCAACTGAGTCCAGCTTCTAACAGACTCTCAAATCACAGAGACTGAACTTGAAACATGTGTGCAAACTCTGGGACATACTAATTCACTAAAGAGGTTCAACAGGTACCCAGCCAATGGCCATCAGTTTCTAATTCATTTATCTGTAATCTATCTGTCATCTATCTATCTATCTATCTATCTATCTATCTATCTATCTATCTATCATTTTATCAATCCATGTATCTATCATCTGTCTGTCTATAGTATGTGCATAAGTCTCCGTCTCTCTGTGTGTCTGTGTGTGTGTATGTATGTGTGTGTGTGTGTGCATGCTACTCACACATGTGTGGAGGTCAAAGGCCAACTTCCAGGAGTCAATGTTCTCTTCCCACCAGGTAGGAACTGGGGAACAAACTTAGATCATCAGTCTTAGCAGCGTCGTTATGCAGTGAGCCATCTCATCAGCCCATGGTCCTTGATTTCCCAAGGTGCAGAAGTGCAGTTGAGAAAAGGAGCTGCTTTGAATATAAACCCCAGGACTCCATGGGGGGCTGCCTTCTGCACAGAATGAAGCATGTTCACATCCTTATGTTCCCTAATAATGGCAGGGGAGATGGCTCAGTTGATAAAGTCTTTTCTTGCAAACATGAAGTAAAAGACAGATAGTAAAAGACTCTGTCTCACAAAACAAGGTTGATTGCTTCAGAAGAACAACACCCAGGGGGTGTGCTCTGGCACACTCGCAAGTTCACACTCACAAACATGGGAACACAAGTACAAAACACACACACACACACACAAGATATTTTCAATAAAGATAAGGTGATTGGAAAATAGAAGTGTGTAAACAGAAGCTGCTAAGGTGGGTACTGACTTCAACTGCCACCAGTTTATCAACCTGCATATGGACCAGGCACATCAGCTTCTGATCTAGTCAGCCCTTAACAGAGTACTAAGGAAATACTGAGTTAAGGTCCATGGTTAAACTACTTCCTCCCAAGGCGAAAAGGCAGACAACAAAGCCTCCATGGGATCCTAATCTGCAATCCCCTGTGCTTTGCTGCCTCATCTTAGAGAGGCCTGGCCTGGCATCTGTCCTGAATCTTGGATACCTGGTGTAGTAATACTCCTCGGGAGTGAGCCTGAGTAGGTTTTGTCTTGGTCTTTGGGGCACTATCTCTAGCATCAGAACAGGGGCCATTGGTCATTGTGGCGATCTGGCTCTGAGCACAAATTCAGTGGCTGACACACAATGAGTGCTCAATATACACAGGTGATGAAGTAGGTGCCCTGGAACTCGGTTACTGACATTCATCAAGGCCAGTTTGCCTCCAATACCCCCAGTCTCTGCTTCTGGAGTCCTGGGGTTATTGGTGAGCTGTGCATGGAATTTGCAAGGGTGTGAAGGATCCCCTCTCTTCACCGCAAGCTCTTTAACAACTGATCCATTTCCCAGCTTCAACTGTATTTTCTGATGCAGTAAAAAGTTCACCCCGTTGTTTAATTTGTAAAAAAAAAAAAAAAAAAAAAAAAAAAAAAGCATGGGCTGATGACTGCATGGAACAGTTTATTATTTATAAATGTCTTAGTTAGGATTTTACTGCTGTGAACAGACACCATGACCAAGGCAACTCTCATAAGAACAACATTTAATTGGGTCTGGCTTACAGTTCAGAGGTGGCAGCATCCAGGCAGGCATGGTGCAGGCACGAGCTGAGAGTTCTACATCTTCATCTGAAGGCTGCTAGGAGAAGACTGACTTCCAGGCAGCTAGGATGAGGGTCTTAAAGCCCACACCCACAGTGACACACCTACTTCAACAAGGCCACACCTCCAAGTGCCACTCCCTAGGCTGAGCATATTCAAAGCATGACAATAAGCCTCCTCCCCCTCCTTTTTCCTACTAATATTTTTAAAACGGGGTTTCACACTAGTCCAGTGGTTTTCAACCTGTAGATCATGACCCCTTTGGGAGTCACATATCAAATATTTACATTAAGATTCATAACAGTAGCAAAATTACATTTCTGAAGTAGCAATGAAATAATTTTATGGTTGGGTGACATCACAACATCGGTAATTGTATTAAAGGGTCACAGCAGTAGAGAGTTGACAACCACTGTTGTACGGGCTAGATCTAGCACAAGCTGAGGTCTGAGATTCACTCTGTAGCCTAGCTTGGCCTTGAACTTGAAGCAACTCTCCTGCTTCAGCCTCCCTAGTGCCATCATACTCCTAGACTGGAGCCATCATACCCTACTTTATTTTGTTCCGTTTTTTCGATTTTTACCTTTATATTACACAAAATGTATTTTGAAACATTAATACAAAATGAGTTAATACAATAACTATTGATATATTTGACCAATAGATCCCTACATGTCAGGGGCCGAAGTGTACACCCACCTCAGTCAAGAGAGCCACGGGGTCAAGAAAACAACTAAGCAGTTGGTGACATACCTTATTGGAGTCAGAAATGGGCAGGTCAGAGATATGAAAGGCTACTTTTGAACTCTTTGGGTTTGCTATGTACAGGGATACAGAACGGGGAAAATAATAAACTTAAGACTGACTTCTCTACAGTCCTTCCCCTTTCATAAACTGTGTTCATATTGAAATTGTATTTGCTCCCTGCCAATGAAACCCCCACCCTGTGCTCACATTTCCCTCCAGGAGGCCCAGGGGATCGATTTTACATCTGGTGTTGTTTCGTTTATTGGTGCTGCTGATGGGAGACACCCTTCAGCTGGAGTCTCTGCAGGCTGTTAAAGATGAGTTCGAATGGGAAGACGCAGGCTACCATTATTTGGAGCAGGCCAGTTTTAAAGCTAGAAAAGCACACCTAAATTAGCAGAAACTGGAGTCCTATATAATGGCAGGCTCACAATATCAGAGGTTTTCAGACTTTAATAAACCTCCAACCTGAGGGTTGGTTGGCTATGTGGCTCAGTTGGTTAGAGTTGCCTAGCATGCATCGAGCTTTAATAAAAACTAAGTGAGGTGATGAGCCTCACACACCCATCATCCAAGAAGAGACAAGAGAATCAGGAGTTCAAAGTCATCTTCAGCTAGCCTAAGGTATGATACCCTGTCCAGAGAGAAGAGAAAGAGAAGAGAACCTGTTGTTGTAGGTCATATTTGACACTTGTGACTCTGAGGACCAAAGAAAATCAGAAAGAAACTCCAGGTTGTATTTTTCTGTGTCTGGGTGGGTTTTTCCAATGCGAGAACCAATCGGATTTGTCGGCCGCTTCCGACTTCATGGGAGATGATGAGAAATGTATCCTGTAAGATGAAGTTACTAACCCATCAGAAAGAGTTCCCAGGAAACCCAAATAGACCTTGGGTATTTATTGAACACTTCTAGAGATGGTGAATGGGATGTGGCTATTTCATCCAAAGGCATCTCAGCCCTGAGCACATCTGTCCAGCCATATCTACGAGAGCCATGCCAAACTCGTGCATTGCGTGATCTACATTATCCATTGCAGAGAATGTCACAAGTCATCGCGACTGTTCAGGGTACCTCTGCTGTGAGCCTCGTGTGCAGGCACTGGGTGACATCATGCATTTCCTCTTCAGTGGGGTATGTGTGTTCCTATAGCTGCCATGACATATTACCAGAAGCTGGATGCTTCAAACAAAAATTATCTGGCCGCGGTGGTGAAGACACACCTTTAAATCTCAGCACTCAGGAGGCAGAGGTGGGTGGAGCTCTGTGAGACCAGGCACTGGGAGGAACTTGATACACCTCCTCCAAAAAAACCACACCTCCTAGTCCTTCTCAAACAGTTCCACCAACTGGGAACAAAGCATTTAAATATATGAGCCCCTGGAGGCCATTCTCATTCAAACCATCACAGCCAAATGTAGGAATGATTGCTCCAGTCCTTTTCTCACTAGAAACAGAAACTTCCTTCAGTTGGCTCTCTGTAAGTTCACAGGGCTGCATTCAAAAACTCAGTAGAGTGAGTCACTGTGGCTGACATAACACGGATTGTATTTTCGGGAGAGGATTAAAGACTGGCCTAAACGTGCCATGAGAGAAGTGGCATTCTGTGTGTCTCTTCCTTTAATCTTGTAGCACAACATCCTTCACCCTGATTCCTTTCTCTCTCCACGTTCCAGTACAGCATGAAGACAGGACAAGTGCTGAGTTTCTTCTGCCAGCGAGACCCAGCACCGTGAACATTTGGACCACGCCCCATCCCTCCTCTGCAGCAGGGGTCACTGCTCTTAAAGAACTCGGGTTTCTCCTTGTTCTTTATTTCTGTTGCTTTGATAAAATGCTCTGACAAAAGAGTAACCTAAAAGATGAAGGGTGTATTTGGTTTATAATCCCAGTTTATAGTACATTAATTGTGAGGGAAACTGAGGCAAGAACTTTAAGCGGCTAGTCACATCCCTTCCAAAGTCAAGAGCAGGGGATTGAACAACTGCATGCATGCTTCCTTGGTTGCTTGTGCTTAGCTAGTTTTTCCTACTCTTATGCAGTTCAGGACTCCCACCCCACCCCCAGCACCCTCCAACCCCTTGGCCTAGGGAGTGGAGCCACCCACAGTGGGATGGTCTTCCAACATCAATTACCTTAATTAAGACAATTCCTCAAAGATATGCCCACAGGCCAACCAGTGTAGACAATCTCTCATTAAGATTCTCTTCTCAGGTGGTTCTAGGTAGTGTCTGGTTGACAATTAACTTTAACTATGCTGCTGCCCTTGGTTGAATTTGAATGGCCTGCCCAGACAAGTTTTCATTTAGGCTGCAAATCTCATGCCTGGTTTGCATTTTAGTGATTTGCCCTGGGAGTATTTTCTGCCTAATGAATACGTGCTGGTAAAGAACCCACGACTGTGGGGAACAGATGAAATATTGAGTAGATGTGTGTTGTTGATGTGGGTGTGGCTATGACAAGGATGCCAGTGCCTCAGACCCATGGGAATGGCAGGCCTTCCCCTGTGTAGGGGAAAATAGCTGGTGCAACTTTCTCCTCCAGGATGACTGTAGCTGGAGACTGTCTCCCTGGAGACAGAGACTCCTTAAGGAGATTAGAATAAACACACTGTGTTTCCCCAGGCTGCTGGTGTGCACAGCCTGCTCAACGCCAGCGTGCGTGTATCTGTGCCTTCCTTTCATTTATTCATTCCCTCATTCCCCGTCCCTCGTCAGGTCAAATTCAGAGCTGTGCAAGTTGCTGCACAGGACATCCTGAAACACATTGCCACCGACATCACCGTGTAAGCATATAAGCGCACGGAAGAGGGGGCTTCTGCAGAAGCAATCGGGGCTTGCAGCACTTGGCCTACTCAGCAAGACTTTCCTCATGGAGGGTTTCTTCACACAAAGAGCTGTGTGCCAAGCATCATTATTGGTCACTGTGAAACATCCAGCTCCTTCACACAGTATCCTGGCAAGGTATTGGTCATTGTGAGTAAAGGTTTGTTTTTTTTTTTTTTCTTCCACATTTTTGACAGAAACAACAAGGAGAACATTTATTTAGGGTCAGGGTTTCTGGTTCACGGTTGGCTCTGTTTCAGGGGCCTGAGCAAAGCAGAGCATTGTGTTGGCAACACAAGGTACAGAAGCAAAGTTGTTCCCCTCATGGTGGGCAGAAGAGAGGGTGGCAAGGTCAGATACACCCTCAAGTACCAGCTCCCAGAGGCAAACTTCCTCCAGCTAATTTTGAACAAAATATGATCAAAGTGAACCCAGCAATATGTAAAAAGAATTACATACACCTGCCTTAGTAAGGGTTTCATTGCTGTGAAGAGACACCACGACCATGGCAACTCTTTTTTTTCCCCCCGTCTTTCAAGACAGGGTTTCTCTGTATATCCTAGAACTCACTGTGTAGACCAGGCTGGCCTCGAACCCAGAAATCTGCCTGCCTCTGCCTCTCAAGTGCTGGGATTAAAGGCGTGCGCCACCACTGCCCGGCGACCAGGCAACTCTTATAATGAAAAATATTTAACTGGGGCTGGCTTACAGTTCTGTTTTGGTGGAAAGCATAATAGCATGCAGGTAGACATGGTGCTGGAGAGGTAGCTGAGAGTTCTACATCTGGATTGGCAGGCAGCAGGAAGAGAGAGTAACACTGGGCCTGGCTTGAGCTTCTGAACCCTCAAAGCCCACCCCCAGTGACACTTTCTCCAACAAGGCCACACTTCTTCAACTAGGCCACATCTCCTCCATCAGGGCCATACCTCCTAACAGTGCCACTCTCTCTGAGCCTGTGGGGTCATTTCATTCAAACTACTACAACCATATTATTCCTGCTATACAAATCTAATTTCGTATTAGGAAATTTATTCGATGGAATGTACCTTATCAGCAAACAAAAGGAGCAAAATCAGAAGAAAATAGAAATGGGGTGACAAAATCCAATGTTCATTCACGAGAGGAACTTGGGGCAAGTTAACAGAGAGAAGGAGACAATACAGCTTGCTCGCACACCAAATGAAACTAACTGGATGCCTGCGATTAACACGGGTGGTGCTGAACACAGCTGGCATGTCTGCCTTGGATTTGATCCCATAGACACACTGTGTGTGCCTGTGGAGAGGCGGGAAGTGGAGTCACGAGAATCGCTGCGAGTTCATGAGCCTGAAACAACATCACAGAAACAGAGATGCCCTGAATCAACAAGGTACATGGAGAGAACTGATGCTCCCTAGTTGTCACGTGCCCTCCATGGGGACACAGCAGACAAAAGAACCCTCGCTCACGTGACCTCCACACAGACAAAGCGGGCACAAGAACCCTTGCTCACATGACCTCCATGGGGACACAGCAGACACAAGAACCCTCGCTCACGTGACCTCCATGCAGAAGACACAAGAACCCTTGCTCACACAGTGGACACAAGCATACACAAAAGCAAACAAACAATAAATAATAAAAGAAAGTGAAAAGTCACACTGTCCTCATGCATTAGAAGGTTCAACACAATGCATGTGTTACTTCTCCCTAAATCAACTTAATGGGTTAATGCAATCTCCATTTTAAAAAATCCCGGAAGGCTTTATGTACATAGACAGATTTATTCTTGAGTTTACATGAGCAGCACAAGACCTAAAATAGTTAAAACAATTGAGAAAAGACTGAAGTGTAAGGAGCTGTTTTAGCTGGTACCATGTAGCTATAGTAACAGAGATGGTGTGATTTTGAAGAGAGAAATAGACACGCAGATCAATGAAGCAGAGCAAAGAACCCAGACGAGCATGCAGGAGATTGATTTTTTTTGACAAACTTAAATCTAAAACATAAAAGTGAAATGGGAAGACAGCCTCCTCCCGCCAAGATTTTGCAAGAGCAAAACGACAGCAACAAAAACAAACAAAAAAATCAACATCAACAAGAAAAACAAAACAAAAAATACATGTCACCAACACAGCCTCACACCATGTTCAAAATATGACTCATAAATGGATCTCAAATTTAAATATAAACATAAATCCTTCAAGCCTTTAGAAAAAAATATAGGAAGACATGATGGTGAGTTTGTTTGGGAAGCAGGGTTGTTTCTTACCTTGAGACAGTATTTTGCTGTGTAGCCCTGGCTGCCTGGAATTCTTTATATATCCTGGTGAGCCTGGAACTCACAGAGATCTACCCGCCTCTGCCTCCAGGTGCTGAGATTAAACACACCTGACATTATGCCCAGTCAGGAAGACATGTTAGATAGCCAAGGCTAGGCAGAAAGGAGATAAGGATTCACACCATGGTAGGATAAAGAAAGACCAAACGTGTGACCTAACCAAATTTATCTGACCTGCAAAAAAAATCCACTAAGAGAAGACAAGCTACAGATGGAAAGAAAATAGTTGCGAAATATTTGTAAAACCATGTAGCTGCATGTATATAAACAGCCTTACTTGTGATAGTCTGGAGTGATACACAACCCAGTCACCCTGTGTGTGAAATAGCCGGCTCACCATGACACCACCACACCACATGGTCCAACTGAGCAAAGAAGGAAAGGCAAGCTAGTCACATTTGGCAGCCTCCGTGAGGTGGCAGGGCAGGTCCTCAAAGTAGACATACAATTATAAAAACAGAACAGATTCCCAGTTACCAAGGGTGAAAAGAGAGGGCTGGAGCAAGGCAGGGGGCAGTGAGGCTCTGAGAGGCCACGTGAGGGCCACTGTGATGCTGGTAATAGTGTCAATGCCCACATGATCATTATTGTCCAGGTCAGTATCCTGGCTGAGATATTGTACAGTTGTCTTCTAGGTTGTTACCACCAAGGAACCTGGGGAAAGGTTATATAGGAACTTGGTATAATTGCTTATAGGTCTTCAAATCTACTTTTAAATGTTTTTTTTTTTTTTACATTTATTTGCTTATTTATGCATCTGTGTGCATCCTGCCACAGCACAGGGGTAGAAATCAGAGGATTGGTTTTCTCCCTCCCCTGTATGGATTCTGGGGGCTCATGGATACTGAGCCCACGGATACAGAGTCACTGAACCGTTCAGTGTAAAGTGGGAGGTTTGCAGGAGATGGGGAGGCAGAAAATCAACACAGAAAGTGAATACACAGGGAAAGACATTCGGCAGGCACAGGATTGAACATTAGGTGTGATGGTGCATGCCTGGAATTCAAGCCCTTGGGAGGCTGAGGCAGGAGCATCAAGAATTCAAAGCCAGACTGTGTTACATAGCGAAGTGCTAGTTCAGAAAGACAGACAGACAGACAGACACATACACACACACACACACACACACACAGAGAGAGAGAGAGAGAGAGAGAGAGAGAGAGAGAGAGAGAGAGAGAGAGAGAGAGAGAGAGAGAGAGAGACTATTAGGATACTACTCTGTTAAACCCGAGGGAAATCCCAAACATAAGAGGTATTTATTTGAAAGGCTGAATGGGCTACATGCTAGATTATCTGGTTCCCAAACGTTAGAGTATTCCTAAAAGAATACTCTGAAAGTCAATTATATACCTTTTCTCAGAAACAGATCCAAACAGTTCTTTGCCACGGGAATGATTATAAAGAATTAACACAGGGGAAAGATTAGGCATCCCCTTCTCTTACTTTGGAAATGACCTTGGCAGTGAGGTACTGATAGAAACCTTGAGGCTGTGTTTTCTGCAGATGTTCTTCCTGTGGGACCTGTGTGTGACACTCAGGCAGTCTGCCTTCACAGCATCAGTTCTCCATGGTAAAGCTCAATACAATGTCATCTGGGCCTGAGGGGAATGTTTTAGAGGGTAAGAGCATTTGCTATGTATCATGGGAATCTCAATTTGATCCCCAGAACCTACATAAAAATCTAGGTGTGGTATACATATAACCCCAAGGCTGCAGGGAACAGAGGCAGGAAGATTGGTGGGGCTTTCTGACTGGCAGCCTAGCTCCAGGTTCAGTGAGACACTCTATTTCAAAAGAGTAAGGTAGAATGTGATAGATCAGGACACCAGACATCCTCCCTCATCCTCCTCAGACATGAGTGTGCACATATGTGCATATACCACACTTACACCTAAGTTCGTTCATGTGTGCTTACGACAGGGATTCACCACATTCATTTCCCATTCAGGTGATATATTATAAAACACCCGGTTTACAGTGATTTTCAAACTCTGATGGTTCTCTTTCCTGTTTTTAGGGCGTGCAGTAAGCCACCTTCTCATGGATTCTGAGAGTAATTAATTCCCTTCGTCATCTGAACAGTGGGAAAGGGGTAGCAATGGGATCTGATCTTGGGCTTGGGATGTGGCGTGATGCTGTTCTGTGCTCACATCCCCTCAATATCTGAAGATGCTTCTCACTGTGGAGAACCTGAGAAGGAGCCTGGAGGGCATCTTAGAAGTTAGACCACCCATCCCTGTCACGCCTAGGTGGAACTGAGTGGTACTGATGCGCTGTGAACTGCAGATGTTTTCTGTAAGAGCCCTGATCATAAAGCATTCTTTCTGTCTCTACTGCCATGTTTTCTACCAGTCTTTAGCTTTCCAGAAAATTCTCTCTTACTTTGCCAAAGGGTGTCTCTGATGGGACAAAGAGAGGAGTAATGTTACATGTGTGAAGAAGGAGCCCTAGGGGCAGGTGATGGTGTGTTGTGGGGCATATGTGCATGTGGTATGTGTGTGTGTGTGTGTGTGTGGCTTTTCTGTGGACTCTGGTAGTGTTGACAGGAGTCTTGGACCTATAGGAAACTGTGCGCTACTGAAGTAGATGCAGGTTTCAGGTTGTGGGGCTGTGATTCCGTATGCTTTCCTCATTCATAACAGCCATGAACATATTTAAATATGTGAGGCATCTATGGAGAAAGTTGCCGCCAGCATACATTTTTAATTTTATTTATCTATTATTATATTATTAATTATTATTGCAGTTTAAAATCCTTTCAACAAATACAAGGAAATTGACAGCCATAATGTGTATTCCTGACCAGTTTTATTGCTGTGACTTAACTTATTCAGTGGCCAGCATCTCGCTGTGAGTCTGGCTTTCTGCTGTCCACCCGGAGCTCTGGGCACACAGTTGTCTTTCGACTCTGGCTTTCAGATTGGGACTAAGACTGCCAACCCCTAACGTAAGGTTTGCTCTTCTTGATCATTAACAAAGTTTGCTCTTTGGGGTCAGCTTTGGGTCTGCTTTGGTTTAGACTCCGGAGAAGCCTTATCAAACACACAAACAGAAAACAGGAAACTGGATCCACTCTCCACAGCAAAGGGTTCTTGGAGCCCTCAAGGAGACCTAAGTATGGTTTGCAAGGCTCCCACGTTACTGATTATTTTTGCTTTGCAAATGAAATCAAGCCCATTTCTACACCGTGTGTGTGTGTGTGTGTGTGTGTGTGTGTGTGTGTGTGTATGTATGTGTGTGTGTGTGTATGTGTGTGTGTGTGTATGTGTGTGAGTGTGTAATGAGTATTCAACTTTGGGTTGTCCACCTTGTTTCTGAAACTGGGTCTCTTGCTGGACTGAAACTTGTCAAGTAGGCTAGGTGCGGATAGCTAGGGAGTCTCAGGATCTGCCTCTCTGCCTCTTCGACACTGGGATTGTGAGTGCAAGCCATCTTTCGAATGGACTCAGGGGATGGAATGCAGGCCGCCATGCCATGCTCACCCTGCCCCGCTGCCCTGTTTCTCACTCAGTGCTGCCACGCATGCCTGGTCCCCACTAAGGTTTCTTCGTTTCTCAGCTGCCTCCTCCACAGCCCATTTGCACTCTTGTGTGCTCAAATCCTTTCTCAACCAAATCTCCAAAGGCAACACCGGTGTCCACTGCCAATCAAATCAATCTTAAAGCCTTTCAGACTCTTAGCAGAGGATTCAAAATGTTGGCAGTTGTCATTGGGAGAGACCCGTCGTGATCAGGGCTAGCTATGAAAAAACATTCCACCTGGATCAATAAAGCATTTTCCAAAGCAGACAAACAAAAGGCAGTAGTGTGGAGAACTCAACCAATTTATACTCTCTTTCTGGCTGGCTGGTTTCACTAAATGTTTAAGCAAAAAGATAATCACGGAATTTCTACAAAATCTTGAGACTGCACTGGATCTGCACTGGACACCTCCCAACTGGAGGTGGCTAGGTATATCTGGTAGGTTCCCCCTAAGCAGCTCTGAGATTGTGTTTCTGCTTGAGTGTTGGTTCCTTATGACCTTGCACTTTCTCGGTGTTTTTACCAGCAGCAGCAGCAGTGTGGGGGTGGCAAGCAACTTTCTTACTGGAGGAGTTCTGATCTTACTTCATAAACAAAAGTGCTCAGTTCCCCGTATTGAAATGGCCTCATGGAATTGTTTAAATTATACAACCTACAGAAAGCTTTGAGGAGGCAGGTGACTTCTCATCTGTACGCTGGCTATATTGGCTTGCACTAAAGTATCACGATTTTACGTACTGTGATTTAAAAAAAAAAAAAGATTAACAAATTATATTCTTAGTCTGCAAAATGGAGTATTTTGGAGGAACCCTGTGTGGGAAACTCCAGTTGTCCTTTGTTCAGACTAGCTTCTTGTGATTTAATCTCTGAGAAATCGCCCAAACAAAACAAACAATCAGAAAATAATTTTCATTTGGCATAGAAGTGTATGCTTGTAATCCCAACACTCTAAAAGCTGAGGCAGGTTTGAGGCCATCGTAAGCCATGTGATAAGTCAAGGGCTAGCCTAGGATACATAGTGAACTCTGTCCAAAATAAACATGAAAGCTAATAATAATACTCAGAAGTTAAACAAGACAAGACTTTCCTTTTTAGCCGTCACAGGAGCCCTGGGTTTGGGCTGAGAATCTGGCCAGGGTACACAGCATTACACACTCACACCTGATCTATAATCACGAAATGAGGACAGGGCTTAGAGTTAACTACCTTTGTTTGGATCTTGCAGAGAGTGGCGCCTCTAAAATGAACTCCTTGTAGTCACAGTGAGGGGGGTAGAAGAGGGAGAGAGCTAGTGTTTAATTTAGGCAGGTCTGGGCTACACTGTCTACTGATTGTTAGTGTAGTCCTCCAGTCCACGGATCAGAGCCTCAACAAACTGAAGGCTCTGCCAAGTGAGGAAAATGGCTGCATCTAGGTTATGTCTCTTTCTTGAGGAGCACCCGGTATGCATCCTTCCTTCCTCCCTCTCTCCCTTCCTTCCTCCCTCCCTCCCTTCATCCCTTCTTCCCTCCTTCCTTCCTCCCTTCCTTTCTTCCTTCCTTCCTTCCTTCCTTCCTTCCTTCCTTCCTCTCTTTCCTCCTTCCCTCCTCCCTTCTCTTCCTCTCCCTTCCCTCTGTTCCTCCTTCTTTCCCTTCTGCAGCAAAGCTCACAAACTGACTACCATAACCCTAGGGCTAGGGTTGAGACTAGCACTCAGTTTGGGAGAGTATTTGCCTCACATTCACAAGGCCCTGGGCTCCATTCTCATTTTGCAGTGCCAAACCAAACCAATCCAAACCAAACCAATCCTCCGTGATGTAGAAACACATGTCTACAATCTAGCACTTGAGAGATGGGAACAGAAGAATCAGGAGTTCAAAGTCATCCTTATTTGCACTGTGACTTTGAGGCCACGGCTGTCTCAGAAAGGTGGGTGTTTTGGAAACATGGCTCAGAAGTTAACAGAGCCTGCTGCTCTTTCAGAGGATCTGAGTTAGGTTCCCAGCACCCATATCTGGTGGCTCCATGTCATTGGCCCACAGCCTGAAACTCCAGGGGAACTCACACTCTTCTAGATTTAGCAGGTACAAGGGCTCATGAGAGCACACACACACACACACACACACACACACACACACACACTCAAAGTGTTAAAAAAAAAAGGGGGGGGGTCAATCGTTCCCTGATCTTTGCTAAAATATAGACACTGCACACAGAGTATGGTCTTATTTCTTGGAACAAGAAGGTTGGCCCGAACACCCACCACATGAAAATCGTCCAGAGGCTGCCTGCCAGCAGAAAACAACCTCAAAAGTACGGAATGTAGAACTTGGAGCCCAAAACCACTTGACAGTGTCCCAGAAAGGCTTGTCCTGACATGTTTTCAGGCTGAGCAGGCTTCAGCATTCCAGGCTTTTAAAAGAAATGTCTCCTGTTACAGCTGTGGGCTGCTGAGTCTCTTTCCACCCTGTGAATTCCAGGAATCCGGGAGCCCTGATTCTGGAGCGCGTCTGTGAAAGTACATGAAATGACCTTTACCGCAGAAGCCACAGAGATGTCTCTTTCTGATTTCTAAAGAACAGTTGAAGTGAAGCAAACGGTACCCAGAAATGTGTCCCCACTTTAAGTTTTTGAAAAACAGAATTAAAAAAAAAAAGTATATTGTCTACCCACAGTCACACCCAAATAAACGAAAGCCCTTTAGAATTGTAACAAATGTAACATTTCCACCGACTGAACAAAGGAGATGCAAGCTTTAAAAAGCACCTGAATTCCTTCTCTCTAAAGGTCCTTTAGGAATGCAGGAAAAGGCTACACAGACATTAAGCTGCAAAATCCTGGGTGGGAATGCTCACGAAATTCTCACAAGTTTCCAGATCCTGCTGACCTAGTCAGTGGAACGCCTGGCGGTGTACAGAACCCGCTTTTGTTTGTTGTTTGTACAACTAAAAGGCCCCTTTTTGTTCTGTTTTGCAGGGTCACGGATCATCCTCCAGCAGTGTACGTACGCCCTAGACCAGCACTCTAGCGCCAAGCTAATATACCCTACCCCCAGTTGAGGCTCTCTTCCCTAATCTATGTTCAACTAAGGTTCTGACATAGCATCCTTATGACACTTTGCTCATTAGATATGCATATATTTATAGTGCATATATTATGGGCTGGCTAAGTAGCTCAGTACACAAAGTCTTTTAGTGCCAAGCCTGGGAACCTGAGCTTCATTTCTGGGAACTGCATGGAGTAGGTAAGAGAGAGCTAACTCCTGAAAGCTGTTGTCTGACTACCACATGTGCACCAAAGCCAGTGAGTATGCATGCACAGGAATAAATAAGTATAAATTATAGTAAATGTATCATACATAAGATTCTGTGTATCTTATCTCTATGTATTTCTTATCTCTAGAGAGATAAGAAAGGGTAATTGGGGGTGGCGAATAGAATCAAAATATATACACATGTGTGAGATTGTCACAGAATAAATTTTAAAACTTTAATTGTGTGCATAGATGTGTATGTTAAACTTCATATTTATATACATGTACATGCATGTACATGCATGTGTACACATGCATACATGCTGTAAATAATGTAGTTTCTTGTGGGAAAAAAATGGTTTAAGAGGCTGGAGACAAAGTTCAGTCAGTAAAATGTGGGCTCTGCAAGCACGAAGACCCCAGTTCAGATCCCCAGAACCCATGTAAAATGTTGTGCTTGGCAGTCCCCGTCAGTAATTCCCGTGCCTGGAAGACAGGAGGACTCCTGGAGCTCACTGGACAGCCAAATGAGATTGCTCCAGGTTCAGTGAGAGACCTTGTCTCAAAAAAATAGGGTGGAGAACTGAAGTCGGCTCAGGCCTCCTCCCCATACATGCACATATACATGCACACACACATGTGCACACACAGGCATCATATACATGTGTACTTGTAAGCACATACATACATTCATATATGCAAAGGTTCAGGCACTTTCCATAGGCTGGGAACGGTTGATGCGGACACGGATGTCATGTGTCATGCTCCTGTTTGGTTGAAACTCAGTATAGAAGAGAGTCCTGTATCTCTTCAGCTGGACCCTGAGTCCAAGCCAGCGGACGTGAAGACCTTGGGGCTATCACAGTGTTGCTGTAAAGGACAAGGGTAGAGGCGGCATTTACTGAGGTCTTTCCCTTGCTCTGAGATCCTCTGAGGAGAGAAGAATGCCTGCTTTGGGTTTCTCAAGCTCTGAACTCTGGTTGCCTCTATCCACTGTCTGAGAGGCCAGAGCAGAAATAACATCCAGGCTGGCTATCCTCTGCTCAAGAAAATGCTGGGCAGGCATGTCCAGGTGGCCTGTAGTGTGTCTCACAGCACTGGTATAAATGTGCCTTTGGGCCCCGGCAATCTCCTGCTGAGATATTTACATATATGTAAATAAAAAACCCAGGAAGAAAATACAAATTAGAGGTAAGACACCAGTAGGCTAAGAAAACTCCAACCCTGCCACTGGAAAACTAGCTATGGCTTAATTGCACTTCTGTTTGTTTGTTTGCAGACAAACCCCTCTTTGCCTTGGTGCCTCAGTTGGCAGCTTCATAAAGGCAATAGCCAGGGTTGGTCACAGCCATAGAGGACAATGACAATACCTTACTCAGTAATAGGACAGAGATAGACAGAGACAGAGAAGACACAATCAAAGCAGTGGAAATCTGCCTCCAAGACAACAGTCTGACAAGACAACAGTCAGAGAGTCCACGTGTGTGTAGTTCCCAGGCATGCTTCAAAACCAACTTCCTGGCGTTGGAATTTGCTGGAAGGGCTGGGAGGCTTGCCAGCAAGTCCATCAAAGTTCATTTAGATTTGCATTTTCACCATGTGTGACATGCTTTTTAGTAAACAGGCTCTCCTAGGCTGTCTCTCTAGGGGAGGGTACTTCACTGTTCTCTCCAGCAGTGTCTGCTTGCTGAGTTCAGGACTGGGAGAGCCACCCCTACAGTCTTTCTCCCTCCATGTGTGAACTTCAGCTGGGTTCTGATGTTCACGCTTTGCGTGGCTTGCACTTTTCTTGGGATCATGCAAGAAGAGGTGACTGTTCATTAGTCACTGAAGTTAATGAAATAAAAATTCCTTTTTAAATTTTTGTTTCTTTGGCATGGAGTTCTCTGTACCTTCTCTTTTGGTTTTTGTTTTGTTTATTTGTTTGCTTTTGTTTTTTGAGACAGATTTCTCTGCGTAGCCCTGGCTGTCCTGTAACTTGCTGTGTAAACCAGCCTTGAACTCAGAGGTTTGCCAGCCTCTGCCATCCAAGTGCTGGGATTAAAGACGTGCACCACCACTTGCTGGTGTCTCTGTACCTTTTAAAACTGACTAATGTCCTTCTCCAACAAGTACTGGAAAAATAATTGTGCTGTTTGTTTTTCTGGACTTTGATATGGAAGATGCCATTTGAATATATGCCCTACACATTTGTGTGTGTGTGTGTGTGTGTGTGTGTGTGTGTGTGTGTGTGTGCACATGAAGGCCATAAGTTAACCTCTAATGTTGTTTCTCAGTCATCGTCTCCCTTGGTATTGTCTCTCCCCCCCCCCCACAGGGTCTCTCGGTGGCCTGGAGCTTGCCAATTACAATAGGCTGGCTGGCCACGGATGCTCAAGGTTCCCTGTCTCTCTCTACCAGTGCTGGGGTTACAAAGTGCTGCTTGACCAACTGAGCTGTCTCTCTAGCCGCAAATGGTTGTTTTTTTTTTTTTTTTTTAAAAAGGCATCCTGCTGGTTTTTGTTTTCGTTTTGGCTAAAGACATAAGCAAACAGGCCAGCAGAACCCCCTCAAACATAGTCCATACTCTGCTGCAAATGGATATTCATTTGCAAAAATGCATTTTTTTTATCTTGTCAAGATAAAAGTCAGTCTAGATTATTATACTGGCTAGCTGCTACCTCAAGAGAAGTCCCGATGATAGCAATGAAAGCTTGTTTGTATGAGTTGCCATCAAGGTAGATCCTACAGCCCCTTCCTAACCGGGAACTTGCACATGGTCCCTGGTTGCCCACTGCCGGAGTGCCCAGGGGCCAGCACTGGGTTCTCACAGCGAGAGCAAGTAACTTAGTGAGCTTTCTCTCTGCTTTTGAAGAAACGTGTCACTGGAGCTGGGGAGCAATGTCCCGGCTTGGTGAATGTGATAAACACATTACCACCCGAATAACCCCAGAGTCTTTCATCCTAACAGCAATAGCAATATTTTTGTCTAAGGTAGATAAAAAGGCCAGAACACGGCCAGACAACCAGATCTAGAGTTGAAGCAACTGCCTTTGCCCACCGTCTTCATTTGTTGTGAATGTTAGTTTTTCTTGGTTTGAGGGTTTTGTGAATTGCGCTGGATTTCCCCCTTTTCATATTACAGATACAAGAAATACTTAACTTTTTTTTTTTTTTTTTGAGACTGTGTTGCTCTATGTAGTTTGAGGGTAGTCTCAAACTCATGATCCTCCTGCCTCAGCCTCCTGTATGCTGGGTTTACGGCATCTACTCCTATACCTGGCTTCTATTTTTGCTTCTATTGAGAAATGTGGCCTTGGAACTGTGGAAATAGCAAAAGCATGTTCCAGATTGTAAAACTTTGTTGGCATTTGTAATTTTGTTTTGTTATTGTTGTTGTTATTGTTTTTCTGGTATTTTGGTTTATTTATTTATTTTTTGTTTGTTTGTTTTGAGACAGGAATATGCAGCCTAATGGCTTGAATTTGCAAACCTCCCTTGCTTCCCTTTCTGTGGCAGAATCTCACTATGTAGACCAGGCTGGCCTCAAACTCATGAGCTTCTCCTGCATCTGCCTCCAAGTGCCAGGATTAAAGGCTTGTTCCACCAAGCCCGGCCTGCAAAACATATTCTATTTCTTTAGTTTAGTTATGTGCGTGGGTATTGTGTGTGTGCATGTGTGGAAGTTAGAGGCCCACCATTATTGTGCCATAGCGCATGCGTGGAAGTTAGAGGACTGCTGTGGTGAGTCAGACGTCTACTTCTGCCTTGTGGTTCTGGGAAATCAAGCTCCAAGTCTGCAGGCTTGGTAACAAAGCACCCTTCCCCATTGAGGTGTCGCGTCACCTGCGTCAGCCCACAAGACAGAATGTGTGCTTGAAATATCTTCCTAGAATGTCTCTATGAGAGATGCAAGAAATATCACGTCATCACTTACTATCTGTGGCCTTCAAAGCTGCAGCAGCGTTTGGTTATCTCGGCTCCTTTTGTAGGACTGAGTGCGACTGTGGTGAACGTTCGTTTTTTAAGCCGGAAAGCTAATGGAGGATACTGGGCTTTTAATACATTCAAATGTTGTCCACACGTCTTCCTACGGCTTATCTTTCAAAGGACTCCAGACAGTGTGTTAACTATACACAAAAACCACAGCCAGCTAAGAACTCCAGCTCCTTTCCAAAAGCCAATAGAAGGGGGTCCTAGCTCCAAGGCTATTGAATCGATTCCAGGTCTCCTGAAATTTTCCTTGCAGATCTAACAAGGGTATGACCTCAGTCTCTCCTTTATCTGTTTTTCCTACACTTCTTCCCTTTGCTTGAGTCTTTAAATTCCAACATGCTGGTAGTTGATATACATCAAGGCCCCAGCTTTGCTCTAGATGGGGACCTATATGGATATAGACACACGCTGATGGCAGCAGCTCAGCTTATACGATGTGGGTGCCTTGACCTGACCTGGTTCTTAGATGCTCCACACTCAACCGCTTTTCTAAAGGAGGTCCAGCAGAGGGAAAGCACTCGAAAATCCAAGAGATCACCCCATAAATGCCGTTGCTTAGAAAAAGGGCCCTTCCAGAAGGTTTGCTACTGTTGTCGTCTTTACAGTTTGTGGAAATGTATTCATAATAACAGGCTCTTCAGGTTTATAACCCCCCACCCCCGCGCTTTTGCCAAAGTCAGTGAGGTGGGCAGCATCACCCACAGAAATGCAAATGACGTGTGCCCCATTATTTTCTCCTTCACAGAAGCTAAGGTCAGAGGTGAGAAGGCCTTACGATGGCTTTTAATATCATTTGAGAGAGAGAGAGAGAGAGAGAGAGAGAGAGAGAGAGAGAGTACATGTGAACATGAGTGCAGGTATATTTGTGGAGGTAAGAGTCAAACCACAGGTATCCATCCTTGCCTTCCATTTTGTTTGAGACAGGGTTTTGTTTTTGTTTTTGTTTTTTCCCCCTTTCTTGTGTTGTACAACAGGTAGCTGGTCCTTAAGCTTCTGGGGATTCTCCTGCCTCTGAACACTGAGATAATGGCCACTCAGTGCTTGGCTTACATGGATCCTAGTGATTCTAATCCAAACCCTCAGGCTCCCCAAGTTCTCAAGATGACTGTCACTTAAAGCTGCTCTGTATGGAGGGGGAGCCATTAATCCACATCTGGATACAGGTTGGAGTTCACAAATTTAGTATGACTCGGCATAAAGCACCCATAATTCCGCTGGGGTCCTGAAGGCAGAACTCCACATGGGTGTTCTCATAGCACCCTGTCCCATAGACTGTGGACACAGGGCTCCCTGGCATGCACAGGGAGTAACTCCTCTGCAGCGAGGCCTGGGGAGGAGATTCACGGTTCAGATGTTAATGTCCAAGGTTGTGGGGACAGGCTGAGGTCTGTTTTGCCCATGGACCTATGCATTAGAATCCCTTCCGGTGCCCCTAAACAGATCTGTATTTAAAAGGAGAGCTCTTTGGAATTAAATCCAGGAAAACTGTCGCTCTGTCTAGTCTCCACAGAACCCCTTCCTGTAATGTATTTCCTTCAGTTCTTAAGACAAATCACAAGTTTTCCGTGTTCTGGGTAAGCGCCAGCCTCAACCCACTGCTCTGCCTGCTTGTCCACTAAGGAATGCACACACACATGCTGCAGCCAATCCTGTAACCTTGACTCGGCGCAGCAGAGCTCATCCTGACTCTCTTCTGGGAGGACCCGGAGCCTTAAGCAAGAGGGCAGTCTACGTGACTAAAACATACCAACTTCCTCTTTCATAAGTCGTCACATGGTGAGCTACAATTACAATTCCTGCCTTGTCTGTGCGAATTGCAGACGCATTGCCTCACCCTAGAAACCCCGCTCCTGTGTGTGGAGGAGGCAGGCTGTAACTCCAGCAGCAGCCGCTTTGGACAGGATCCAGCTCCAGTCTGCACCGGGAGGGAGGGCAGTGGGTGGAAGACAGAAACAAAGCTATGTTTACTTAGCATACATCGATTAAAAAAAAAAAAACCGGCTCCGGAGTTACATGAAAGGCTAGGCAGCATGAAAGACTGTTGATACACTATAAGGAATTGCTGCCCTGGATCCAGGACCTGCCTTAACCCCCTGGAGCCGGGTTGCTTTTTACAGAGGACAGCCCAGATCTAAAATAGCCTTTCTATTTTCCAGCAGGCATTCATGAGGGGTTGGTGGGGGGTGGGGTGGGGGACAGTTCTAACAGCTCACTTTCGACATGAAGCCAGTGTGAAATACAAAGGAAATGCCTGTCTTTTGGAGAAGTAAAGTTCCATTTAGGGTTTCTCAAGGCAGACATTGTACCTCAGTAATTCTATTTTGGGTTGTAGGTGGCTTTCCCTGGAGAGAGCACTGAGGGCCGCTGGCAGGTGGACAGAGTATAATCAGGCCACGCTTTCACGCGAGGTTCTGCTTTGTTTTAATGTTACGGTGTCTGCCTACTGGTCCGTCTCTTAGGGCACTGAGATGACTCTGCAGTCAGGGCAGCTTCATCTCCACTCAGGATCTCCACGGTCAAAATCACGTGCTCAGATGAGTGACACAGGGTCTTGGAAGAGAGTGACCAGATTGACAGGTCCTGGAGCAGGTGCCCAAACCAGCTGGCACCAGCTGCTTCTGGGAATGGATCCGGGTAGGCCCCATTCCAGGCTTGGAGAGGGTGAGGCAGGCTTGTGACTGGAAGGGGAGATGGGGAGGCCCTTGACACAGATGTACCTTCTCTGGAAAGCCCCAAGAGAGACGTTCAAGGTTAGCCTGTGGACGCCCTTGGCATCTGGCGTTAAGCTTTCTGTGCCACCTCCAACAGGTTTATTCTTGTGCTCTAAACAGCTCCCTGAGCTGCTTCTCCATGGGGCGTGTTTCCTCTTGTGGCTATTCTTTGAAGCAACCTGGCATTTTTCAATAGAAGCAACCAGAGAAAAACGTCAGCAGAATTTTTTTCCCTCCCTTTCCACCTTCCAATCCAGTTGTAGGAAAGCTAGTGTACTTAGTACCCTGTTCTTCCCACACTTAACCAGTCCATTCCAGTCTTGGGGAGAGAGGTGGACTTGCGTTGTTCACCACAAAAGCAGCTCTTACTCAGAGCCAACTGAGCGTGTAGGTCTCAAATAGGAGCCTGACTGACCGATCACAGACAGCACACACCAGTCCCTGCTCCCTACCAAAGTGTACAACTGGTGTTCCGTCCACTCTGGGCAGCCCGCACTGCCCACCGTGGAAGGGAGCAACGAAGCGAGGCGGCCAGGCGCGTCTGTGCCCACTGGGCTAAGCCGGATGGTACAACAGACAGCCAAGTCCACCCGCCAGCGCGCGCCCTAGGCGCAAAGGAGGCAGCCCGCGCCCGAAGTTGGCTACTCCGAGTTCGGCCCGGTAGAGGTGGTGGAGCAGGGCCTACTAGCCAGAGACCGGGGGCGGGTCCTGAGCCGTGACCAGGCGAGCTGCAGAGCCCCGATCCCTGGAATGTGCACTAGCTCGGCGCGGCCCCAGGGCCCGCGGCGCTGGGCACGTCTTATGTGGAGCCTGCGCAGTGGCGCCGTTCCTTGCCCACGTCACGCGCTTGCTGCACAGACCTACATAAGACGCTGGGCGGCGGCGCCTGATGAGCCTAGGGGCTGCGCGTCCTCCTTTCTGTGCACGCGCAAAGGAGGCCGGGCCTGCCTCAGCGCACCAGGAGGCCCGGAGTTTGTACAACTTAAAGGGGCAGCGGCTGTGAGTTGTTGCTCCCTCGACCAAAACAGAGCACAGACCAAAATAGAGCCGATTGCGTGCGCGCGTCCAGCTGAAGCCAAGTGAGGCTCTAACAAGAAAAGTCCAAGTGCGCCTCGCTATGCTCCAAATTCCATGCTCAGGAGGCTGCGAGTAACCAAGTGACAAAGTGGCATTGCATGTGAAATAAAACAGTTTGCACGACTTAGTCAAAAGAACACTGCCGCGGGGTGGAGCATCCTGGCTGGGTAGGCAGGTGACACGGGACTCGTGGGGACGCGACCTGTACACCTGCAGCACTTCGGCCGCGTGAACTCGTCTGCGCCTCAGTCCCTGCGCGCACGCGATCCAGAAACGGAAGAATCCAGGGCGGCGCGCGCGAGAGCGCGGAGGGAGGGCGGGCGCACGGGGCCGCGCGCGCCGGGGAGGGAGGGGGCCGCGCAGGCGCCGTGCGGAGCTGTCGAAGAATCAAGTCTGTAGAAGTGGAGCGGCCGCGGCGGTAGCAGCAGCAACAGCGGCGGCGCAGGAGCTGAGGCGCAGTGGCTGCTGTGCAGCGGCCGCGCCGGGGCCTGGGACCGAGTTGCACGCCGCCGCGCGCGGCATGCCCCGCCGCTCGGGCTGAGCTGCCCCGGCGGCTGCCCCGCGTGCCCCGTCCCTCGCGCGGCTCTGCGCCCCCGGCGCCACCGCGACCTGCTGCGCTCGCGGCCCGTCTTTGCCCCGGTCTGGAGGCCCGAGCCCGCGGCCCCGGCCGAGCCGCCGCCCCCGCGCGCGCCGCGCCGCCCCGCCGCCCGTGGGGACCTGCAGCCGCGCCCCGCCGCGCGCCCGCCGCCCCTCGTGCCCCGGGGGCGCCGCGCGGGCGCCGCGCCGGCCCGGGCTCTGCCGCCGCCGCCTCCTCGCCTGCGGCCGCCGCCGCCGCTAGTCGCGCAGACGCGGGCTTGGGCCGGCCGGCGCGCGCGCGCGGGGTCCGCGGGGGGCGGCGGCGTCCCCTCACCCGGCTCCTCCTGCGGCGCGGCGGGCTGTGCGGACATGGCCGCGGCGGTGGCGGTGGCGGCCGCCTCTCGGCGCCAGTCCTGCTATCTGTGTGACCTGCCCCGCATGCCCTGGGCCATGATCTGGGACTTCACGGAGCCCGTGTGCCGCGGCTGCGTCAACTACGAGGGCGCCGACCGCGTGGAGTTCGTCATCGAGACGGCGCGCCAGCTGAAGCGTGCTCACGGCTGCTTCCCGGAGGGCCGCTCCCCGACCGGCTCGCAGCCTGCAGCCTCCAAGCCACCCCCACTGTCGGCCAAGGACCTGCTGCTGCAGCCGCCGCCGCAGCTGGGCCACGCGGGCGCCGAGGCCGCGCGCGCTCAGGCCATGGAGCGCTACCCGCTGGCGCCGGACCGTGCCCCGCGCCTGGCCTCCGACTTCAGCACGCGTGCGGGTGCAGGCCTTGCACAGTCTGCCGCGCCGCAGCCCGCGCCGGCGAATGGCATCCTGGTGCCCAACGGCTTCTCCAAGCTGGAGGAGCCGCCCGAGCTGAATCGCCAGAGCCCGAACCCTCGGCGTGCACACGCCGTTCCGCCCACCCTGGTGCCTCTGGTGAACGGTTCCGCCGCCTTGGGGCTGAGCGGCCGTGCTGCGGCCACACTGGCCGCGGTGAGCGGTACACCGGGCCTGGGAGCTCAGCCCTCCGACTTAGGCACCCACAAACGCCCGGCGTCTGTGTCGAGCGCGGCGGCGGAGCACGAGGCGCGCGAGCCGAGCAAGGAGAAGGCACAGCCGGCACATCGGAGCCCGGCCGACAGCTTATCCGGCGCGGCCGGGGCGAGCGAGCTGAGCGCCGACGCTGCAGGCAAAGGCCGCGCGCCCGGGGAGCAGGACTGGGCCAGCAGGCCTAAGACGGTGCGGGACACGCTCCTGGCGCTGCACCAGCACGGCCACTCGGGGCCCTTCGAGAGCAAGTTCAAGAAGGAGCCGGCCCTGACTGCAGCAGGCAGGTTGTTGGGTTTCGAGGCCAACGGGGCCAACGGGTCTAAAGCAGGTAGGGGCGGCAGTGGGGCGAGGGAAGAAGGGATGAAGGGCCTGGAGTTAGAGGCAGCGCTTGCGCGCCCGCCCACCCGTGTGTGTGTGCGGCAGGGGGGTCCATTCTTCCATGCACAGTTTTGCCTTAGTCCAGAAACAACAAAACAGCCAACTTCCTGGTCGGCCTGGGGCTGAACCAGAGCTTAGTGGCAACGTGGTTCCTCTGCTGAACCAGCACAACAGGGATGAGTCAGAACGGGTTGATAGCAGCGACACGGGGTTTTCCTTTCCCAGCACATTCTTGGATGGAAGCGTGAGGGCAGCAGTCACCCTTTAACCTGTCTGTTAATGCAGTCACATGAGCTGGTTTGGGGTTGGAGCCTTTTAGGCAGGCTCGCATGACTTAGCTTACCTAGCTTGGAAGTGGTGTGCAGGCTCAGAGCCCCTTACTAGGGGAGACGTTTGAAGCTGTGTTACAGAACTTGAGTGCTAGGTGTGTTTTTGGAGATGAGAGGTGTCTCTTTGGGGGTTACATTTCCATTAATTTCCATTTTCTCCCATACTTGCCTCTTTCCAGTTGCAAGGACAGCAAGGAAAAGGAAGCCCTCTCCAGAACCGGAAGGGGAAGTCGGGCCCCCTAAGATCAATGGCGAGGCACAGCCTTGGCTGTCCACTTCCACAGAAGGGCTCAAGATCCCCATCACCCCCACATCCTCTTTTGTGTCTCCGCCACCCCCTACTGCCTCTCCTCATTCCAACCGGACCACACCGCCTGAAGCGGCCCAGAACGGCCAATCCCCAATGGCAGCCCTGATTTTAGTAGCAGACAATGCCGGAGGCAGTCACGCCTCGAAAGATGCCACCCAGGTTCACTCCACCACCAGGAGGAACAGCAGCAGCCCGCCCTCTCCCTCTTCTATGAACCAAAGAAGGCTTGGCCCCAGAGAGGTGGGGGGCCAGGCCACCGGCAGCACTGGAGGACTGGAGCCGGTGCACCCTGCCAGCCTCCCAGACTCCTCTCTGGCAGCCAGCGCCCCCCTGTGTTGCACCCTGTGCCACGAGCGGCTGGAGGATACTCACTTTGTGCAGTGCCCGTCTGTCCCTTCGCACAAGTTCTGTTTCCCTTGCTCTAGACAAAGCATTAAACAGCAGGGCGCTAGCGGAGAGGTCTATTGCCCAAGTGGGGAGAAGTGTCCTCTGGTGGGCTCCAATGTCCCCTGGGCCTTCATGCAAGGAGAGATTGCCACCATCCTCGCTGGAGACGTCAAAGTGAAGAAGGAGAGAGACTCGTGACTTTCTGCGTTCAAAAAAGCCCATGGTTACCCTTAACTCAAACTTGTTGAACTGTATATAGATCTCCATACATTATATATATATATATAAATATATATATCCAAGACAAGGGAAATGTAGACTTCATAAACATGGCTGTATAATTTTGATTTTTTTGAATACATTGTGTTTCTATATTTTTTTTGACGACAAAAGGTATGTACTTTAAGGCATTTTCTTCTTTTGTTAACGTTGTTAGGCTGTCTGTGCTTGACTCTGGGTGACAGTTGCTGTTCTATGTAGGCTGCGACTTGGCTGCTTTTTGTTTTTGTTTTTTTAAAGAGCACTTGGCAAACAAATGCTTCTAGCCGTATTTGTATGCACTTATTTTAAAAGAGAAAAAAAAAAGAAAAAAAGCCAAATACATTTTTTTCTGACATTGTAAGATTGCCTTACTGTCTGTCATTTCTCCTCGCTGGCCTCTCTCAGGCTGAAGGCCTGTTGGTGGAGGACAATGGGAAGTGAGTGGAAGGGGACACCTGTCAGAAGGGCATGCCCCGCGGGAAATGTCACTCACCTAGCAGGCCCTCTCCGAGGGAGGGAAAGTGGAGTTTGAATCTTGTCAACAGTTCAGTTCTTGCAATATTGGTCGTCAGAGGTGCTGCAGAAAGGTTTGCAACATTGTGTGTCTGGGTTTTTGTTTTGTTTTTTTAATCAAAGGCAAGCTAGCCTTGTTCGCTCTGCCCACGTGACCGGTTGTAAGCTTTCAGTGCTGCGTGCTCCTCCTCGGTTGCCCCACCGGTGGTTCCAGCTGTAGCAGTAGTTGTCAGGGTTGTGTGGAAACCAGGTGGCATTACTGCTGACTCCCAGCTCAGCCTGGCTCTGCAGTGCCATTGGCCATCCTGAAAAATTCTGGGGCTCCTTACTGTTGCAGGCCGGGTGAACTTGTGGGATTGGATTCATGTCTGTTGCGTGTTTTTCTTCTTTTTCCGGTGTGTTTCTTCTACTTGTCCAGTTCTTGCCTGCGTGTTGTCCCGGTTGTGACAAGTGCTTACCGCAGTGTGTACATTGACAGTTACAGCCCTGGGTGCTGCCAGGAGGATCTGTGGGCATGTCAGTGGTGGGGTACAGGAAGCCTGCAGTTTTTCCTTAGATGTGTATGAAATACTAAGAGAATAATACTGTTCTGGAAAAAAAAAAAAAAGAACCTAGTGAGAACTACATACATGAAGCGTTTTTACATAAGCAAGCCCCACCTCTAACTAATTTTAGAAGCCTCTTGTAAACTAGTTTCTTTTGGTCACTGTTTTGCCTTAGTGAAGTGATTGTTTTTACAACAACAGGTCATTAGCTATCAGTAGTGGTGTCCTTAGTGATGATGGTTTTGTGGGTCTTTTTTTTTCTTCTTCGTGATGTTTTGCTTTATTGTCAACAGGAACACTACCCTAAACCCTGACTGCAGGTGTTTGTAACTTGGCCTTGTAGGCTCAATCTTGGCTTCTAAGTCTACTATGGTTTGTGTGTTGTTCACAGCCTGGCTTCTGTTTGAATTTGAAAATAGAGGTTTTCACCAGTTTGCCATCATTTCTGGTTTCTTTAGTTTTTTTGGGTTTTGTGTTTTTAAACTGTTTTTGTTTTTTAACCTTTTTTTACTTAGTTTTTTGGTTTTGTTTTTTAAAAACTGTTTTTGTTTTTAACCTTTTTTTTTTAAATTTTTTTTTTTTAAAGTAGTCAAGTTACTAACACTTGACACTGCACCAAATACAGTATTTTTTGTCTGGCTTTTCTTGAGTGCACCTCGACCTCTGGGTTCTTGTTACTAGTCGTGGTGTTACAGACAGGCTGCATGATAGACCAGTTGGTTCTTACTGTGACTCAGGTCCGTCCCACTGGTCTCTCTGAGGCAGATGTACACACACACAGAGCAGAGTCAGTTTCACCTGCCCGTAAAGTCATTTGTGAAGGGCCCAACTATTATGGTCTGTACTATAAATGTGTTTCTAAGCACTTTATTTACAAACTGGAATTTGGCCTCATAGATGTTACAACTAGATTAGTCATTTGACCTAATTTGCCGTGGCTGTCTGTAATCTCAACACAGATAAGGTCTCCAAAAACAAGAAAATAAAGAACCATCCTGCTGAACTGGAGAAGTCTGTCCAGCTGCAGAAACGGCCACCTGTGGTTTCTCTGCGAATAGCAAGGAGGCCAAACCTGACCTGTTCTAAAGGGGCTGTAGCTTGAGGTTAAGGATGGGCTTCAGAAGGCTTTCAGCTAGAGAGTTGTCCAGGAGGGGGTGGGGCAAGGTAGGGGTAGTCTTTATCTGGCCTACTCTGAAACTGGTCACACGGGGACCTGGGTTGGTCTTGTCCTTGATGGCACCATGTTTGTAGTCCACAGCTGGGTAGAAATGTCAGTTTCTTAATACCACTCTGGCTGTGAGTTTAATGCCCAGAATACTGGGGGATGGGATTGTCAGGCTTTTTTTTTTTTTTTTTTTTTTTCTTCTTTAACAGTTTATAGAATTTTAACAGGTAGAGTTAGTGTCTTTCATGTGGCCTCACTCTGGAGTTATGAGAACATACACATGGTTTACAGCTTTTCTATATACCTTTCCCTGGCCACCAAGTATTTTGAAAGTGTGCCACCTTTAAACCTTTATTTTTTTTTTTTTTAAAGTTGGTGATAATTTTTCTATCTATGATGAAACTCAATGTCTACTGAAATAAGTGTAATCTTAGCTATCAACATTATATTTTAAAACCACGCTATGGAGAGAGATCACCTGCGTTCTGTCATTTGTCAGATTTTACAGTACCTTTTTTTTTTTTTTTCTTTTAGCATTAAATAAAAATAAAATTGGGAGCACTGAACGTTTTCCAAGGCCTTTTTTTTAAATTTTTTGAAACCTAGCTCAGGGCGGTTGTTGTGGTCATCCCTAGCCTAGAGGGTGTATGGGGTTGGGGTTTTCAGGACAAGTAAGATAAGAGACTACAAAAGGGCCGCTCTGGGAAGGAGGGGGGAGGGCGGAGTGGGAGGGGCACTGATAGGATCTGAGCAGCAGTCACCTGGGAAGCACCAGCTGCTTTGCAGCCTGCAGCAGAACCACTCGGCAAGAATGGGTTGGAAGGAGCTGAGATGCCTGTCCCAACCTGGATCTATCTTATCTTTGAAAAGTTTTGTGACACCTTGGGCCATAGACAAGTACGCTGGGAATGGGGGTGGGGTCTACATTCGGGAAAGCTGTGGAATGAGGTGTAGGCAGGGCCACGTGAGAGGCTTGTTTAGGTGTGAATCCCCAGAAGTATTTAACTGGCACTTATCACCATATAGTAGGGAATTCCTGCAGGATACACGTTTTTGTTTTTTTGGTCTCTTGACCTGCGGTCAGCGGTGTGCTCCTGTGATGGTGAGTGGTGACATTTAGGAAGAGCCCAAGGCTAGAAATAAACACTTACAGTATGTTTTAAGATGGCATCAACTGCACCTTTTTGGGGGGGCGGGGGAGGGTCCTGTGACTTGGAAGGAGGCTATCCCATGTATATTTAGTTTTTTTTTTTTTTTCATTAGTAGTCCACTGGATGCATTTTTCAAAAAGCAATGAATGACTTTTTCATTTAATAACAAGAAATAGACTAAACTTAGCTTTGGTTTTCTTGAAAATGCTAGTTTGTTTTGTTTGTTTGTTTGTTTTTGGTGACACAATATCTCTTTGAGAAGTCACTTTAAAAAAAAAATTTTTTTTTTAAAGCACCTTCCAAAGATGAGTAAGTGATTACATCCAGGTCTTTGGTTAAGTAGACTAGGTTCTTGATGTGGGGAGGAAAGGGTTAAAAAAATTGGGGACTCCTAGTTCTGAGACAAGTCTTCCACTGGTCAGTGTTTCTGCACATGTGGATGAGTGAAATGCCCACCTTCCTGATTACACGGAATCCAGCAAAACGCTTGGGTAGCCACTGTTGATCTGAGGTCACCCTCCTCTGCTTGCCTTCTGTTCATAGGAAGCTAGAAGACATGTTTCTCCTTGGTCACAGACCAAGGTCAGATGCTCAATGAATAGACTCATACCTGTTTCATCACCCAGGGTTGTAGATGCAGCCCATGGTTAACTCTTGAAGGGCTGCTGCTTAAGCCTACTGCCAGAATTAAGCTGAGAGTAGAAGCAGAGATATAAAGGTCCCAGACTGTCAGTCATGCAGGTCCCACCTTCCTGTTTTCTGGGGGCAGCCTGCATCTTCACCCCCTCCAGAATACCCTTCACACACACACACACACACACACACAAACCACGTAGGTTATAATTAGACACTGGAAGTTGGAGATGATTGGGTTTATGGATTACCAGTGGATATCTCTGAATTCCCAGCTAAATACATAGTGGGGGGGGGTATCACACACACACCCCACGCTGATCATTAAGACTGAAGAGTACATCAGTGATGGAGCACTTGCCTAACATGCATGAGGTCCTGGGTTCAGTTCCCAGGACTGAAACACCTCAGCCGTGGGCTTTTTAACCCGGCAGTGTCACCTGCCCCTGAGACAGCCCTATTCAAACACCACTTCCCTCTGATTTATTTTGAAAGTATTACAGCTCTTTAAAAAAAAATTATGAAATTATGTTTGTAGGGTTTGTGTGTCTGGTGTATTTAAATCACAACATGGTGCCCTCTTAGGGCAACAAGAAAGGTATTTTAGGGCAAAAGTACCACAGAGACATAGTGGTTTTTAATTATTTGCACATGGTATCATAAGGACTGTTTGGGTTTTTGTTTGTTTTTTGAGACAGTCTCATTGTATAGCCTGGAACCTGCTTGGTACACCAGGCTGGCCTCAACTCAAAAGTGATCTGCTGCCTCCTGAATTCTGGGACTAAAGGCATGCAACACCATACCTGGTTAAAAAAGTGACCTTTTATTTTGAATGAAAAAGTCAGTAAAATGACTTTTGACATGGTATAAATTTCTCCTGTGATACTACCTTGAATGTGTCTGGGGAAAAAACAGGCTGGCCCTCTGTAATGCACACTAGCTCAAAAATCACAACATCCAGTGGGAGTAGAATCTACCCCAAGACCATTGGAAACACCTCTAGATAGATTAGATCAGGAGACCAAGATGACAGGATTCCAGAGCATCAGGTACTGCCTGGCCTTTGAATGGGGGCTGTAGAACTGAGATCGTAAAATACACACAGTACATTCTCCACAGTGAGCTAATGCATCCTGTATAGGGTAATACCGCCACATTTGAATATTTCTAAATATAGCGTACATTTTGTGCAAAATATCTTGTTACATAATCTGGAGATCTTACCCCCTTAACCACTCTTACTTAGCAATTAGTGATTCTAAGGAAGTCATTAGTATCATTAACAGTTCAGATGCTCACTGGGGGGACCGGGCACAGATGAGTCAAGCTATACCGGATGAGCATGGAGGCAACAACCTTAGCAGGCAGATATTTAGGTCACTGCAGATTTCTCTGCCACTTAGAAAACATCTTTCCTGCCGCAGCTCAGTGCCTTCTGAGCTGTATGTGTGTGGTAGCAGTGTCTCCAGGAAAACAAAACAGAAACGGTATTTCAGCACAGCTAAGGGCTTCGGTTTATCTTAATGTTTGTTGGTTGGTTTTGTTTTTAGAGACAAGGTTTTTCTGTACCCCCTGGCTGTCTTGGAACTCTATTGTAGAAAAGACTGGTCTCGAACTCCTGGAGATCCAGCCTCTGCCTCCCAAGTGCTGGGATTAAAGGTGTGCACGACCACCGCCCAGCTCTTAAGTGAGCCACAAGTTATGCTCTCTTATGACTTTTAAGTGTGCTATCAAGAGATCTGCAGAACATTGAAAGGACGATTGGGATCCACCTGAGTTACAATAGTCAGCCATCTTGGATTGAGTTGCTACTGGGAAAAGACTCCTGGGGGTTGAGGGAGCGTTCCACCCAGGCTGTTACCCCATTTTGTTATTTGTGCTGCCAACAGCAATTCAATTAGCCTATTGGGCGATAAAAGATAAAGATTTATTGTACCCCATATACAACTGAAATCAGGATTTCACAGGCGGGTCACAGTCGTTAGAGACTGTTCTAATAAGCACCATATGGGTGTCTGCACCATTCTTTTTAACACCCCCAAGCAGCCACCTCAAGCTACAGCCTAATTTAGATCCACTTGTGAGGTTAGGTCAAAGCCACCGGGTGGAAAGGCCCCTTCTTTTGGCCAAGGGCACAGTGTACAGGTTGGTCCACAGAGGCTCCCCTACCTACCATGAGTGTGGGAAATAGCGTAGAGGCTAACTCCACACACAGGAGAACGGAATGTCCTAGAATTTATATACCGAGCCACAGCAGCTTTCTGACCTAGGAACACAGACGGGCATGCGCACAATGCATGCATTGTGCAGCACACAACGGCCATGCTTTGGCTGAGCATCAAAGCGGCTGCGTCCTGCCGCATCTGCGCACAATCGCGGAGCCCCGGTCGCACCGGGCGGGGTCAGGCTAGGGCTCTTCCTTTTCCCCTTTTAACTTTGCGTGGCAGTTTGGAAGCAAGGCGTGTTTTAAAAAGAAGCCTCCAGCCCAGCCAGCCCCAGCCCCTGTTAAAGAATTAAGCGGGTCAGGCCCAGAGGAACTACACGGAACTGAACTCGCCGCGTGGAGGGGGCTTCCACTCCCTCTCATCCAGGACCGCAGATGGACACGTGGAGGCTCCGGTGCGCCCACGGCGCGCGCGCCCTACCCTGTCACACTCTGTTCCTGCTCCACGAGTCTCTACCACGTTCCCCGCGCACTCCGCTCCACTCTGCCTCATGCCCTGCCCCACTCCGCGATCCTCGCCCCAATCCACGGACCGCTTCCCCACTAGGCAGACCCCTCTCCACCCCGTGCGTCCCGCCCCACTGCACGGGCGGCGCCCCGCGCCAGCTGCGGTGCTAAAATTAGCGTCCCGCGCGTGAGTTGGCGCCCGCAGGAATGCGCGCGCAGGCCGGGGCAGCGCGTGCTGCACCAAATAAAGTCAAAGGCTCGTCTGGCGAGGGGGGCGCTGGCGCCTGGGGCCCCCGAGGGTCACACGCGGCTGCTTGAGGCCGCCAGCGGTTGCTGGTGGGGATTTGCGAAGTTTACAGAAGCCTCCGGACAAAAGCTGCCCAAATGTCACTCCGTTTTTGGAAACCATCCTGCCGGGTTTTTAGGGCTGTAGCTATAATAAGCCAAATGTTTCATGCTGGTGCTGTAAACATACGTGTCAAAGGGACGTCCGTGTGAGCAGAAAGCATACCCATGCTGGACCATGTTCAAAGTGCGGTTGGGAAGCAAGCCTCAGGACACGTCCATGTGGGAGTTCCCAAGTCCGATCAGGCGATATATCAGCTGGCTGTCCATTCGGGCATAAGTTAATGTAATAATTTAAGGTGAAAATAAGTGTTTGAGGTGCTACCCAGTTAACGTCACATTTTTCTGAATTATTCAGTTTAACGCTCTGCAGACCAGTACGGGAGGCAGGGGAGGCGGGGACGGAGAGAAACAAAAATAAGCCCCGTTTTGTTGCTGTTTTTTGTTTTGTTTTAAATACCATTCTGTTGAGTGTGGTGGCGTATGCCTGGAATCCCAGCACTGTGGAGGCAGAAGGGTCATAAGTTCAAGACCAGCCCGCCCCTACATAGTGAATTCCTGTCTCAGAAGGAATACGGAGGGGGTGTGTGTGTGTGTGTGTGTGTGTGTGTGTGTGTGTGTGTGTGTGTGATGACATTTCTCTCTCAGCAGTCTTGGAGCAGATTGTGCCTATCCCTGGGAGATAGGGACCTCCTTCATTCAGGCCTGAGTGACGTAACAGCTTGCCATTGCTTAAACAGTGATTGTACCACATGGATGGGACACTAAAGAGTTTTATGTGTCTAGAATCCTACTCACAACCTGACTGAAGACTTCCCTCACACACAGAGAGGCAATTGTGACAGAAATCAAAGGCACTGTGCCCAGATTTTATCAAGGAATCTTGAAGGTTTCCTGGTTCAAACTTCTGAGAGAAAATTCCCGTTCTTTCCCTGAGGCTGTGTGTCTACAGCCAGAGGCTGTTCTCATGAGGACACAGAGTTCTGTGCTGAGACATGAAGTCTTAAGATCCATTGGGAACACACCTCTCTGCCTATGCTTCACACAACAGTTGCCACACAGGGTTGGGGAGTCTTCACAGACCACGGCCATCTGAGGGTATCATGTACACTTGCCTTGATTATTAAAACAACAAAGCAAAGCACTATGTATTCACCCCGTTGAGGAGAAATGGGCAGTCTCCATGACAGAGTTCTGATCTGAAAACCTCTAGGTGTGCACTAACAGGGTGCTGGGTTACACTAAATAAATATTCTCCTTTATTATGTGAATGTGGGTAATGAGAAGTCCCTCTGAAACACTGGAGAGCAGGGCGCCCCCTGCTGTACTCACTCCTGGAGAGCAGGGTCCTACAGGGCGCCTCCTGCTGGGGATCAAAGGATATTTTTCATTGGGTATCAATACCGTATCCCGTGCAAGCTTACTTATTTCATCAATGACCTTATAGAATAAATGACTCCATTGGAGATGAAATAAAAAATATGATCCACAAATAGAGGAGGTGAATACTGTCTAAAAATAATCCACTCAGAGGTATTCATAGACAGTCTCTTAATCATACTGTTGAGCCAACAGCAGGTTGTCATTGGTTGGTCCACCTGTGACTTTAAAAGCAAGGACTGTACTCATGTGGTTGTGAGGGATGGAATATGTTAGGTATATTGTATTTTCTAAAAGCATTAAACAAAAAAGCAATAAATGTGTGTGTGGGGGGGATCAAAGAACCCCTTCATTAGGTTAACTTCAATGAAGATGTTCTATGTGTAAAATTTCATTTTATTTTCTGACGAACCATGTATCTTTGCCCTGGAGCCAGTGTATCCATAAAAAAAAACTAAATAAAAACACGGAAGCCATGAAGAGTTGGTCAACCACAACTTTGTAGCTTGAGAAGGAACTTAGTCAAGGTGTCAGTGGCAAACCAGGCCACCCAGTTAGCCCCAGGTGTTTCTCTTGTGTCTGCTGAGGTTGTGGACGAATGGGATGAGGTTGGGACTCTCCATGGCCCAGATGAACCCCAGACATTGGAGCAGGAAAGAGACAGCATGTGTAAGAATGGCGACTGGAGAGAAAGCTTCTACCAGACCCCAACCTGCTCCTTGTGTTGTGTGTCTTCACTAATTGGTTCACCTAATATCTCCCTTTACGCATGTGCCTCCTGGTAAGGGACTGGGGATCAGGGACGTGACTCAGTTGGTAAAGTGAGCAAACTGAAAGCATGAAGACCCGAGTTTGGATCATAGCACCCATGCAGAAAAGCTGGGTGTGGCGGTACACAGTGTCGCTTCTGCAAAAAAATAAAAAATAAAAATAAAAAAAAAAGACTGGTACACAATAGAAACTCCGCACTGGGATGCAGGCTCATTGGCCAACAGTCTAGCTAATCACTGTGCTCAAGGTCGGGGCGAGATCTTGATTCAAAATAACTTGGTGAGCAGTAGAGGACACACACACATAGACAGGGACAAGTGCACTTGCGTACACATATGCACACATACATGTATGCACACATACACATATGCTTACCTATGTCCCCACCCCCAGGCCCCCACATGCAAAGAATATGGGCTAGAGTATAATGGCTTAATCTTAAATGACACCTCCCTCTCTTTCTAAACTTTTGTGTTTAGTCTGCTGAGAAACAGGTTAGGGATGGGATGGCTTACCTCTTGGCCTTAAAGAGGGATTAACAAAGTTAGGTAGTACACAGCCCATGATGCTTAACGCTTGGTGACTTGAGATGTGTTCCTTGTGACTAGATCAGGTAGGTGCAAAAAGAGTCTTCTGTTTGTTTGCAGAAATGACTGTTACCCTGCCATGCATCTGGCCAAATTCCCATCCTCCCCATTAGAGTGCCCCCGGATTCACTCCTTTCTGCCCACATTTCCCTCTGATTGCTTCACCCAGCATCAAGTGCTCGAAACATATTTACATACAGGCTTTCTCCCAAACATCTCTAGATTCAACTTCCCCTTAGGTACCAACCAGCCTGTACCAAGCAGCTTGCTCATCAAATTCAGTGAGCTGTCTAGGTGGGTTTTTTTTTTTTTTTTTAAACCCGTTGTGATATGTGCAAAATTGAGCTCCTGCTCTCATGCCTGACTCCTTCCCTCTGTTTTCCCAATCTTCATGCAAGTCGAAATCCCCTTCACATTGCTTGGGCCATAAGCCTTGAAGTGACCTGACTCGGGTTCTTATCACAACTACCTGGTCAATCAGCACATCCTTGTGTAGGAGAGACATATATTCAACAACTCGGCATGGTGGCACACACTTGTAAACTTAGTTCTTGGGAGGATCAGAAGTTCAGGGCCACCCTCAGCAATATGGCTAGTTCCAGACCAGCTTGCGCTATATGAGATCCTGTCTCAAATAAGTAGGAAGAAGACAAACAACATGTTGGAGACTGACGTGGCGGAGCCACTGCGGTGCCTGGCGTAGAATACCTCCGATGCTTCACAGCCCTTCTTCCAGGTTCTGCCCATGTCTTCTGAAGCTTATTCTCAGACTCAGCAGATAGATGAACCTTTAAAATGTGGGTCTGGGGAATGGAGTGAAGGCTCAGCAGTTAAAAGGCTGCATTTCCAGAAGACTGGGGGTTTGATTTCCATTGCCCGCGGTGGCTGGCAAAGACTTGGAACTCCAGTTTCTGGGCGCTCTGATGCCCTCTTCTGGCCTCCATGGACACTGCACACAGGTGGTGCACAGACATCCAAGCAAAAACACCCACACATGAAAAAAACCAAACCAAACCAAAACCTTTAATTTTCTTTTAACATAGGTCTGATCTTTGATCTTCTTTCTTCTTTACTAACATGCCATTTAAAAAAAAAAAAACTTTTGTGTCAAATGCTTACAAGGCTCTGCCTCCTCCCAGGCATGGTTGCTGACCTTGCTCATTCTATTTTGGCAACATGGCTTCCTTGTTGCCACCTCAGATTGCCAAGCATGCTCCTACCTCAGGATCTTTGTGTGTGATCTCGCCTTGGAATATTTTTCTGCCAAATGTATATGCTTTGAACTGTTCTCACCAATACCCAAAGCTGGGTACTCTATAAAGAAAAGTTCTGTTTAGTTCACAGTTGTTTTTAAACATTAGTTTGAGATAGACTCTTACATATTCCATAGGCTGGCCCTGGGCTCCCTATGTAGCCAAGGATGACCTTAAACTTCTGATCCTCCTGACTTCTTTTCCCATGCTGGGACGATAAACATGTACCACCACACCCAGGTTATGGAGTACTGAGGAGGTTTGAACCCAGAGCTTCATGAATCACAGACGGGATTCTATCCGCTGAGAAACACCTATTCTATCTATTGAGAAACACCCCAACCCCCTTTGCTCACAGTTTTGAAGGCTGAAAAGCCAAGATGGGCAGCCTCTCCAGTTTGGTCCCTTTGTGCCTCAGGTACAATGGGATGTCAGCACAACATCGCAGCAATCGTGAACATGCACTGTGAGCCACTGAGTAACGCAAACACATTATTTTTGTTTGTTATTGTTATTTAACTTGGCGTTAACCTTCCAAGCTTTGCTTCGGGGATTAAATTGGGACTCCTCATTATATGTAAGTTATAACAGAGACCCTTGAGTAGTTAGTTTCTCCTCTGACCTGATGATGCTTCCGAACCCTCATGTGACCCTAAAGACACAGAGTTTTCTGGGATCTGGTGCTCGTGATTCAGCTATAGCTGGAAGTCACTGGGTCCTGTGTCTTTTGTATCCTGCAAGATCACTGCCGTGAGATCCACAGCAAGGGCCAGGAGGTCAAAGGTTCCTGGAGAGGCTGCAGATCTTCTCTGTGGCAAGGCTGAGAGGATCTGCCAGGGTAGCCTGCTGTCCTTCACACTTGGTCCTATGGGAAGTCCAGTTGCAACAAAGAAATGGGAATATAGAGAAGGCCTGGCAGTGATTAGTGGTGTCCTGTGGTGTCCAAATTCAGCTGTGCTCAGGGCTCTCCCAGGGTTGTCAACACTGTCCAACTACTCTGTGGTTCCTTATAAATAACTCTGTCAGATGCCATAGAAACCCTGGGGAGATGGCCCCTCTATCAGGAGAGAAGAAAGGGCATGAGGAGGAGAAACTAAACCGTCTCCACCCTAGGATCCCAGGTGTCACCATGGAGGCTCCTGCTTATCAGTCCCCAGACCAATACAGGCATGAAAAAGAACTCGTGCTGCCAGAGACCCAGGATCACCCTGTATCACTAAGTCTCATTCTCCACCCAGGACCGGGTACATTGCTCTTGGAAAGGTTCTGGAAGGTCCCATTGTTATTAAACCATAGCTCTCATTGGCTGCTTCCCTCTCGTGGCCTGTTGCAAGACACTGGGCTCTGCCTCAGCTAGCCACAATCCCTTGGAGTTTCCCTCCACCTCAGGCCTCCTTTAGAAATGGAGAATCCTATCATAATCACTGGTCCTGAGGTGAGGGTTCTTCTGACTGCCCTAGACTCCCTGTCTGTCACCTTGCAGTGTCTACCTAATCTGACCCCATGCCATGCCCTTATCTTGGGTTCTTTTCTGAACTGTGCTTAATACTTTTGGAGCCTAAGGACATTTCTTTTACCCCAGCATCACCTCTGAAATCAATGTCCCAGGGCTTGTTCCATCCTACTGAACAAATATGGTGTCACAGAGTTAACTGGCATTCTCAAGTTACAGGGAACTAACATATCTACATAGAGAATTACCATTATCAATTATTATTATTGTTTTAAAAGATTTATTTAATTTTCTTTTATGTGTATGGGTGTTGTGCCGCTGTGTATGTCTGTGCTAGGAATTGACCCAAGTCCACTGGAAGAATGGCTAACGTTCTAACTCCTGAGCTATCTCTCCAGCTCTTATTATAGTTTTCTGAGACAGGGTCTTAATATGGAGCTGGCCTTGAACTCACTATTTAGTCCAGCCTGGCTTTATACTCAGTACAACCGTACTGCCTTAGTCTCACAAGCGCTTGGATGACAGGTGTGATCCGCCATGCCTAGATCTCTTTCCCCCTGCCCCCACCCCCATCTGAGAGAATGAGGATGCTCTCAGCATCGTGTGTGTGTGTGTGTGTGTGTGTGTGTGTGTGTGTGTGTGTGTGTTGTCCCAAAGAGGCCCGAGGTGAGAACTGAATCCCCTGGAGTTACAGAGGTCTGTGAGTTACCTGATGTGGGTGCCGGGAACCAAACTTGGGTTCTCTGGAAGGAAACAGGCCCTCAATCACTAAGCCATCTCTTCGGCTCCAGGATCTTCCATTTTTTATTTTGAAATATTTGGGGATTTTTGAGTCTGCAGGGTTTTGCAGCTCAAACTGGCCTCCGACACAGGATTCTCTCTCCAGTGTAGGTGCTCTAATTACAGGCAAGGACCTGCACCTGGTGAGTGATGAATCTTAAAGACTCAACTTGCACAGGGATGGGAAGATGGATTAGCAGGTAAGAGTGCTTGCTGCCTAAGCAGGAGGACCTGAATTCAAACCCACAATGCTTATGCAAAGTCAGGCATGGATGGCTGCATGCCCACCTATAACCACAAGGCTATTGCTGGGGCAGCCTAAGTTCAAGTTGAGAGAGAGGTGGTCTCAAGGGCCTAGAGTAGAGAGTGAGAGAACAGGATACTTGACACGCTTCTCTGCCCTCCATGTGTGCACATGGGAGCAAACCCTTACACACATACAAAGGGGAAGTGTGGAGGAGGAGTCCACAATCTATACACTAGTGATATACCGGTGTTTCCCCAAGGCGCTGAATGTGTTCAGGTCGCAGACTCAGGCGGTTTCTGTGCTGTCAGCCTAAGGCCCCATCCTTCTGAAGAAAACCTTGTTCTGCCCTGATAGCTTTCAGCTGATTGGATGAAGCCTGGTTTACTCAGCACCCACTGATTTAAATATCAATATTTACAATTAATTCTGATGAATAATAATAATAATTAATAAATTTTAAGTGCCTCCACAGACATTTCTAGGTTTGACCAAACAATTGGGCACACTAGCCCAGCGAAAATGGCCTAAAAGTGGTCGCCATGGCCATTTCTCTGCTTTTCTTCTCTCTCGATCCTGCGCTTTCATACCATGATCCCCCTTAAAGTTTCTGGTACTTTCTTGTGCAAATTCACAGAACACTGGCTCAGTAGATTTAACAGTAGAATGCCTATTGCAGCTGAAGAGTCCACAGATGTCCAGGCTTCAGGTCTACTAGCTTCATGTCCCCTCTGTGGTGTTGCATGACTTTTCGAAGGTTTAGGACACCAATGAACCAAATAAAGTTCTCCACCCCAAGTCCAGTCTGGGGAAGCAGTGAGTGACTTCAGGACTGTGGTGACTTTGGGCAGCTATACCACTGAAGGGTTCTCACCTGAGCCAACTTTTCTCCGCCTTTATAATCTGGCACCCCCTAAACAGATGCAGCTACACCAGGAGAGCACCAGGACTGAAATGAGGCAGGCGTCTCACGAGGCCTCTTTTTCCAGGGAATTCTAGCAACCACATCACTACATACCCACATATTGTTCTGTATCTCATTGCCGTGATTGGGATTCAAGTTTTTCTGAAGGGCACCGTGGCAATTTGGCTTCCAGGGGGGTGGTGATGGTCATGCCACATAAGAAGAGGATAAAATACCTATGGTGCTTAGATTCCAGAACAGGGCGAGAGAGAGAGCCCTTATCTTCTTTCTCATTGGCCAGGTCCTGATTATCTACCCTGTGACCAAGATGGTATCTGCTGTGACTGACTTAGATATGCCCATGTTCTAACAACCCCAGAACACAGAGATGGGACTTCCCTCACCAGCCTCTAGCTAAAGGTCTGTCCTGGGGCATAGGGGACATTATTACTGCTGGAATCAGCTGCTGTGTGGCTGAAAGAAGGGTGGACAGTGTGATAACTGTGACACTTGCCCAGTCACGCAAATGCTGAAGCAGAGGTGCTGTGCTGGCCAAACTCAGGGGATTGAGGATGCCAGTGGGAACTCCTGGAAGCAGGGGCGTAGGAGCTACCGGAAGCAGGGGTGTGACACATCACGGCCTGATTAGGGTGGCTTGGCAGGGACAACGAATGAAGGAGGGATGTGCCACGGGGAACATGTTGGGGCAGCCCAGCAAAGAGGGCTGCCTCAGAGATTCTAATCTATAATTTGTTTTTGTAATAAAAACAAAACAAAAAACACCATCAAAAACAACATCAGAGGTGACAGGATTCAGATCTCAGCAAGCTGGAGATTGCTACTCTGCCCTTCCCTGTCTACACATCTTCCTGTCAGGGCAGTTTCTGGCACACACCTGCCTCAGGGATGCCAGGGGAAGGAGGTTGGGCACCTTCACCGGAAACGAAACGACGTGATTCCTTGTGCACACATCTCTCTCGTACAAGGCACACAGAGGTTGGTGTGGCATCCATGTGTGGTGTGCAGGCTTGCCTCCCGAGTTGAAACCCACCCTCTTCTTTTGAATGCTTGAGAGTGATTTATTTTTGGTCCTTTATCTCGTGCATAGAGAGTGAAAAGTTCAGGAAGTATTAGTTCTGACATGCTATGAGGCAGAGGCTCTAAATCCCTGGCCCTTTGGCTTATGGATTGGCCCACTCCCATTCTTCCTTCGGGGTGCACGAACATGAGAATCTGTTGTCTTTGTCCTCCCAGTTTCATGAGAAAAACAAGACAGAAGAGCCAACACGATTAGCCTGGGATCCCTAGACTAGAAAGGAATTACGCTCATGGCAATGATATGTTTGGCCCATTGGTTAGGCAATTTTGCTTTTATGAATCAGTTGTAGCGACGGCTGAGCTGAGTAAGATGTAACATTGCTGTCACTTTAAACCATGTGACCTGTGCACAGACCTTAGTATCTGACAGAGCAGGTCTACCTCCTCTTCCACATGTGTGTTTGGGTTCTTTTTCATTTCCTCCCCTGCTTTCCTTCCTTCCCTTTCTTTCCCCCTCCTTTCACTCCCTTCCTAGCCTTTCATTGCTTTCGTGTGCACACATGTGCACAAGGCAGAGCTGGTCATTAGATATCTTCCTATCATCCTCTATATCACCCTCCGCTCTAATTTTTAAGATGATCTGTTGCTGACTCGCTAGTCCGTGAGCTCCCAGGATGCACCTGACACTGTCCCCGTCCTTGTAGTGAGATGACAAGAGTATGCCACCATGCCTAGCTTTTTCACGTGGGTTTCTGGGATCCAAGTCCAGGTCCTCATACTTTAGTGACTGAGCGAACTTCCCTGCCCTGCATTTAGCTTTTCTCAGAGGTTTGCCAGCCCCGCCGAGCGTGCAGAAGAGTCCACAGTCCACAGTGTCCAGTCAGGTGACAGCACTGCTTGCTTTCCTCTAGCAACCCTATGAACAGGTGCCGATTGGGGTTTAAAGTCCACGCAATGTGCTCTCAGGCCAATGCCAGGGGCTACAATCTGGACTTAGAAACTGCCAGAAGGTAAGAGGAGTTTCATAAGTGTGTGCAAACACCTTTGAGATCTTAATAATATATGGGGCTGTGATCCTGTCTCTCATTTATGTGTTACTTTTTTTCCTTAGCGCAGACAGAGGTCATTTCATAAATTACACATCACTGGTTATGGATTGTCTCCTGGTTTATAGCCAATAGGATAATGCCGATGGTTGCAATGAAAGATCATGGGGCTTTTGTTCACAGAAGGATGTTCTGAAAGCCGAATAATCACTTTGAAGGGGATATAAAGAGCCTGGATGAGACACCGTAGAGACAAGGGAGGGAGGAGACACAATGACATGGGACAGATGTGCTGCTTGGAGTAGGGAACACTGACAGGTCCTCAGTTAGGAGTTAATGATGAGGAAGTAGGGACTGGGGCTGTGGCACAGTCCCGAGGACCTGAGTTGGGAACTCAAGCACCGGCATAAAAGCCAGTCATGGTGGCCTGTGTCTGTAACCCCAGCTCTGGTGTAGGGTTGGAGAAAAGAAGATTCCAGGGGCTTGCTGGTCAGCCAGTCTAGCCAATCAGTGAGCTCCAGATCCAGTGAGAGACCCTGCCTCAATAAAATAAGGTGGAGAGCAATAGAGGAAGCTGTCGGTGTCCACCTCAGGCCTCCATATGCACATGCACGAGACAATGTTTTCCTACACACAAGAATAAAAAGGCAGGTCTTCTATGCAAAGGATTCTAAACACCAGCTGTCTCATGGGCTAAATTCATTTGACCAACGTTTATCATATGCAGTCTATAGGTGAGGTACCAAAGACTTTAGATGTGAGTTTTTAAGACACAGCAGTCCTGTAGGCTTTTGGAAAGATTAGCTGGTCACAAAGGAAGCAAGAGCAAGAAGAAAAAGCAGAAACAAAGGAAACCCTGTGTGTCAAGCATGGTGGGACCAAGCATGGTGGAGCACACCTCTAATCCCAGGACTCAGGAAGCAGAGGCAGGCAGATCTGTGAGTCTGAGGCCAGTCTGGTCTATATAGTGAGTTCCAGAAGAGTGTGAACTACATTAAAAGACTATCTCAAAACAAACAAACAAACAATCAAACCAACCAAAAAACCCCACAACAAAAAGCTAGAGCCTGCCACCAACACAAACAAAAATATCCACAACAATTCACAATTTCTCCTAAATAAGACACTTAGGAGAGTTCTGAGCCAATACTTAGAACGGGCCTCCCCCCCCCCCCCCCCACACACACACACACAAAGTACTCGATCGTTTCCGTAGTTCTTCCTCCTGGCAAGCACTGGAAGAAAATAAAAATCGGAACTCAGAATCTACTTTGAAAATTCCATGAATGTCACTTTGCAGATCCAACCTATGACACACAGGAGTAGGTAGGGGTAGCCATGTTGAGAAAGGGCCTGTTGAAGAGGAGCGGAAGTGTAAAAGATAGCTTCCTGAAAAGGACAGAACCAAGTAGGCAAGCGAAACGATCAGGCAACACAGAAATTAGCATCAAGGGGCTGACTCAAGCAGTGTGAACAAGAGGACCTGAGTTCAAGTCCTTGGCACCTATGTAAAAAGCCAGGCACGGCGGGCGGGGTGTGTGTCTATAACGTCAGCCTTGGGAGGAGGGGTGCATTGACTTCATTGGCTAATCAGAGGTTCAGGTTCGGCGAGGGACCGCATCTCAAAAAATGAGGAGACTATTAAAGGAAGATATCAGACAATGACCTCACACACCCATGAATACACATCTGCAGTTGCAAGTGCATACACCACGCAAACATGTACATATAGCACATACACGAAGAAAATAGTATGAAGTATTTGGGGGATGATGAAAGAAGAATCTGCTATATGCAGGGTTCAAAGTCAATGAGAGCTGAAGGGACATCAAGTGTGAAGTGCAGGGTAAGGTGGGCCTTCTCAAAGCCAAGACTGGTGTACGGGAGGGACACAGGACCCAAGTGTGTCCAAAATAATGGTGGCATGTGAGGGAACCCTCTATGGCAGACACCTTTATGTTATGCAAGGCGCATAGTAGACTAGCCCTGTTTTCAAGGTGTGCCCTCAGGGGGTGACAGGGAAGCAGTGAGAAGAAAGGGCTCATTAGGCTTAAGAGTCCTACCTACTCAAGGATGTGCACAGGAAGGGGTGGCTCCCTACTCAGTGATGTGGACAGGAAGAGGCGGTCCCCTACTTAGAGAGTGAACAGGAAGGGGCGGTCCCCTATGCAGGGATGTGGACAGGAAGGGGTGGTCCCCAATGTGGGGATGTGGACAGGAAGGGGCGGTTGCCTACTCAGGGACGTGGACAGGAAGAGGTGATCCCCCCCCCATGCGGGGATGTGGACAGGAAGAGGCAGCTCCTTACTCCCTGGGATGTGGACGGAAGGGGCGGTTCCCAGTACAGAGGCGTGGACAGGAAAAATGGTTCTCTTGAAAGGATGTGGACAGGAAGAGGCAGTTCCCTACGCAGGGACGTGTGGACAGGAAGGGTTGGTTCTCTACACAGGGATGTGGAAAGGAAGGTGCGGTTCAGGGAGAATGACTCTAGGGTTATGAGAACGAAGATGACACATGCGGAGTAAGTGTGCAAGAATGCTGTGATGCTAAGCTGAGACATGCCTTGGACCGAAAGGAGAGCTTCTTCTTGCCCCCACCCCTAGGCTCAGCAGGGATGGGGTGGGTTACACCAAATAGCATCTGGGTGAAAACGAGCCAGGTGGGAACGGAGCCAGGAGCTCTGGGTCCAGAAGAGAAGGAGGTGTAGGTTGAAAGATGCCATATGGACAAAGCCAGCACAGAGTTGATGGTCAGGAACCAAACAACAGTCTCTGGTCTGGATACACAGCAGAGGGACCTTCAGTCCTTCAGCCTGCGGGGCTGTTCTGTATGTGCCTACAGATGAGACTTGCCAGTTCCCGCCTCTACTGACTCAGTTGCATAACATACATGGCATAGCTAGTCATGTGTCCCAGGTGCTGTGGTGTGCGCCAGAGCAGAGGGAGTAAGGCAAGGGCCAGGCCTTCAGAGAGTTCCCAGCCCACATGAGGTTGGCATGGATTCATGGATCGTTATGAAATGAATGGAGAGACAGTTGTATCGAACTAGTACTCAAGAAGGTAGGGGGAGTCCAAGCTCTGGTATGGGACAGCGCAAGCAGAGGGAGGAGTAATCGAGACTAGAGATGTCTATCAGAGGTCTGAGCATGAGAGACTCTGACAATTCATGAGGTAGCCATAGCCTAAAAGGAACCAAAAAAATAAAAATAAGCAGTGGGTGACACAGCGAGCCTGTTGTAATATGGTGAAGGTTAGTCTTTCTTTCACGAACCTGTGGCCTAGACAGATGGCAAACCAAAGGGTAAGCACAGGGATTTTTTCAGAGGGCATGGACTCCATACCACATGCCTTGCCCAGAAGTGTTACCCAGAGCTGGAAACCAGGCCTCCAGCAGCTCCGTCTCCTGCTCCTGGCATCTGGTGCATGGTGGCAGAGGGCAAGCAAGGCCAGCAAAGAGACCTGCCCTTGCCGTATCACCTGCTCAGATGCCCCCTGTCCCTCCAGCAGCCTAGAGAGGAATCAGGTGGTGGGCAATTTCTGGGGTCTGTAACATTTCGCTCCTATTTAACAGTTCAAATGTGAAATGTCCCCACAGACCACATGTTAAATGCTTTGTTCTCAGCTGATCGCACTACTTCAAGGTGTAATGGAGGCACCTTGGAAATGGGATGAAGAAGGTGGGCAGATGAAGAATGCCTTTGAAAGGTCATCTCTGGTCCCTGATCTCTTTCTCTTTGTTTCCTGTCCACCATCAAAAAAGAATCTACAACCCAGGCTGGGGAGAATGCCCATTTGGTGGTAAAGTGCTTGCTATACAAGCATGAAGACCTGAATTCACTTCTTAAAACCCATGTAAACAAACAAACCAAAAAAAAAAAAAAAAAAAAAAAAAAAAAAAAGCAGAGTATGGCAGTCTACACTTGTAGTCTAAGCACTGGGGAGGCCGACACAGTCATGTCCCTGGGCCTTTCTGGCAAGCCAGCCAAGGCCATTTGGTGAGTTTCAGGATAATGAGAGACCCAGTCTGAAAAGAAACAAGGTGAGAAGGGCCTGAGGAACAACACCTTCCTGCCTCCACATGCAAGCCAGACAAATGCATATGTATACACAGACAAACAAACATTCACACATACATACTGTTGGACAACACCCTCAGAGAGCAGGAGCCGTAGGGGTGGGGCCACCTGAGAGGTATCTGCATCCAAGCAAGCCTCTGTCTCCACATTTTTTCCTTATTAGTCCAATAATGTGTGCAAGATAAACTCCCCAGACCCCACTTGTGCAGCATAGCATGCCTGTATGACATATAGCACATGACATATGCCAACATATAATATGCATATACAGCATACATACTTCATACCCTCTCCACCTGTAACACACACACACACACACACACACACACACCACACTATTTATACCCCAAACCTCTATATTCCCAACACACCTACACAACATGCACACCATACCTCACACTCCCTACACACATATAAAACATGCATACACACATCTCATGCTCTACATACATAACACACATAGACAACATACATACACACACCTTACACTTCCTCCACCCCAAACATATATACACACAACACGCATGCTTTACACATTACACACTTCACATTCCCTCCCACACTATACACGCATATACACATAGGACACACAAAAAACTCACTCCTTCCACACACAACCCACACACCATGTACACAACACATACTTGACACACATACACATGCTACACACACACAACTCACAACACATACCTTCCATGTATCATACACATTTCATACCACCATGTACCTACCTTCCACATGTACACATCCATCATGCACACCACACATCCATCCTACCACAGACCATACCATACATAAAAACACATGCCACACACACAGTACACACACCACACATACAGATTTCATACCTTCCTATTCCACACCCACATATGTACACACATATATCACACACATACACAGGCTAGCCCACCACACACATACCACATGCTCACATGTATACACACACACACACACACACACACACACACATCACATGCACAGTGGCTGGGGAAGCACAGAGCAGCAGGTCAGAAGTCGATCTTACAGGAGAACAAGCCCCTAGAACAAAAAATGCTCCTGCCAGCAGGGATTTTATTTTACAGTTTCCAAATGCTAAGAGAATCCTTCCTTTTTTTTTTTTTTTTTTTTTTTTTTTTTTTTTTTTTTTTTTTTTTTTTAATTCTCCCTTACAGGTTTAGAATTAACGCACTGAATGGCCTGCCCCTGGGCTGTCCCTGAGGGCCCTAGCCTGTCACCAGCACCTGGAGCTCCAGATCCTGCCCAGTAGGCTTACAACCTGAACTTTCTATTTCTGAAACCCCAGTTCTCAGTAGGCAGCACTCACTTTGGGCCACAGACTTCTGAGAATGATTGCATGTGTCAGCTGCTAAGTCACATGGCCTTCAGCCTGGCCCCTTCCTGAGGGTGACAGAACTTCTGTTGGAGCAGATGAATGTTACTGTCACAGAGAGGTTGACACCCCTCATAATGCCACCCCAGGCTCACCACAGTCACCCAGAAGTGCAGCTTAGTCCTGTCATGGTGAATCAGTATCCCAATGCCCCTGGGTCTCCAAATACCACTGGTAGAAAATTAATGGAGTTCGGCTCCTTCCGTTTAACTCATCAAGGGACTGGACCCCCTGATGAATATGTAGTTTAATTAAGATAATCGCTCCCATTTAAAGAGAGCCTCAAAGCAAGAATTGAGTCTCCTTATTTCCTTTTTCTTTAAAAAATAAAGTCTTATTTTTAATTATGTGTATATGTACGGATACCTGCATATAAATTCAGGGAGCCTTGGAGACCAGAAGCATCAGTCATACGCTCTGGAGCTAACATTACAGGTGGTCGTGAACCTGAGGTGGGTGCTGGGAGCCAAACTTGCATCTTCTGGAAGGAAGTAAGCATTCATTACTCCTGCTCCATCTCTCCAGCCCTTTACTCTTTGTGTGTGTGAGGAAGTCACAGAACTTACAACAGCCTTTTCCACCTCCTGCCAGGTGGGTCCGAGGGCTAACTTCAAATGTCTGGCTTGGCAGCAAACACTTTCACCCACAGAATCATCTTATCAGCCCAGGTCTCTTCATTTCCAAACCAGTGTCGCCTGCCACTCAGAGCCAACCTTCAATGAACGGTGTATTTACTCCCATTTTAGGGACAAGAAGAGGAAATTTACTGCACAGGGATAAGAGAAGCAGACGGTGAAGACAAAGGCCCAGAGCCCGGGGTCCTGGCTTGCAAGCTGCTTGCATTTACTCTTTGTCCAGAGCTCCCAGCAGCACACAAACATCCGCAGGGAAGAATGTTTCCCAGCATGCATTTAATGAATAGGGTGGCTTGTGTACTCGAAACGCTGGAAATAGATCCTCACCGTGGAATGTGGAATGTGGAACAGACAAACGGAGAATGTGGCCACGCTCAGCAAGGCGGGACTCACCCCACACACAGTCCCACGCTGGCAAGCTCTCTGGGCTGTTTGGAAGCTTTTTTTCCCCCTTAGGGCTCAGAACATGGTGGTACAAAGAGCCTTGTGTTATGATCTCAACACCACTATTAATATCCTGTGGCCCACTGAGCCCTGATCCCTTGGCTAGGGCTCTCCCAACATCTCAAGATGGGAAAAGTAACCCGACTTGGGGGGGGGGGAGAGACAGAAAGACAGGGAGAGAGAGGAAGAGAGGAGAGGAAAGAAGAGGAGAGGAGAGGAGAGGAAAGAAGAGGAGAGGAGAGGAGAGGAGAGGAGAGGAGAGGAGAGGAGAGGAGAGGAGAGGAGAGGAGAGGAGAGGAGAGGAGAGGAGAGGGAGTGCTCTCATTTACAGCCCTTGAGTCAAGAATTTAGAAACATGACCACAGCCAAAGCCTCAGAGGCCTCATATCAAATGTTGTTATTTTTGGGCAGCTTGAAAATAAAGCTGGTTGTGGGATGGGCAAGGTGCCCCAGTGGCTGCTGCAGGAAGCAGGAGGGGGTAGGAGTTCTGCAGGGAGAGGGTCATGTCTGGCTCTGCCTGTTGAGCTCCTCTGAGAAGAAACTGAGAAGCTACACACTCTCTCTCTCTGGGTTCAAACCCCCCCCCCCCCCCCCGTAAAGGCTTTAGGGTGGTGACACTTCCCTCCAGTTTTCCCGGAGGCAGCTTGGCACAGTGTCCACCCAGATGACTCTGGGTGAAGAAACTTGGTGAAGCCTCACTGTCCCTCCCCTGGTGTGTCTTTATTTAAACAGCTTTTCCCATGACTGGGAGCTCCTTCCCCTCTGTAGGAAATATGCCCACAGGGAGGTATTTTTATGCTCCACCTGCACTGGGTGAAAGGGAACCCTGGTTTAAGATGTCACTGATGATGCCTCTCTCTCCTCAAGCCCAGCAGAGCTGTGTCTGGGTCGCAGCCGAGGCTCCTGTTTGGGAACACAACTCACTCACTCTGTCTCCCCAGTCTCCATGCTTGGCCATCCTGCTTGGACATATCATACCACATACAAACAAATGCACACAAATGCACACACACAAACAAGCACACATGTACATAGCACACCCAAATGCACTCGAGCATACACACACACACACACACACACACACACACACACAGGATTAAATAATAAAATCCCATGTCAATCCCAGGAACCCTTCCTTCTGTCGAGTACACAGGACAAATGAAAGTCACTGCCCCTGGGCTTCTGGCACGTTTGGTGACCTGAAGGACTTCCTCTGCTCAGTGACCACATACAGACATCACACAGGGCCAGGAGGTAGAATATGGAGAGCCACTTGGTGTACAGAGCCCAAGAGGGGTCTATGTCAGAGATGAGGCTACAAGGAAGGTACTCCTCCCAAGCCTGCTTCCTCAGGCTCTGGTGCAGCTACTGTCCTCTTGAGTGTTCAGCCACCTATAGCTCCTTTGAAGAAACACATGTCCACTTCCTCTTCTGCCCCTCTCCCTCCCTGCTGGTTCCCTCCATTAAGCCTTCCAGACTGGAGCTGGGCAGTTGTAGGGACTTTCCACTTCCTCGGGCAGTCACTGTCCTCATGACTGTGCCTGTGAATCCTGTGACAGTCACATATACTTCGGGTGGAATTTGTAATAAGCTGAGACTGTCCATGAAAGCCAAATATTAATATCAACCTAGAACCTGATCCCAACTACACTCTGCAGAAATTAAGTGTGCTCCAAGTGCCTACCCTGTAGACCATCTACCTCACCCCTCCGTGTGCCCACTGGGGAACATGTTAAAATACAGAGTGAGTCCAAGACCCCAAGGGTCTGCATTTCTGACAAGCATAGACTGGGCTTTGCTGCTGCTCTAGAGGGCCACTGTTTCTGTGGGAAGGGGTGGGCCCCTTTGTCCTTAAGGACCAAGATGGTGCTGGATTTGACCTTGATCCCTCTGTGCTTGGCACCCCTCCCCTGGGGCATTTACTAGTGACAACATTCCAGGGAAGCATCCAGAGGGAAGGGCATTTGTTTTGGTTGGAAGTTTCTCAGTGGGGATGACATGGCTGCTAATGTCTGTGGTGCTGGGAGATTCTTCTCAGCTTGTTCACATCGTGATGGACCCGGAGAACTCCACCTGGAAGCAGGGCTAGGCTATCCTGCTCCGAGACTGGCCTCCAGCGACTTCCACTAACCATGCCACCTGCCCCAAGGGTTCTACAACCTCCCAAAACAGCATCACCAGCTGGGGACCGTTGTTCAAAAACATGAGCCCGTGGGGGACATTTCAGTCTGAGTTTAACAGTAGGATTTAAGGAGGAGAGGAAGAAGGGAAGAAGGTGGGGGGGGATTAGAAATTTTCTATCAGGTATGTTCTTCCTGTTGTCCACATTGACCACATAACCAAATCCAAGGCAGGAGGTGGTGTGGAGGGAATATAGTTCAGTCAGTAAAATGCCTGCCTTCCAAACATGCTTGAGCTGGATTCCCCAGAACCCATACAGAAATCCCCCAAACAAACAAACCTAATGGTTGATTCTTGTTATCTTTACCCTGGGGCAGCAGGGATAGGTGGATCCCTGGGGTTCACTGGCCAGACAGCTTGGCATACTTGATGGCTTCCAAGCCAGTGAGAGATCATCTCACTAAAGGATGGGGCCCGAGGGGTTGTTGCCTGATACTGTCCTCTGACCTCTACACACTGCACACTTTCCATATACAGACGCGCACACACAATCACACACCAAAGGACACAGATTAAGAGGATGTGAAGCCAGGTTGGTCCACTCTCCCACCACCCTGTGGTCCTCTAGGCAAAGTAGAGTTCTCCATAGGCTGTGTCTACAGACACTAGGCACTGAGGAAGGGGCTTTCTGGTCAGAGTGGCTTTCATTTTATTCCACTGGCTGTTGGTGTTGCCCAGTGGCGTGGGGACCTATAATGGAGACTTTTCCTCTAGAATTCTGGGTGTGAACTTGATACAGAAACCTCAAAAGATATCAGGGTCTTCTCATCACTTCGTCCTCCTGCTTGATAAGACAAAGCCTGCTTTATGCGGCCGCACCCCGAGAGCCAGGCAGCTTGATTTCATCTTCAACTGCACAGAGCTGGGAAGTGGGGGCCAGAACCAGTGACCCTCAAAAGACTGGGGGGAATCTTTTCTTACAAATTAAATTACGCCGAAATTTATCTTTCCTGTCTTCAGAAAAAAAAATGAATTCTAAATAAGTAAAATTTTTCATTATGAAATACATAAATCTCTAATATTTTTTAAAATGAGGGAAAGCCCAAAGGGAAGTAATGCTTTATTACTTACCATTTCTATATTCCTTGCTATTTTGTTGCTGCAACAAACACCTGACAAAGGCAGTTTAAGGACGGGAGGTTTAATTGGGCTCACAGAGTGCTGGTATAGCTCGCCATGGGGGAAGGCATGACACAAATCCTAAGATTATAATTTGTCTTTTCCTATGTGTCTTTCTTGACAGAACTCTAATAGCTTTGGTAAGTAATATACGTAATCTCACCTGGTAATTTAAAGTTTAAGCTTGTTACATCATAAGTGTTGTTTACCTATGTAGTCACAGCCACAGTCTTCATCTTCATGGTGCTCCACCTGCATGGCTCTGCAAACACACGGTGCTCCACACGCACGGTGCTCCACACGCACAGTGCTCCACACGCACAGTGCTCCACACGCATGGAGCTCCACACGCACAGTGCTCCACACGCACGGTGCTCCACACGCATGGAGCTCCACACGCACAGTGCTCCACACGCACAGTGCTCCACATGCATGGTGCTCCACACGCACAGTGCTCCACACTCATAGTGTTCTACACACATGGTACACCACATGCATGGTGCTTCACACACTTGGCGCTCCACACACTTGCACACACATGGCACTCCACACACATACATGGTACATGGTACTATACACACACAAATGGCATTCCACACACATACATAGCACTACACACACACATATGGGGCACACCACACACATGGTGCTTCACACACTTGATGTTCCACACACATGCACACACATGGTGCTTCACACACGGTGCTTTACACACATGGCGCTCCACACACATACATGGCACTCCACACACACAAATGACACTCCACACACACACACACACACACATACACACAGTACTCCACACACATGGAGTTACACACACACACACACACACACACACACACACGGTGCTCCACACACATGCATACACATGGCACTTCACACACTTGGCGCTTCACACACATGGTGTTCCACACACATGGTGCTCCACACACATGCACACATGGTGCTCCACACACTTGGTGCTTCACACATGGTGCTCCACACACTTGATGCTTCACACACGGCGCTCCACTGGCTGTGCCAACATGTACTAAGTCAGTCATGGGGCAGTTAACTATTAGGCATGCAAGTTGTTCTGAAGCTTTTACAAATAGAGTTGTGTTTAAAATGTAATAGAGGAGGTGTGTATTTGCTGTAAATATAGAAAGGTCAGATTAGTGTTAATCCATAACACATGACACATTCAAGGTGAATTTTTAGGAACTAGTGAGCAGGCAACACAAACGCATGAAGGAATTATCTATGGAAAGCAAAGGAGGAAGAAGAAGATGGGAGGGTGGCTGGGGAGGGATTGGGAGGGTGTTTGTGGGAATTTGATTATTCATCCTGCTGGTGACTGTTTGTTTACTTGTAACTCCACCTGTGTTGGGAGCCGACTTTTAGCAGAAAGCGGCTATCAGCTTTGCAGCCATCTTGAGCCATATACCCTGACGTGAGACTTGTTTGTCAACAGCCTACAACAGCTGAAGCACACTCTGATATCCCACATATTTTGTGTTGCTGTTTACTGCCCCCAGCTGCAAGGCGCACGTGGTAGTCACGCCTGCAAGGCATGCGGTTCACGTGCTGTCCACGTGCTATCTACGCCATACATGCCTGTAAGGCACACGTGCTATCCACGCCTGCAAGGCATTGCGGTGCACGTGCTGTCCACGCTATAGACGCCTGTAAGGCTTACGTCATATCAACACCTGCAAGGCACGTGGTATCCATGCGCCTACAAGGCACGTGGCAAAAGCCTATAAATAGCTCAGAATTCCCTTCAATAAACCAGACTTGATCAGAATCTCTGTCTTGTCTCCTTTCTTTGAGTCTCTTCCCCTTTATCCTCTCATCCTCTCTCTCTCTCTCTCTCTCTCTCTCTCTCTCTCTCTCTCTCTCTCTCGCGCGCGCGCGCGCTAGATCCTGACCGGCAGACGGAATCGGCAGAGTGGTCCAGGACATTTTGGCCCCAAAGCGTGGAATGGAGAGGGCTGCAACATTTTGGCCCCCAAAGCCAGGCAGTACGGGCCTCAACATTTTTGGCCGCTCAAAGTGGGGCAGCTCAGGCCTCAACACACCTGTGTCCTTGTCTCTGCATGGAAACCTCTGAGGGAGGAGTATGTGTGTGTGCGGAGTGTGTGTGAGGATTGTGTGTGAGGAGTGTGTGTGTGTGTGTGAAGAGTGTGTGTGAAGAGTGTGTGTGAGGAATGTGTGTGTGAGGAGTGTGTGTGTGTGAGAAATCCGTGAGGAGTATGTTCGAGGAGTGTGTATGTGAAGAGTGTGTGTAAGGAGTGTGTTGAGTGTGTGTGAGGAGTGCGTGTGTGTGTGAGAAATGTGTGAGGAGTGTGTGTGTGTGAGGAATGTGTGTGAGGAGTACATGTGTGAGAAGTGTGTGTGTAAGGAATGTATGAGGAGTGTGCATGTGAATAGTGTGTGTGTGAATAGTGTGTGTGTGAGAAGTACATGTGTGAGGTGTGTGTGTGAGGAGTGTGTGTAAAGAGAGTGTGTGTGTGTGAAGAGTGTACATGTGAGGAGTACATGTGTGAGGAATGTGTGTGTGAGGAGTGTGTGTGTGGGAGGAGTGTGTGTGAGGAGTGTGTGTGAGAGGAGTGTGAGAACTATGTGCATGAGGAGTGTGTGTAAGGAGAGTATGTGAGGAGAGTGTGTGAAGAGTGTGTGTAAGGAGAGTGTGTGTGAGGAATGTGTGTGAGGAGCATGTGTATGGTAAGAGTGTGTGTATATGAAGAGTGTGTGTGCAAGGAGTATGTAATAGCTGTATGCAGGAGTGTGTGTAGAAAGAATGTGTGTGGGAGGACTGTGTGAGGAGAGTGTGTGTGGAATGTGAAGGCTATGTGCATTAGGATTGTGTGTGTGAGGACTGTGTATGTGAGGAGTGTGTGTGAAGAATGTGTGTAAGGATTGTGTGTGTGAAGAGTGTGTGTGGGGGAGATGTATGTGGGGGCTCTGTGTGTGAGGAGTGTGGGAGGGAAGAGTATGTGTGGGAGGTTGGGGGGCTATGTGTGAGAGGAGTGTGTGTGTGTGTGAGAAATGTATATGTAAGAATTGTGTGTGTGTGTGTGTGTGTGTGTGGAATGTGTGTGTAAAGATTGTGTATGTGAGGAATGTGTACATGTGAGAAATGTGTGTGTAAAGATTGTGTGTGTGAGGAGTGTGTGGGTGTGTGAGAAATGTGTGTGAGGAATGTGGGGAGGAAGAGTGTGTGTGTGGGAGATGTATGTGTGGGCTCTGTGTGTGAGGAGTGTGGGGAGGAAGAGTGTGTGTGGGAGTGGGGGGGGGCTGTGTGTATGAGGAGTGTGCAAAATGCCAGAGGAAGACAAATCCTGTCAAGAACTCTGAATACAAGTCAGAAAACATCAGTGAGACCGCTTCGCGGTAGTCAGGAAAGCAGCCCCCTCCAAAGCTGTATGTGGAGATCTCAGAAAGCTGCCAGGCCTGGAGAGATGGCTCAGTGTTTACAATCACTTGTTCCTCCAGAGAACACAAGTTCAGGTCCCAGTGCCCCTGTATGGATCAGCTCACAACTGCCTGTAAGTCCAGCTCAAGGGGATCAGATGGTCTTTTATTGACCCCACAGGCAGGCACCCACATACATACTTTCACACACACACACACACACACACACACACACACACACACACACGCACAATGAATAATAACATAAATCTTTAAAAACTTTAAGTCAAGAAGACACCTTGTGGGCCGGGAGCTGGCTCGAATTCTTGTTGCACAAGTACAGGGACCACAGCTGGTATCCCAAGCACCCACATAAAGCCAGAAGCAGCAGTGTGTGCTGTAAACTCAGCACTGGGAGGGAGGGGCAAGTGGGAATTGGGTATGGGACTCACTCTTCAGCCAGTGTAGTTGACATAGTGAGCTAGAGTTTAGCAAGAGACCCAGCAAGACTCCTGACCATGACATCCGGTCTCCACAGGAGTGCACATGGGTGATCAGGCACACCTGCACACACACACACACACACACACACACACACACACACTTGAAAAACACATTGTAAATAATTCTTCCATCCTAACAAAAATTCTGCCACAACAAGAACCCCACAAAGGGAATACATCAAACTGGAGAGTGTGCTGGCAGAGAGGAAACTGAGCAGTAGCCTCCAAGAGAGCTGGGTGTCAGCTCTGAGTCACGTGGTGAGTCACTCAGCTGACCATGTTTTAATGATCAGGAAGAACAAACACGGGTCCTCTGGAGACATCATTCAGCAGCTATGCAGAACTTTTACGGCTCTTGCAGAAGACCCAGGTTCAGTTCCCAGAAAACATTCCAGACAACGTACAACTGCCTATAACTCCAGTCCCAAGGGCTCTGTCTGTCCTCTCCTGCCTTCTGTGGGTACTGCATTAACTTACACACCCATGTACACACAGCACACACACTTTTAAATAAAATAACATCTAAAATATATTTTCTATGTTTTATTAACAACAACATAATAAATTAAAAGTAAATGTGATTATATAAAAATATTTTCATCAATATGTAAGTCAATGTTAGGGTAAAAGACCAAGATTTTACATGTGTTCTCAAAAAGCTATTTGTCTTCAAAACTATTCACTATAGAGCTGGAGAGATGGCTTAGTGGTGACAAGTACTGTCTACTTTTCTAGAGGTTCTGAGTTCAATTTCCACCAACCACATGGTGGCTCACAACTATCTGTAATGGAACCCGGTACCCTCTTCTGGCCCACAGGCATACATGCAGGCAGAATGCTGTATACATAGTAAAGAAATCTTTTTAAAAAATATTCACTACAACCAAGACACAAGATAATTAATAAATAGCTAAGATTAAAATTATCAAAGTACACCTAAAGTTATTCTTTATTTTGTAATATTTAATTGTTGTTTGTGGTGGAGCACACTTTTAATCCCAGTACTCAGGAGGCAGAAGCAGGTAGATCTCTTGTGAGTTTGAGGCCAGCCTCGTCTACACATAGAGTTCCAAACCATGAAGAATTACATAGTGAAGCCCTGTCTGAAAATAAAAACGATTGTTATAAAAATATAAAGCTGTTTACTAGTCCAGCGGTATTCAATTAGTTTCTACTGGAAAGCTCTGGCTAATTATTTACTCATTTTGTTTGTTTGTTTACTTAGGTTTTTCAAGACAGGGTTTCTCTGTGTAGCTCTTGCTGTCCTGAAACTTGGTTTGTAGACCAGGCTAGCCTGGAATTCAGAGATCCACCTGCTTCTGCCTCCTGAGTGCTGGGAACACAGGCGTGTACCACCAGCGGCAGGCTAAGGTCTGTTGGTTCTCTGTGAACCGTTTGTACAGAAGGAGCACATGTGCGAGAGGGATCACAGATGTGAATGCTGTACCATTCGTTACACAGTGCCCCTGCTGCTGGGCGATGTGCTGATTGACAACTTAGTCTTCTAGGAGCCTTGCACTGGAAGGACAGAGCCACCAGCAATTCTCCCTCATGTGAGCACCCAGTGTGATCCTGCTTTGTGAGAGAAGGAGCCTGCATTGTGATAACCTTGGGGGCGTGGCCACGAGTCTGGGGCGTGACCATGAGCCTGGGGACGTGGTCACGGGGTCAGCGATCGTCTGGCCACACCTACATTTCAGACTCCCCGCCCACATCGTAAGACCCCACCCTCATCCCATAGAAACCACTCCCACAGACCCGACCAGCACTTCTGCATGTCCAAACCCCCACCCTGCCTACACACACACACACACACACACACACACACACACACACACCATAAAGCTGTGTTCTTTGGGGAAGTCAACAGGAATGTGTGGTACCTGTGCAGTTGCCTTCTGAGTCAGCACAAGAAGCCAGAACAGGCCACGTGAAGAAGGGTCGCCGGAGAGCCCGGGGAATGCTGGCTGCATGGGTGGACATTTAGCATCACAGGTTCTAGGCCTGCGATGAGGGCTGGGTGAAGGGTGAAGGTGCCCATGTGGACTTTATAACGTGTGTGTGTGTGTGTGTGTGTGTGTGTGTTGCCTGCAGACGAGTATGTTTCACACCAGAGACCAGAGGAAAATGTCCAGTGCCTTCCTCTGTCACTTTCTGTCATATTTCCTTGAGACAGAGTCTCACTAAATCAGAAAGTGGCTGTTTCTGTGAGGCTGGCTGGCTGGTAAGCTGAGGGAATCTGCCCATTTCCATCCCACCACCCTGGTGGGTTGGGGGTGCAGGCATGTGCAACCGTGCCTGGTTTTTAATATAAGTAATAGGTTTTAAACTCAGATCCTCGTGCTTGAACAGCAAGCACGCATACTCAATAAACCCATCTCCCCAGCCTCTCGTGTGCTTTAGTAAGTGTATGTATAGAGCCTTTGAAAGTGTGAAGTTCGTTTCTTACTATATTTATTTGCGTAATGTGTGCGTGGGGGTGGGGTGGTAATGCAGGCGCCTGTGTGTGGAGGTCGAAGGTCATTCCTCAGAAGACATCCACCTTATTTTTCAAGACCTCTCACAGGAACCTGGGTCCTGCCCATTAGGTTATACTGACTGGCTATCAAACCTCAAGGATCCACCTGTTCCTGCTCCCCAAGTCCTGGGATTTTAAGATTGTATCGATGTGGTGGAACTCAGGTCTTCCTACTTTTGAGACACATGCCAGCTGAACCATTTCTCCAGCTCCCGTATCAGTCTTGACTTCAATTTGTTACAGAAAGTGAAAGAGACAGCGTTGACATTTAGTCTAGGCGCAGTGGCACATACCAGCTACTTGGGAGGCTGAGACAGGAGGACCGCTTGAGTCCAGGAGTTCTGGGCTGTGTTACGCTACGCCTATAGGGTGTCCACACTAAGTTTGGCATTAATATGGTGACTTTCTGGGAGTAGGGGACCACCAGATTGCCTAAGGAGGGCAGAACTGGCCCAGGTCGGAAACAGAGCCTAGACTATATGCCAACAGACATGACTCTCCTTCCTTGCCACCAGAGACCTGGGATTTCCTGGCCAGACCTAAAACAGAGCGTCTTTTCTGGAGAGCTGCCACTCTACCCCCTCCCCCCCCCCAAAAAAAGGCACAGGTCCAGTGTGAGTCTGAGCCCTGCTGTGCACTTTGAGAATTTCTCTGAGCATTCTCTTATCGACTCCTGCTCAGCCAAGCATTGCCACCTTCCAGAAGCTTCCAGCCACTCGTTGGGGCACAAGGAAATAAGTGAAAAATAAACTTGAATGCAAGGAAGTCCTTTATCCCCAGTCTGGGCAGTGGCATAATGATATCACTGTCTGCAGAGCTGAGCCTCTGGGCAGTGGGCAGGGGACACGGCAGTGACCCGAGCCGCCTGACTGAGGTGGCCAGCATCCACAGAGTCTAGGACTGCCCCGGGAAATGGCAGGGCCTCAGCTAACACACCAGGCTCCAATTCCTTCAGGAGCATTGTGGTCCTTTCTCTAGATTAAAATCTGTCTGTGTATTCATCATTGCTTTTATTTGACTTACAGGTTTTACAGGGCCACTATAAAACCCTGGGTCCAGCCACTCTTTTAATATCAACATTTCAAAATCACATTTTTCCTTCTTGTTATGTGAAGGCAGTGACCTCGTTTTTATTTGATGTTTAGCTCAGTTTTCTTCCCTTGTTTACTTTTGAATTGACAGTTGACATTGGTAGAAAGGTCAACCTTCAATTCTGTTGTGGGGGGGGGGGGGAGAGGTGTTCTCACGTTGAAGCACAGAGATGCTCACACCGTGGTCTCTGTGCGGGCATATGCGTCCTTCCCTTCCTGCTCCTTGCAGGCTGTGTTTCTTTGCTGTTTGCTCCTGTGTACACCAGGATAGATGGAACCTCTCCTTGGCTCCTCTTGTTGTAGGTGCACAGACATTCCAGATGCACACTACAACATCTGGCGTTTATGTAGGTTCTGGGAGCTGAACTCAGGCCCTCAAAGATGCACATGGCAAATGTGTTGCCCACTGAGTCATTCCCCCAGCCCAGAACTTCTGCTCTCGGTCTCCCCATCCCCCATGTCTCACATGTCAGTGTTTGCTTTGTTCTACGGGGAAATGATGCTGTCCCATGGCACCAGCCACTCTTCATGAACATAAAGACTAGTAGAAAGGCAGGGAGAAGAGGGTAGAAAGAATTTGAGCCCAAAGCCATAGGAAAAAGGGAGGTGATCGGTGGAGCCACAGTAGGAGGACCAGGGATGAGAAATAAAAAAGACAAAAGCAGTATCTGGGACCAAGAGGTCTCACAGAAGCTGATGGCTTATGCTAAACAAATTTATTAAAAAGTACAGCACCAGGGCTGGAGCGGTGACTCAGTCGTTAAGAGCACTGACTGTTCTTCCACAGGACCCAGGTTTAATTCCCAACACCCACACGGCAGCCTCCGAACTGTCACCCAGAATCTGACACCCTCGCACAGACATACTCACAAGCAAATCAGCACTGCACGTAAAATAGAAACAAACAAACAAACAAACACAGCATCCTCTATGCTATTTGCAAGGAGAAAACGGCCAAGGTCAGCAGAAAGCTAAGGCAGACATTGCTGGCAAAGACAACACAGGCTGTCACAGGCACAGCTGACTTAGGATCCCGGGAAGAAAAGAGCTGGGTCACCAGAAGCCACATCCGTGACTCCTCTGAGCCACTGGCTCCAGCCCTAGGTTGGCCTTGCCAAGTCTACTCCTGTACAGGAACATGGAACCAAAGTTTCCTTTGTTCTTTTATCAGGGCTCTGATAAAGTCTTACTTAGGTTGATCTGGGTCCCCACAAATCTGGAACCAATGTCACCGGATGAGAGAGACCTGTAATGTGTTTGGGCTGAGGTGGGTGATCTGAGCTGGGTGGGCTGAGCTAGGTGGGCTCTAAGGTGTGTGGGCTGAGGTGGGATGTCTTCTCCCAGCTGCCTATCTATCAGCAGATGGCCTTCATAGCCGAGGTGGCTCAGCCAAAGTTTCATAGTCCTTATTCTTTACAGATCTTCGTCTGAATGGAGAACTTCCTGGACAAGGCATCTGAGGGGAAGAGAAAGAGCCTTGTGCAAAGGACACCAAGTGCTACCTCATTGGCCAAGGATGCTCTCCTCAACTGCAGCGACTTGGGGCAGGGATGGCTATGCAGGGTGCAGCCAGGTGAGTCATGAAAGACAGTGAGCAGTGTGAGGCAAAAGACTGCCCGGCTTTGGTGCCAGTTTCCTATAGGAAGGCAGCTACTCAACTACAAGATTGGGGTCGGGGGGTGGGGGGAGGCCAGAGGCTATCAGAAAGCTTCTTGTACCTCAGCATGGAAGACACAAGGATCTGAGCCAAAAGGACAGGTTGGACCCTGAGTCCAGCCCCTGGACATTCCCTAGGAGATCCAAACAGTCAAGAGTCCTCCTGGGTCTGTTTGTTATGTGCGTCATGAACCTGAATTTGAGGTGGTCCTGATGTCCGACATATATTGAGGGCCACAGAAATGTGATAACAGGAGTTGGTCCCAGGTGGGCTACCTGTAGGTATCCCAGGGCCAGTAAGATGGGCAAGGTAGGTGGAGGCCTGAGGGTACAAGCGAGACCCCTTATCACAGTAACATCAAAGACAGAAGAGTCAAAAATATAAGGCGGCTAGGAAAATAGAGACTCTGGAAAGGTTAGAGTCTGCAACCTGCCCGAGTCTCCACGTGGTACAAGGCCAACCCAGGGCCACTTAACTGACGCCTGCACTAGGCTAGACTCTTGGAACGTGGGTTCGTTGGCTACAGTGCACACATTTATTGGGATGCGCTTGGATATGTCAGTGGTGAAAGAAGATGGGGAGATGGAGAATAGATCTGAGAAGCAAAAGAAGGGAGCCTCACCCAGTCCCATGGGAGTCCATCTCCCAAAGGGAGCCTTTGATTGAATGGTTTTGAGGCGTGGGCTTCTCCCTGGAGAGGAGTCTGACCTTAGCCAGATGATTCATTATCAGGACAAACCCTGAGAGGATGTCTACGGTGATGCACTCAACGGTGACCAACCTGGCAGCTGGAGAATCGAGGGCCTTCTCTGAAGAGAGGTCTGAGGGTACCACAGGGCCTAGGAGGTCATCTAGTTTCTGAGGTTCTGAGACTGTGGGGAAAGGCCAGCAGGGAATGTTCTTACCTGGGAATCTGAGTTCATCACTGTAGGTGGAAAGCTTATAGCTGAGAACCATGAGGCCTGAGAGTCCAAGGCATCAGTCAAAGAGGAGGTTGAGTATCTTGCTAAAAGAAAGGTGCTGCCTGTGTCCTGGACTACTCACCTCCTGATCCTACCTGCCCTCGGGGGTTGGAGGTGAGGTGGAGCAGAGTCAACAACACAGACTCCAGGAGCAGGTGAGAAACACCACAGCAAGCTCTTTGAACACTGCTGCAAGCTCCTTCAATACCCTCCACTCCTGCCCCCACTGGTCCCAAGAAAGCATCTCTTCTAAACAGCAGTTCCCAATTGGCTGGTATTGTCTGCGCCAGCAATCCTTGGTCTTGCAGGCGGTCCTCAATTAGGTCCTCCTGCAGGAGACACTTTTGTGGCCTCATCATCCCTGCTACAGTGAGGTCTACCTGTGGTAAGGCAGCTGGGCCTTTAGCCTGCCACTTGCCAGCCTATGATCACAGGGAAATGACTTTCTCCCTCAGTGTTGCTGCTAATATTTAAAGCGGCAGCACCCGATCTGGCTTGTGGTTCCAGGCCTGCCATCTTCCCGACTAGACAAGGCCTGAGGCCATGAGCGGCGGCAGGAGCATGCCCCTGTTTGGCTCAGGCCACCGGCTCAGGCCAGCCAGAAGCACTGGCCCTGCCACCCATGAGACACCAGCATGGGAGATGGCTCTGCCAATCTACCACTGTCTCTGCAAGGCTGAGCTGAGCCCAGTCCATCCCGCCATCCACGAGGTACGTGGTAGAAATGAGACTCTTATGCTTAAAGATTATCCAAAGGCTTTATAAGTTTGATAATGCTCAATTAACAAGATGCTCACACAATTAGAGGTGTGTCCCAATATCTAACCTTAAGGTATAAGTTGTTACCCAGGACTGCTCTCGATACATGCGTGGTCTTCCATGGCTCCTACATCTCTCCTCCCTAGCTCCTCCTCTTCCAACTCCTAACTCCTCACTCAGTCTACCTTTCATACAGCCCAATCACTGAGATTTATACGAATGCAGTGGGAAGATAGGCCACTACACCTCAGTTTCTCGTTTGTTAAGGAGGCACAAAATTAGAGCTTACCTCATAGAAGTGTTGTGAAACTAACCAAAGATACATACTTCAAGCAGGGTTCCATGTGGGTGGCTGTTAGCTTGGAGAGCAGTCTCAGATAGGAACGGGGAGCCCAAGCTCTAATCCTTAAGGTCCAAGGGTGTGGACATCAGAGCAAACATAGAAGCAAGAAGGATATAGGTAGAAGTCCTATCAAATATTCCAGACAGAGACCGCCACCCACTTGGCTTTGCTTGACGGTTGGATTTGGCGTAAATAGGCTGTTAATAAACCCAAGAGCTAGGGCTAGAGAGATGGCCCAGAGTTAAAGAGGACGTGCCGCTCTTGTAGAGGACCAGGGCTTAGCTCTTGCTCTTAGGCTAGTCTCGACCCCTTGTATCTCCAGCTTCAGACCTCTGAGGACACCCATACACATACACACAGAGACACGTAATTAAAAATAATGAAAAACAAACCTTTTAAAAAGCCAAGAGCGGGGTCAGCAACAGGGATCAGTAGACACCCAACGCCAGACCCCGTGGCCTGAGTTCAGCCTCAGGATACTCATGGTGGGAGAAGAAACGTGATGCCCATAAACAGTCCTCCGTCTCCCAAGAGTTGCCCATTGTGGTGGAGCTCACCTGAAGCTGCCACTCTGTGGAGGCTGAGGCGGGAGGATTTTGAGTTCCAGGCAAACCTGGGCTACATAGTGAGTCCCTGTCTAAAAAACAAACGCAAGCTGGAGAGAATAGAAACAAGACAACAGAACCAGGAAAAAAAAATGAGTCACCATTCGGTAGGTATGGATAGAAAACAGATCTGTGGTAAGAGAGTCCGCGATTCCCATATCTTCTTCTTTCTATTTTTAATATTTTAGTTAAGACATAATTACATCATTTCCCTCCTTCCTTTCCTCCCTCCAACCCTACTGTGTCCTCTCTCTCCATGCCCGACCCCCACCCCGCCTTACTCCTCCATTACAAGGCCCCCCTTTCTCTAATCATTATTTTTGCACATATATACATAAATATATAAATGCAACCTGCTGAGTCTATTTACAATTGCTTGTATGTACATGATTTCAGGGCTGACCACTGGGTATTGTATAACCGATTAAAGGGCTCATCTCTGGGGAAGACTAATTCTCTCCACAATATCATTAGCTGCCTGTAGTTCTTTGTTTAGGGACAGGACCAGTGAGAACTCCCCTTGGCGTTAGCATGTCTATTGATGTTGTTACTGCCCAGGTCTCAGGCAGCTGGATTGTTACAATATTGCAAATGGAGCTTGCCTGTCATTTCTAGGAGACACACATCTCACCGCAGACTTCCCCCGTCCTGGAGACACACATCTCACAGCAGACTTCCCCCCGCCCCCCTCTGCATCTTACAATCTTTCTGTCTCCTCCTCTGATATATTCTCTGAGCCTTGGGTGCGGGAAATGTGTGCATCAGGGCTGTACAGCCTTGAGCAGTTGCTCTGTGTTTTAACCAGTGTTGTTATGGGATGACCTCTGTGGCAAAAGGGTTTCTCATGCTAAAGGGAGTCACTGTGCGTTTTTCCTTAGATGGTTCATGGCTCTTGGGGAAAGAACTGTGAGCCCAGGTGGTATAACTTCATTTCAGGGGTGTGTGTGTGTTTGTGTATGTATGTATGTATGTATGTATGTATGTATGTATGTATGTATGTGTTTGTGTGTGTGTGTATGTGTGTGTGTGTTTGTGTGCGTGTGTTTTCATCCCTGGAAGCTCTGGGATGACCACATAGTCAAAGTGAGAACAAAGAATCGAATGGGGAGGGGGGTCTTTGTACTGGGACTAGGATTCCCAAGGGCCAAATATCACCACCCTCACCCCCACTGTAGCACAGTTTCTTTTTAGTTTTTGTTTCTATTCACCTGCAGATGCACACTTCTCTACTGCAGAGAGGCTGGTGTGTTTGATAGAGACACAGCCCCAGCGTACCCTACTAAGCAACTCCAGGGGCAAAATGCCTTTCATCCAGGAGGAGTTTTAATGGACTACCCTCTTCAACCATTGCAGAGGGTCAGATGAGTGTAGACTAGGACCCTTTAATTCACAGCCCCAGTAGAAGGAAAAGGGCAAAGGGCAAAGGGCAATCCCCCTCCCACACCTCCCCCATCAAAGGATGCCAGAGAACCACAAAACATGACCAAGGAAGTAGCTCAGTCAGTAAAGCGTTTGCCTCGTGAGCTTGAGGAGGACCTGGATTCAATTCTCTGAACCACACGAAAAACTTGGTTGTGGCACGGTGCATGAGTAATTCCAGCACTGGGAAGCAGAGACAGACAGATCCCTGGGACTTCCTGGTCAGCCAGACTATTGGAGAGATCCAGGCCCCAGTGAAAGACCCTGTCTCAAAATGCAATGGGGGCAGGGTATGGGGGCGCACACTTTTAATCCTAACACTAGGGAAGCAGAGGCAAGCTGATCTCTGAACTCATGGCAAGCCTGGTCTACTGAGTTCCAGACCTGCCAGGGATACGGTGTGAAAGAAAATCACAAAAACAAAACAACAACAACAAAAATGTGGTAAACAGTAGTTGAGGAGAAACAAAAGCCAGCATAGGTCCTCTGGTCTGCTCACTCACAGTCATGAACACGCACTCACAGGTGAACTCACGTTCACCCCCATATGAACACACACACACACACACATCCATGATAGGCACTGGTAAATAAAAAACATCCTGGTGGATTCTGGGAACTATCTTCCTGCAATCACCAGGCTGGTGACCCACCCCTTGGGCACATGAAATGTCAAGTGGAGATGACACAGTCACCTCATCACCCTGCTTATTCTATCGACACATTGGCAAAGGCCCCTCAACACTGCCTTCCTCCTGGGATAACTGGTTGACCTCAGTAGCAAGGCATCACCCTCTGCTGTCAGGTGAAATGGGACCAGTGATTGGCACTTTTGCAATAACAGAACAGAGGGACCCCTGATCAGCAACCATGTCATGGGTGTCACCAGTCACCAGCACCAGCATTCTGATCAGGGCCCCTCTGTTCTGTTATTGCAAAAGTGCTGATCACTGGAGGGTGAATACCTTGCTACTATGGTTGACCAGTTATCCAAGGAGGAAGGCAGTGTTGAGGGGCCTTTGCCAATGTGTTGATAGAATAAGGAGGGTGATGGGGTGACCATGTCATTTCCACTTGACATTTCACGTGCTCAAGGGGTGGGTCACCATCCTGGTGATTGACAGCTCATCTCTTTCAAGGAATAAATTACAGATGTCGTCAAGGACAGCCACTGAAGGAGAAATCAGAAGCATATAGACCCGAGATTCCACTAAGATCTCCGCTGATGTCTTTGCAGTTTATCAACCTATTTGTTTAGTGATTTACTAGCATATGTGTATGCATTTACAATGTGTGCATGTGGAGGTCAGAAGACAACTTCTGGTTATCTGTTATCTCCTTGAACCGTGGGTTCCAGAGGCTGAACTTCAGCTCTCAGGTTTACACAGCTGAGCCATCCCACTAGCCCCAGGAAAGCTTTTACATTTATTTCTATTTTTCATTTTCTTTTTCATTTATTTTTATTTTATTTCATTGAGACAAGATCTTGTGTAGCTCAGGCTAGCCTCACACTGAGAAATAACTTGAATTTCTGATCTTCCTGCCTCCACCTTCCGAGTGCTGGGGTTATAGGTGTGTTCCGTGAAGCTTGGCTTATCTGGTGCTAGAGGTAGATTCTAGGACCTTGTGCATGCCAGGCAAGCACTCTGCCCACTGAGCTGTATCTGAAACCCAGCATTCATTAATTAGGCAGAGTGTAGATGAGCTTCCTGGCACAAGGACCTATCACTACTTCCACTCTTGTCCATTAGTTGTCTCACGTAGCTCAGGCTAGCCACACACTGAGAAATAACTTGAATTTCTGATCCTTCTGCTTCCACCTTCCCAGTGCTGGGGTTACAGATGTGATCAATCAACTCAGGATTAATTCTCATTATGGTTAGTCTGAGGTTAGGTCTCCGTTCTCCTTTTGCACACGGAGGGATTTCCAAATCTCCAGGGAGTGTCAGGTCACCTGGACACCCAGTTCTCTCGTGGCTCTGGCCCCAATCTGGCAGACAGCTCTGCATTTTTTTTTTTTTTTGGAGTGTGTGTCATTCAGTACCTGCACCAGAGCCATGACTCAGCCTGTGGGTGGCTGCCTCTCCCCCAGTATGACATGTCACCCAAATTTCAGTGCCTCAGCATGCATCCTACCCTGTGGCTGATATACGAGGCAGCCAGAGAAGGAAACCAGAGTGAATTCCCTACTTCTGAGTCAGAGTGGGAGGGCTGCCAGCCCAGCCTGAACACGCCACACTTGCCCTTACACCTTGCCCAATCCTCAGAGGCTTGAAGATGTTTTATTCATTCTCAGCTCCATCCCTTCCCTCACCCCAGCCCTCAAGGAAAGAGGGCAGAACTACAGGTCTATTTTTACCTACTAGACCTTGAAATCAGGCTATTGCAGGGCCTCAATGTGGTTAAAGTGAAACATTTGTATCCACTGAGTTTAACTTGATGCTGTTGAGAATCTGGGTTGTACATTAAGACTCTAACCACATAGAAGCTGGGTGGTCCAACTCAACCTGTTGTCATGGAGACAGTGAGGGCCCAGGGGCTTGGTTTTGGTACTTTCTTGATCTGAAGCTGGGGGACAAGACAGCTCTTTTTAGGGGCTGGGAAGATGGCTATGTTGGTAAAGTGTTAGCATAAGGACTGAGTTGATGTATTTAGGACTCCATGAGGCAGCATGTCCTGTAAGTCCAGCTCTAGGGAGATGGAAATGGGAGAATCCTTGGGGCTAACTGACCAGCCAGTCCAGCTGAATTATGAGCTCCAGATTCAGTGAGAAACCCTATCTCCAAAATAATAATAATAATAATAATAATAATAATAATAATAATAATAATAATAATAATAATAATAAAGAATGTGGAAAGCTGCTGAAGAAAATAGCATCAATCTCTGGTTTTTACACAAGTGTGAACACACACATACAGGGAACAGAGCCAGGTTATTGGCCTAGGAATTTATTCATATAAAAGAAGTTCCAGAGTCATTATTATGGGGAACAAAGTGGTAGGGAGGAAAAGCTCTGAGTTACATGTGGTGACCAGTGTGAGGCACCATTTGTTACTCTGGGCTTTGCCTCCTGACAGTTTTGTTCCCAGAAATAATGACTCTGAGACTAATTATTTATTAATAAATGTTTAGCCATAGCCTTGGCTCTGTTCCATGAGGAGATTATATCTCAATAATCCAGTTTATTCTAAGTTCTTCTACTGGTTAGTTACCTCTCTGCAGCTTCATAGTCTTCCTCTCTGTCCAAGACAATGACTCTCTCACCTCTGACTCTTTCCCATAATTCTCTACCCTCCTCTCTCCTGGAACTCCCACCTCCCATTTCCTGCCACAGCTCATTGGCCAAGAGCTTTTTTTACTGACAGGTGAATGCTTTCACACAGTGCACAAGAGAATCTCTCTACAGAGGGAATTTAGTATCAATCATCAGAAAATTATCACTGCATCTATATATTCTTTAGTTCAATTTAGGATTTTAAAGATACAATCTGGTATCTTTCATACATCTGCTAATTATGAGCTGGGGCTGGTAGCACAAACTTACAATCCCAGAGTCTCAGGAAGCTGACACAGGAGGCTTGAAAGTTTAAGACCAGCCTGGGAAACTTGAGACACTGTCTCACAAACAATTTTAAATACATATTTAAAACGGGACTGGGACTTTCTACATGGGGCTGGCAGCTGGTGTGTGATGCACCTTTGTCTTCTATTACTTTGAACCACAAAGGGAGCTGATTTCAAGCATACAGTTCCCTGACACAGTCCAGGAGGGGAGCTGAGCTGCCTTCGAAAATGTGAAGCCCCAGCAGACAGCAGAAGCCCCAGCAGAAGGCCTCAAGACAACACAGTTTCTCAACTGTCACCTTCTTGTTCTTTCTTGGAGCAGTAACATCAGGAAACAAGCTCATGGGACTGGCTTTCGTTCATGTCAGGCCAGAGTGTGGGGCAGCAGCTTAGCAGTGGTCAGTTTGCTTCAGGCTGGGCACCAAAGTCAAGACTATAGAGCACGGGAGTCCAGCAAGATGCCTGTCCTCTCCAGCAGACAGCAGGCAGCAAGCAGGGACAAGCTTACACTGTTATGATGATGAGAGGCAGACTTCCTCCCAACTGAAGTCCCAGTGTGTGTGTGTGTGTGTGTGTATGTATGCAATTTTGTGTATGTGTGTGTTATGGTGTGTGTGTATGTGTGTGTTTGTGTGTATGTGTGTGGGGTGTGTGTGGTATGGTGTGTATGTGTGGTATGTGATGTGTGGTGTGGTATGTATGTATGTGTGTGTGTGTTTGCATGTGTGTGTTTGTGTGTGTGTGGTGTGGTATGTATGTATGTGTGTGTGTGTTTGCATGTGTGTGTTTGTGTGTGTGTGGTGTGTGTGTGGTATGGTGTATATGTGTGGTGTATGTATGTGTGTGCATATGTGTCTGTGTTGTGGTATGTGTGGGGTATGTGTGTGTTATGTGGTGTGTATGTATGTGTGTATTTGTGTGTATATGTGTGGTGTATGTGTGTTTATGTGTGTGGTATGGTGTATATTGTGGTGTGTGTATGTGTAAGCCTATGTGTGTGTGGTGTGGTGTGTATGGGATGTGTGTGGTATGTGGTGTGTATGTATGTGGTGTGGGTGTGTGTTTTGTGTGTATGTGCACAAATGTGATAAGAGACTGATAGAACTTGGGCTTTTAAGGAAAGCACCTCACTGGCTGAGCCATGTCCCCAGATCCAGATACAACATTCCCATCGAGGCAGCACAAGCTTGGGCCACCAGCCGATTGGTTCAGGACATACCAGGAAGTCAGTTTTCAGTGAGGCATTGCTCTATCTTCAATTCCAAGTAGAATTTCTACCCTACAAGGCAATGTAATTGGCCCCCGACATCTGAGAATCTTTCTTCCCAAGCCTATGAGTTCCAATGCTTCTGTTCTCCAAAAACTCAGGGAGCCCGGCAGGGGCAGGGGGGCTTGGCTAGAAATGCTCTCAGCTACTGCCAGTGGTTCCCCTGGTGGAGATGATTTGTGGGGTTCTGCTAGTTCCTGAGCGTAGAGGCGGCTTCCTCAAGTGAGTCTGCAGCTACTAGGAGAGCTACAGAGAAAGGTCTTCAGAGCCCTGTTTAGTGGACAGTGGAGGGAGAAGGGTGGGGGATGTGGAGAGTCCTGGAGGGCTGCCAGTAGCCAGAGGCCGGCGACAAGAATAATCTATCAATCTTCTACGGGGAGCCAAATATGGTGCAGAGGCTACACAGGTGATAAACAATGGTCTCATTGTGACTCAACAAGAAGAGACATTACACATGAATGCTGGGGTAGCCTGACATCAGGCTGTGTGGTCTTCCCTGCCTTCTGTCCACACCATCCCCTAGAAAGGCAATCTCACCCCAAGATTTTCCAGTCCACCTCTACCCTTATTGAGCCCATGTATGTTTTCTCCTTGATATACTCAAAACACAAAGGGGAAACTGAGGCCCATGTGTCTGGTTACCATCTGGCCTCAGTCTAGGGTACTTACCTGGGTCTGGTGTGAAGTGATCCTATGTTACTGTCTTTTCCTGTCCCTCCCAGCATCCCTCACATGTGTTTCCCCTCTTTGTGGCCCTGAGAACAACCACCATCATGGGATGTGGCCAGGGCTGGGATTTGTACAAGTGGTCAAAACAAATATTATTAAAAGCTGGGATTTAGTCATCCTGGGCCAGACGTGGTAGCAGCTTAGAGAAGGTTCTTGAGGCTAGCTCCTTGTCAAGGACAGCTTGGCATAACAGGTGGCACACAGAAAAGTCAGAGAGGAGACATGATGTTTCCTAATGCATGGCCAGAGAAAAGGCGTGGCAAGCGAGGGCAACAGGGCCAGGGATAGATGGTGGTACTGTCCTGCACACCAGCCCTGAGTGCTGACCCCATGAACAAAGGGGGCTTCTGTCTTTTTATTTCCATTTGTTAACTGGGACTTTCTATCATCTATCCATCATTTATCCTTCTGTCTGTCTATCTGTCTATCATCTATCTGTGTATTTATCATCTATCTATGCATCTATGTAGCTATCTACCTATCTGTCTGTCTATCTGTCTGTCTATCATCTATCTACTTGCTTATTTATTCTTCAGGGGGGTGTTGAAGATTGAACCCAAAGCCTTATACATGCTAGGCTAATTAGTGTTCTATTGCCAAAGCACTCACCCCCCTCTTAAAAAAAAATGAGACAAGATCTTGATAAGTTGCCCAGGCTGGCCTTAACCTCAGTTTATAGCCCAGGCTACCTTCGAACTCATTCTGCAGCTCAGACAGGTCTTTTTATCTTTTCACCCTCCTGTCCCAGTCTCTCAAGTACCCAGGATAACAGGCCTGTGCCATCACACCCAGTATGGGACTTTTCTTAACAATGAGATTAGAACCTTTATTCTATATTACCACATAGAAAAAAGAATCATAGGAGAAGGAGGTGCCAGGCCCTGGGGAGAAGTGAGACCCACAGGACTTGGCCTCTATTCCTAGCAATACCTAGTGGCACCAGCCAAGAGATGCTGGCTTAGATGGAGAGCTGACACACATGTGACCACGTATATGGAGTGATCCCAACTGCTTAGCCTGGGCTTTCAGAATCAGAAATTGCAGGTGGAGGACCTTCAGTAAATTGTAACTAGTCTTAAAAAAAAAACAATCATGGCTACCTCTGAATGTTACAATCTTTTGTAAGCTGGTTGCTTAGAAATTTGCCTCTTTCCCTCTGCCTGCCCCCACCACTGCCCCTGCCCCAAACATTTCATGGTTCAAAGCTCTTTCCAATAAGATGTGGCTTTAAAAATGTAAAATCATTCCTGCAGAAGAAGCAAAGTTTCCCCAGGAAGTCAGAGGGCATGCTGTTCTGATTAGGCCAACTCAGCCTGTACTCCAGGGCACAGAGGCAGCTACCAGAGGCTCCAAGAGCCACAACGGCTGCTTCAAAATGTGACTGTAAGCTGGACTTCGAGGTTTCACAGCTACCCTCACCCTCCGTGGTGCCAACAGCCTGTGGGGATGCCAATGTGCAGAGCTAACATTTCTTTGGAAGTTTCCAGCTCTTCATGGGGTTTCTGAAGGCATGGTGGTAGCCATATTGGGTGTGCAGGGAGTATGACCACCACATGCTCTCCCATACTTAAAGCAGATTACTGGACTCCTCCCAGTTTGCTCTCTTCAGTCACTACATAACTGAGACAGGGGGCCCGTATGCATTCTGGTCCTGTTATCCAGGATGGAAACCCTCAGAAGAGAAATAAATATTTGTGTAGCCACTGGTCTACACTGTGAGACCACAATGAGGATGATAAAAAAAGATGTGCAGACCATCAGTAACATAGGACTGGGATTCAGTTTAAGATACAGCTTAGTGGGCTGAGGAGTTGGCTCCATGGTTAAGACCGTGTAATGCTCTTAGAAAGGGCCTATGAGTCCCAGCGCCCTTGAGGGAAGGAAGCTTATGGTAGCCTGAGACTGCAGTTGTTGGAGTTCTGATGCCTTCTCTGGCTGCCTGGGCATCTGTACTCGCTAGGGAACACCCCTCTACACAAACAAACCCACATCCAATGTACAACCACCCCTACACACATACAAACCCACACCCTTTTAAAAATAAGTTTTCAGAAGTATATGACTTAATGGAGTATTTATGCAGGCTTTTGTGTACATTGTGTGTGTGTGTGTGTGTGTGTGTGTGTGTGTGTGTGTGTGTGTGTGTGTGTTTGGTGGATGTGTGTGTTCCTATGTATTTGATGTGTATGTGTGTGTGTTTGGTGTGTGTGTGTATTTGTCTGTGTGTTTGGTGTGTGTGTGTGTTTGGGGTATGTGTGTGTGTTTGGTGTATGTGTGTGTGTTTGGTGTGTGTGTGTATTTGTCTGTGTGTTTGGTGAGTGTGTGTTTGGGGTATGTGTGTGTGTTTGGTGTATGTGTGTGTTTGGTGTGTGTCTGTGTGTGTTTCTGTGTTTGATGTGTCTCTGTATGTGTTTGGTGTGTGTCTGTGTGTGTTTCTGTGTGTTTGGTGTGTCTCTGTATGTGTTTGGTGTGTGTCTGTGTGTGTTTCTGTGTGTTTGGTGTGTCTCTGTATGTGTTTGGTGTGTGTGTGTGTGTGTATGTGTGTGTATTTGATGTATTTGATGTATGCATATGTGTGTGTTTCATGTGTGTGTGTGCTCATGCACACCTTTGATCATGTGGGCACATGTGGAGGCCAGAGATTGATATCAGATTCAACTTAGTTTTTGAGGCAGGATCTCTCACTGAGCCCAGGTCTTGTTATTGCTCTACACTGGCCAGCAAGCTCCCAGGACTCACCTGCCTGTGTCCCCCAGAACTGGGGTTATGGGGCACACTGCCATGCCCAGCTTTTACCTGAGAACCAGGGATATGAACTCAGGCCCCCAGACTTGCACAGCAGGCTCACTAAGCCCTCAGGCAGCCCCAACTTATTAGTTTTGGCTGTAAGTTTGCAGCTCATATTTCTCTTACAGTGAAGCTTTCTGAGAGGAGTAGATTAAATAAATAAATAAAGAATAATGGAAGAGCTTGCCTATCGCTGTTTATCACCATAAAGACCCAGGTTCCCACTGCTTGGTGACACCGCCACCCACTGACACGCTCGCAAGTGGAACACATTCTAAACACCTAGTTATATACTGTTACCGCCGTCAAGTCATTATCACGGAAATAAGAACTGTTTTTTTATTTTAACTATTAATATTCATCAAATGTTAATGAAAATACCTAACAAATAATTATGAAAAACATGCTGCTTAAGTAATAAAGATGAAAGAGATGATAATTCTCCTGAATATTTAATCAGCAAAATAAAGAACATACCATTAATAAGACTTAATTATATCATTAAATATTTAATTTTGCTTTTTTTGCTACTAAATTTTGTTTGCATTTCACATATTTTAGATGTGAAATGATTCTTAATAGGGTTTATGGTTCAGGCTCTAACAAATGCTAGGCTCTTGCTGTGACTTACTGTTTTTCACCAAATCAGTCACCCCTCTCGATACATTGTCAGGCAATGGGTACTGATTATTACCATGTACATTGTATCTACAGATTGGCAACTGTAACAGATTACCCTCTGCTATACCCACATAAACTTTTCCAGTGGTGAAGAAGAATACATCTTTCTGTCCATTCTGTTTGTCCATACCGCTCAGTTTCATACATTTTTTTAAAACTTAATTTTGTTTTTTCTATTCTGAGATAGGATCCCGTGTAGCGCCAAGCTACCCCTAGATTTACTACCCACTACAGGATGACTTTGAACTTCTGATCCTCCTGCCTCTGCCTCCTCAAGGATTGAGATTGTTTTTGTCATGCTCCACCACTGCTGGTTTATGCTGGGAATTGAACCCAGAGCCTCATGGTGGGGCTGTACCAACTGTGTCGCATCCCCAGACCTTTCTTGTGTATTGGATCTCATTGTGCCTTGGCTTGCCGTGGAATGTGTCCTGCAACGTTCTAAAAACAACCTTCTCATTTCTGCACGACCGAGTCTCGTCACTTACGATTCCTATTTTGGAGGAGATCTCGAGATTTAATATGTTCAGGATTCCGGAGGGAAAGTGGGAACCCTGGGCATCTTTCGAGAACAACTTTCCATTGCTAGGCTTTACCTTAGCACATGATCTCAGGAACTCTGCTCACACAGCCTGGCCCACACTCAGCACAAATGCACTGGACACATGGTTCCAAGAAGTGAGCCATCTGCAGTCCTAACGACAGCCCCCATGATGTCATAATGTCTGAAATAAACCGTGAAGACTGTTCTCATTTGGACGGGAAACAGCCTCCACAGGCTTAAACTCTTAGTCTCCAGCTGGTACCAACATGCCTCCCCCTACAACATGGATGGAAACTGTCAGCCAAAATAACCCATCCTCCTTTAAATCCATCCTGCTAGGTACTTGGTCCCAGTGACACGAAGGTTGCTAAAGGCCAGAAATATTTACACCAAGGGAATTGGCCCCTACTACATTCAGGACCTGTCCTGCCTTTGTCCCAGGTATATTTGCAGAACAGCACATCCATCTGTACATTCATCAGTCATGACATCCCCCACAGACACTTTCTTTTCCATCATTTCTTTCTGCACCCACTGACTCCCCAGGTCCCCCATAATCCCACACTCAGTGGGAAAATGATAGATACAGCAACAGGTAGGCATCTCTGTCTCTGGACCAGCTCCTATTCACTGATCAAACATCAGAGGCCACAGGTTAAATGTTCTAGCCCTGTCTTTTGTTGTTTCAAACCCCACCATGCTCTTTGCTGGGAAAGGGGGTGACTCTCAATGTGGCCACTGCTCAGGTAGAACCTCAGCCTGGCTGTGGAGCTCCTGAAGGCTAGACAGGTCAGGTGACTAGCAGATCCAGTTGGTCCAGAGCCCAGGATCTTTCTGGGATTCTGTGCTAGAACCTGTAAAACGGGTGACCTTCAGAAAGCTTCTGTGCTATGAGGCTTTCCAAAAGCACCGGCAGAGACTGCAAGAGAGAATGAATACAGCAGAGCCCTGCTTCACTATGCTCTGTGGCCCATATCTGTACTCACAGAACCTGGTAGAATGAGACAGGAGGACTACGAATCCATCAGGCTACAGACATACCAAGTGCCAGGCCAGCCAAGGCTGCATGAAATTCTGTCTGCCTCGGAAGACAAAGCAGAACAGAGAATGCGTCTCAGTTTATAGAGTGTTTGCTCAGCATGCACAAAGCCCTGGGTTTGACCCATGAAAACCAGACATGGTAGGTCATGCCTGTTATCCCAGGTTCAGAAGCTCAAGGTGAGCATTAGAGAAATGTCCCAGTGGTTGAGAACGCCTGCCTGCTGCTCTGTCAGAGGAAGTGCAAGGTCATCCTCCACTACAAAGCTAATCTGAGGGCAACCTCGATTATGTGAGATCTTATTTTTAAAAAAATCAAACAGAACTCTGGCCAAGAAAAGCATCTTCCTCTCTTAGCAACAGCAGGAAGGGAGGTGAAAGCTATGAATGAAACCAGAAGCCCAAGGAGAGGCTGTGTTCCTGTTTTCCACAGAAGTGTAGGACTCAGTCTTCTGACTGCTATCTAGTGCATGAATCTTCAGGGCTATGGCTCAGGCCTTCTGGAGGCCCATCAGCATGCGGGCAGTGTGTCCTCTCAGCCACCCCTGCATCAGGGACTGACTTCCTGGCTTTCCTTTCCCACTCATCAGTATTGCTTGCAGTGCATACAAATCTGGCCTTGGGAGCAGGGAGCTGACACCTAAGTGTCTCCACTGAAGACTGACAGGCCCTTCAGGATTCTGAGGTGAGCCACCATGGAAGATGTTAACATTTTGACTTTGTGAGAACTAACCATGACCAGAGTCACAATGAGGCAAGTCTGCCTAACCAAATTGTCCCTGAGGGGAGCCTTTTTCCCTCCACTCCCAGTCCCTAACCCCACTCCCCAATGACACCTCCACACCCCTATTCCCCACCTCTACCCCACAGACATCCTAAAAATATCTCTCTCTCTCTCTCTCTCTCTCTCTCTCTCTCTCTCTCTCTCTCTCTCTGTCTCCCTCTCTCTCTCAAAGATTTATCTATTTTCATTTGAGTACATTGTCACTGTCTTCAGACTCACCAGAAGAGGACATCAGACTCCATTACAGATGGCTGTGAGCCACCATGTGGTTGCTGGGAATTGAACTCAGGACCTCTGGAAGAGCAGTCAGTACTCTTAACCACTGAGCCATCTCTCCAGCCCCCCTACAGGTTTCTTGCAACTCTATGAGCTGAAGGAACCAGGCGTCCCACTGCCATTAGTTCTTGTGTTGTTTTTGAGACAGGGTCTCATGTGTATGCCTGACTGGCCTGGAACTCACAGAGATCTACCTGCCTCTGCTTCCAGGCACTGGGATTAAAGGTGTGTGACACCATGCTGGACCAATGATATTGGTCCAGTGATGAACCTGCAAGCCACTCTTACCCTAGAGTCGCCCTGCCATGGTGCTGGAGTCCCCTCTTGTGAACCATCCAGAAGCTAGTTAAGAGTTCTTGTGCAGGGCTGGAGAGATGGCTCAGTGGTTAAGAGCACTGGTTGCTTTCCCAGAGTTCAATTCCCAGCAACTACATGGTGGCTCATAACCATCTGTAATGGAATCTGATACCCTCTTTAGTAACAGTGTACTCACATATATAAAATGAAAAAAAAAAAGTGTTCTTGTGCATTGAAACTGAAATGTGATGCTTCAGTCACCACTAAGTCACTTGTTTATTCTAAGAAACCTCAGTCTTGCTGACTGCCATTTCCCAAGGCTCTTCGTTGAGGAGGCCCCCATGGGGTCAGCCTCCTTCTCTAGGTTTCCTGAACCGTTAGCATGAATGAGTCTATCATGGTCCCTACTCATGGCAACATAGTCTCCTATCACTCTTTTAAAAAATATTTTATTTTTAAGTGTGTGTGTGTGTGTGTGTGTGTGTGTGTGTGTGTGTGTGTGTGAAAGAGAGAGAAGAGGAGGAGAAGGAGGAGGAAGAGGGGGAGGAGTTTGTGCGTCTGAGTCCAATGGCCTTGGAGGCCAGCAGATGCACTTGGTACTCTAGAGATGGGGTTACAGGGAGTTTTGAGCCTTTCACATGGGTGCTTGGAATCAAACTCAGGTCCTCTGCAAGAGCAGTGTGTGCTTCTAACTCCTGGGCATCTCTTCAGCCCGTTCTTCCTTTCTTAACATAGGCTTTTAGATGGATACTCTTTGGTCCCTTCATCTCTTCATCCACCTGGCAATGCTTTGCATAGAATAAACAACAGAGAAATGCTTGGAATGAGGGGAAAGGTCTTTACTCTCAGCTCAAGAGATCACCTTTCTCAAGAAGGTTTCGGATTAACAGAGGGTACCTCCAGCTCTCAGTGTGACCCTGTAACTCCTTTACAGTGGGAAATAGCATGGCATACATAGTCATGTTAATATTTCTAGGCAATTATAGCACGCCAAGGTCTGTGAAAGCAACTAGAGTGATATATCCTATTCCTCCTGGGAAACCACGAGCTATTCCGACAGAGGAAGAGCTTTCAGGAAACCTCAAAGGTGAATGGACCTTTAAGAAACAATCTTTAATTTAACATACGTCTAAACAGGAATAGTCAGGGTCCAGCTTATGAATTTGTTATTCTCCTGCCTCAGAATCCCAAGATGCTGTGATTATAGATATGTGTCACCAGGCATGATTCTGAGTGTCTTAACGTCTGAGTATTCCTAGGCTGTGAGATAGAAATGCTGTTTTATTACACAGGACTGGCTGCTTTTGGGATTAGAGTACCTCCCCTCTGTGTCGAGAAGGAATGGGTACTGTCCTCTCCATCCCTTAACCTGGCCCTGCATTCCTAGAACTATCTGTTTCTTCAGGTGGTCACCAAGCCACTGGAGCCTCGAGGACTGACTTTCTGCACAGACTTACTCCAAGTTGAAGGCTGGATGCTTTCCTTGCTCAGAAGATACCCAGCCCAGTCACCCATGGCTATCGGCTACAATGAGCACACACGGGCGGCTTCCATCACTGTGATGGAAAATTCTAGGGCTGTGTTGCTGTGTTGCCCAACACAGCAGCCCCTCCTGGCTATGGAGAGCCTAAGAAGTGAGTCACCAGATACTTGACTAGTAGAGCCCACACACCAGGGTTCAGAGATGCAGTGTGAACGAATCTGACATACCACATTAATAATCTCTATGCTGAAAGCCACACTGTAGCTCCATGGTCATGTGTTTGCTCAGCTTTGGGTCCAAACACCCCCCCCCCCAACACTACGAAAACAAAAAGCTGTGATTTCTAATTGATTTCATTGAGGTGGCCACTCTGGGCGTTTATTGGCTTAAGAGAATTTTAGTAAAGCTATGCAGTCTGTTTCTTTTACCCTTTGGCTGTGGCTACTGGAACACTTAAAATCATCTGAGTAGCTGGTGTGTTTCCATTGGACAGTCGTTTGGCAGGGCTGTGTGCGTGAGTCAGCAGGAAAGGGCATTCTGTCATGACTGGGGGTGGAGGTGGGAAGCTGTCCCTAGCCTGAGAGGACACCCTTTCCCTTACTCAGATGACCACACTGGAACTGTGTGTGTGACTTGGACTTTGGTATCTGCCTCCCTACAGCACCTGACCCTAAGGCATGTGTGCTCAGGGCTATGATGATGTAATTCACATTTTCTATTTTTCTTTCTTCTCCTTTTTTTTTCCTGGTCCACACAGCACCCAACATTGTCATGTCTCTTCTTTAAGCTATTCTGTGGTTACTTTCTTGAGCAAGCGTGCTTTGTCATGCCTCGGAGGGAGGCGCACGATAAAATCAAGACTCGGACGAACGACCTGCTCTCTAAGACTGTCCCCCAAGATTGTGTAGAAACCAAATGGCACGGACACTCCACCTCCGCCCTCTCTCACTGAGAAGCTGGAAGTTATTTCCCAAACCGTGAGCTTTATTGTGGGAGAGCGGGCTTGGCACACAGGTTTCCAGAAAAAGGATCGCCTTGTCTGGTAATCCCTGACCCGTTCTGGGATGGTAACAAGCTGCTGCTGCCTGACTTGTTTTCTCATACACGGAGGTGCTGCAGCATCCGCCTTTGATGTTGCCGCCTTCGCTCTTGCCTCCCCCTAGTCAGCCCTCTCCTCTCTCCTCTCTGCTTGTACACCGGTTTCCATAGTAACCACTTCTATTATATCCTTGACTGTGAAGAGAAATCCTTCGGAGGGATCAGACGCCTTCCAGGAGCTGTTCGGAAGACTTCTCATCTCCCTGTGTGGATTTTCTTTGGCCTGTCTTTCCTCACCCTGCTCTCAAACCCCACACACCACCCCACTCCAGGATGGCTTTCTGCAATGCTAGACTGAAGGGTGGGTGTGAAGGATGTTACCAGCGGAGAATGCAGTCTATCTTTCAGGGAGCTTCCACAGAAGGACAGGCTCCAGACATGACAGGCTATCCACAGGAGCCTTGTGGGAGAGGATCAAAGGTACCTGAGATCCAAGCTGGACTGGTTCACCAGTCATCATCCATAGTGACCTTACTTGAAAACAAGCAATGAACATAGACAGCCTTTATACCAAACCCTGTCCCTGCTCTCCAGGACCTGAGCCTCTGCAAAGCTCCTGGTCATAGGGAAACTCCCATGTTTGCCCTTATTCTCTTCCTTTTCTTTTAGGGAGGTCAGCCATGGTGATTGGAAGACAGGGCAGGGATTACAAGTCCTCACATACACATACATGCACACATACATACACATGCACACATATGTACACACATGCACACACATACATACACACACATGTACACACACATATATACATGCATATAGATACACACATAGACACGCATGCATACACATACACATGCATGCATACATACAAATGCATACATATATACATGTATGTATACATATATATACCTGCACACACATATACACACATGCACACACATACACATATGCACACATGCATACATACATATTCACACATATGTACACACATGTATATTTACTTATACATGTACACACATGCACACACATACATACACACATGTACACATATGTACATACATATCTACATATACATATACACGTACACACATTCACGTGCGCATATGCACACACGCACACACACATACTAAAGTGTCAAAGACCTACAACTGCAGAAGTACCTACTATCCCTGCCATAGCCAGGCTCAGCCAGTGACCTGGAGAAGCCATAAAAAGAACACATGCAGAACTGTTTGAAGATGCCCAGCCCCTTCCCCATCCTTCCTTGAACCTGGACACTATGCTTTCGACAGCCTGACCATAATCAACACAGAGGAGAGGAGATCCTGTTTCTTTCCACAAGCCCTCATTTATTCACCCCCAGAGAAGTCTGGGCTATATTTAGTATATGATGTCAGTGGGTTGTTTGGTGTCTTGGAAATTGGCTGGAAGCCACCTCTCACATGATATATGAAATCACAGATAAATACTTCTTTTCACCCAAAGAAAAACAGCTTAATAAATGCAGCCTTTTTCCACTTCCATCTTCTTACCCGCCCCCCCCCCCCCCACCTCCTCCTGCCTGCCTGCCACTCTGGGATTTGTCTTTCTGAGGCACAGATCAGCTGAGCCTGTGAAGTGGAAATGAGTCTCTCCCGTGTTACAGATGAGAGCTGCCTGGATGCTCTCTCCCTCTCCTCCAGCCTGGAAGGCTGCCAGTGTGGCCCTGAATCAGACACACACACACACACACACACACACACACACACAGAGGCAAATCTATACCACGGTGGCTTTACGGGGCCCAGTATTTATGGCACAGTCTTTGCTCTGGGTTGCTGTTTTGCAGGCAGAGACCAGAAACAGACAGTGATTCAGGATTGCCACTAATGGTGAAAACAGCCCTTGTACAGATTGTGTGCAATAAACCAAAATGCAGAGAGAGAAGTTTGAGTCTGCTGCGCCAGCTCAGCCTTAAGGCCCATGAGGTTCAAGCTCCTGATGATACGTGTGGCGGCCAATGCCTAGTGTTTAGATCGCAATTTTCTATTCTCCCTTTCTCTCCATTGTGTGCACAGTCCATTATATGGAGCTGTTGGGGAAAGTGGGTGTGGTTCGAGTGTGGAATTAAATTAATTCTTGCCCTCCTGTGGGGACCCGTTTATCTGCCTGGGGCACAGGATTTAATTACCCTTAACTTAGCCTGTATAAAAACCAGCTTCACTATTGATGACATACTGGGCCCATCCCTCTTCCAGTCAGTGTTAATGGTTCATTCAGTGACCTGCAACAAGTCCCAAGAAATGGAGGCATCAGCTTTCAAGGGTGGTTTAATTTGTCCTCAGTTTCATCTGGTCCCCTCCCCCTGTTCTGGCATTGGCAGATTACGAAGAGGACAGAAGAGCTATGTTCTCCTCTGAATTAACTTAGATGTCTTTGCATTTCCCTCTAACACTGTACAGTGCCAGGGCTCTGCAACCTGGTATGAGTGACACTAACCCCAGCTCAGGGCTTGGGGCTGGAGAATCCCTATGACATCACCATGACCTTGATGCAATCGGTCTTTCTCCCTCAGCCATACAGCAGCCCCTCGAGAATGCTTGCCTTTATCCTGGATGAGGAAGACAGAGGCAACAAAGGAGGGACAGAGAGGACAAACCCATATCACCCTTTTGTATGTTTCTCGGTGCTGTATTGGGGTGAAGGATAGATGAATGGATGCCATGCAGGCAGATGGAGGGAGGGGTTAATGGATGGATGGGTCACTGATTCCATAACAGGAACTGCAGACAAGTGAAAGGTTTAACAGGGGCTGGGTTTTTTGTTTGTTTTTGTTTTTTTTTTTTTTATGAGAGATTGTGTATTTATATGACCAAATGACCAACTAGGCCTCTCCCAGCCCCTGAAACTCTATGGCTCTCTGATCATGATTCTGTGAGTTTATAAGCCATTTGGAAATTTCATTGCTCTCCCGTCCCTCAGGTAATGTGTGTGAGCACTTCTTCTAGGCAGAGTCCCCATACAAGGGCCTAGGAGTGCAAAGGACTCTGGAGAAAGCAAGAATACTCTTCCCTTGGACAGATGCTCACCCTATTGACGACATGTGGCCGGGCTTTCTGTAGAGCTAGGGTGCAATTGAAATGTTGCAGATTTGTGTGGAAAGCAATCTCTCCAGCTGATCTTCACCAAACTGAACAAGACCAAGCCTATCATGATGGACAATCTTTTTTATTTAGTTAAAGCCCATCAATTTAGACGTTTGAACCTGTTTCTAGTTGTGATGTGGCTCAGCCCTTAGCAGATACCTTTAATTCCTCTTGCTGGAATACACAGACCCTTAGTACACATCTCTAGTCCCAAGCGATGAAGGTAAAGTTAGTTTGTAGAAGGAAGCAGCCATGTTTGAAAGTGATGTCTAATTGAATGGCAGAATAAGTGATGAATCAGAGAAAGATTTGACAGAATAGGATCTGCCCAACTCTCATGAGAAGAGAGAGGAAAGGGAAGCTACTTAAGGGAGAGACAGACAGTACAGCAGGAAGAGAATACAGTACAGGATACAGCAGAGTTTGTGAAGACAGTACAGTAGAGTTGAGAAGGAGAGTAGAGCGGCCAAGAGAGGGAGAAGGAGGCAGTTTTCCTGAAAGAGTTTTACAAAGACAGATAAAGACAGAATAAGCAAGAGAGTGAGAAGAAGCCAGAAGATTAGAACATATAATTAAAGTTAGTATGAAGCTGAGCAGAGCAATTCAGAGGCTGAGAGAAAAGCCAGGTTGAATAAGTCAGCTGGGAGAGGAGTTTGAGCCAGAACAGCTGAGTTGAACCAGTCAGTGAGTGTTCAGAAAGAACTAGAAAGGATGAGAATATTCAGCAGCAAGTCCCTGAGGTTGAAAACATTCTAGACTTATTTTAGATTGTACAGAGACTAGGACCTAGGTTAGCAGACAGAGGCAGTAAGCTCCCAGGCAACAATCACAACAGGAAAATAAAAGTTACTTTTACAAACACCCTTTTACAGAAACACCCAGAACAATGAGTGACCATACCATGGCCCAGCCAAGTTAACATACAATCAACCACAACTGGCTAAGTTGCAGTTGGCTTATTGGCTGTGATATTTAATATCATCGACTTGACAGAATCTGGAGTCACCTAGGAGCCCAAGCCTCAGGGGATGCCTGTAAGGCGTTATCAAGATTAGGTTAACTGAGGTGGGAAGACCCTCCTCAACTGTGGATGGAATTATGCCATGGGCCGGAGTTCCTGACTTTATAAAAAGAAGTGAGCTGAGCACCATGTTGATAGTTTTCAACTTTCTGACTACAGACACAATGTGACCAAGTGCCTCAGGCTCCCACCACTATGTCTCCTTGCCATGATGCGCTGTACCCTCAAACGGTGAGCCATGAGCATGTCCACCATCTTATCAATTCACACAAATACACAGGTCCACCATCTCGTTGTTGCTCTCTCTCTCTCTCTCTCTCTCTCTCTCTCTCTCTCTCTCTCTCTCTCTGTGTGTGTGGTGTGTTATGCATTATACATGTTCATGTGCACATACAGGTGTGTGAAGGTCAGGGATCTGTGGGCGCCTTCTGTATTTTCTGTATTTTACTGTTTTGAGACAAGTTCTCGTCATGAGCCTAGATAACTCATCCATTAGGCTAAACTGACTAGCCAGTGAGCCTCCAGGAGATCCTGTCTTCACCTCCCCAGGACTAGGATTGCAGGGGCATGCCATCACGTCCAGCATTTTTTTTTTTTTCTGTTTTCTTGGGGTTTTTTTGTTTTGTTTTTTTTTTTAGAACTCCCATATTTATTACACATAAGATTACACATAAGAAGAACGGGGTGTCTTTTTAAACTTGTTCATTCTTTTTCACATATGCAAACAAATGTGCTCTAATCATACCCCCCATTATCCTTCTTATCTTCTTACCCTCCCATTTCTTCTTCCCATCTATAGCCTACTGTGCATGTGTGTGCCTGTGAGCATGTGTGTGCATGTGTGCACTGTGCATGTGTGTGTACCTGTGAGCATGTGTGCATGTGAGTGCATGTGTGCGTGTGTATGTGTTTGTGTGTGCATGTGTGCATGAGCATGTGTGTATGGGTGTGCTCATGTTTGTGTATGCCTATGTGCATGTGTATATGATGTATGTGTGCTTGCGTGCCTATGTACATGTGTGTGTGCCTGTGTCTTACTACATTTAATGGCTTCATGAGAATGGTGGTGGTTATTTACTAGTGGTTGCCATGCCCAGCTTTTTATACACGTTCTGGGGATCCAAATTTATGCAGCAGACACTTTGCCTGCTAAGACGTCCTCAAGGATTTCAGTCCAAGTGAGGATGGGGAAGAAGTCTTTGAAACATCAACAGCAACTCATTCCCAGGGAAGAGAATTATTGGTCATGCAGGGTGGCATGGTAGCAGGCATGGGGGGGGGTGATGAAGGGCTGGGATTAGGGCTCTCCCCAGGCAGATTTATGAATCACTGCTCCCTGCTGCGGAACAGTGCATGGCTGCTTGCCCTGGCCTCTCTGAGTTTAGTCTCCCCACCCAGAGAGAGGACTGTAGCATGGCCACACCCACTACCTCCAGCAAGGAGGCTGAGCTTCCTTACCCTTCTGCCCTCTGCAAACCAACTCTCTTCTTGGCTGGACCTGTTCAGTACTCCCTCCTTCTCCTCTTCCTCCTTTTCTTCCTCCTCCTCCTCCTCCTTCCTTTCTCTCTCTCCCTTCCTCTCTTTCCTTACTTCCTCCTTTCTTTCTTTCTCTTTCTCTCTTTCTTTCTAGACAAGGTCTAGCTGTAGAGCCTAGGCTGACCTGGGACTTGTAGTCCTCCCACTACGGCTTCCTCAGTAGCTAACATTACAGGCCTGCACCACCACAGCCTGCTTTAGGTCTTCCTAAGCTGGGGGTTTGTCTCAATCTACTCCAACCCTACTTAATACAGCTTGGGAAATAGTGATTTGCAAAGAAATGTTCAAGTGATAAAGATATTGAATGTGAGGTTTATGTCTAAGGCAGTTTCCTGTTTTTACTGACAGTAGAAATTTTAGTGTGTGCATGTGTGTGTGTGTGTGTGCATGTATGTGTGTGGGGGGGGGGTTATATTCATGTATGTGAGTACAGGCACAAACACGGGGGCCAGCAGACAACTCTCAGTCAGTGCTCACCTTCTAAGTTGTCTGACCTGGGGTCTCCTGTTTGTTGTTGCACACACCAGGCAAGCTGGCCCAAGAGTTCCAGAGGTTCTCCTGTCTCTGTCTCTCATGTCTCCAAAGGAGCACTGGGTACCACACTGGGCTCTAACATGGGTTCTGGGGACCTGAACGCAGGTTCTCATGTTTACTCAGTAAACACTTTACCCACTGAGCCACTAGCCCGTGATATTTATCAGCAGTTTGAGTGTAATCATTTGTACTTGGGAGAGGTCTCCTCAAAGTGCCTGTCAGTGCTCTGAGGGGTGAGGCTTCAAAGTGAAAAGAGCCTTGGCAAGTGCCAACTACAAATGCACAGGCGGGTTCCATCTTCTCCCTTGAGCCTTGCAACCAGGGAGATGGCAACAAGACATCTTAAACTCAAAAATAAGTTACAGCAAGCTGGAGCTGCTTGCCTGTCCTTCTCAGAGTTGTAGGAATCAGTGGCAGCTCATAGGGTGAAAGTTGGCCCGACAAACAAGCCCATTCAAGCTTGTAATGCCCCTGTCATTTGTCCAATGGGCTTATGATAAAGAGCAAGATGGAGGGGGAAATGCCAAAAATAGTGCCCAAGAGAGATCTAAGTCAGGACAGGACTGGGAGCCAGCACGGCCCACCCTGCTGGCCCTGCCATGAGATGGCTGCCTGGAGGACCTGTTCTGACAGAGATGGCATGTTCCAGAGCAGTGACCTCACTTTTCAGCACCAAAGAGGCTTGGAGAGGAAGAGCCATCTGTGAATCCCTGAAGAAAGGGAGGGAGATCAGAATTTACACTGCAAACTTGACTCCTGCAAACAGCGTGTTGAGACAGCCCTGTGGGCAGACAGGTTTGCTGCAGGCCTGGGACTCGCCCGAGGCTGATGCAGGCTGGAGATTCATCTACAAAGAATACAAGGAATGAACTCCCTTCTCTGGAGCCCATATCGGTCCTTCCTGCTCTCTTTCTAGGCCTTCACTATCTGCTTCCTTCTTTGGACAAAACTTCTTTGAACAGAAAGAGGAAGCTAGAGCCTTTCAAGCCCAGGCGAAGAAGGAGGCCATTCTGTTTATTCTGGAGGACCACTGACCCTGGTGGTCGGTGCTGTGAATTAGAGAGTCATGTTCCCAGCCATGTCTGGGGCCATCTCTCAGGAGAGGAAAGGCAGGATGGCTTCTTAGTTCTTCACAAACAGTAATGTGGTCACATCTGCATGCAACTTCAGCCCTTGATGTGACAGCCACAGTGAAGGTGTTGTAACTGCAGTGCATGGTGCTCCAACTGCAGTGCATGATGCTCCAACTGCAGTGCATGGTGCTCCAACTGCAGTGCATGGTGCTCCAACTGCAGTGCATAGTCCTCCAACTGCAGTGCATAGTCCTCCAACTGCAGTGCATGGTGCTTCAACTACAGTGCATGGTGCTCCAACTGCAATGCATGGTGCTTCAACTACAGTGCATGGTGCTCCAACTGCAATGCATGGTGTTCCAACTGCAATGCATGGTGTTCCAACTGCAATGCATGGTGCTCCAACTGCAATGCATAGTCCTCCAACTGCAGTGCATGGTGCTCCAACTGCAGTGCATAGTCCTCCAACTGCAATGCATGGTGCTTCAACTACAGTGCATGGGAATCCTGATAGGGAACCCCCCTGACAGGTGGGTATCCTGAGTTCCAGCTTGTGGGTAAACAGTGAAGTCTTAGAAAGGAGAGTGACAGAGCCCCAAGTGGCTCTGCTAGGAAGTGGTCCAGATGTGAGACATAGTGGGATCTTTGGTCTTAGTCCAGTGTCACTCATGAAAGAAGTAGAAATTTCCCAGTCTGCCCCTGAGGCAGTGGCTTTGGGTAATTGCAAGTGTGTTCAAATTCCCAAGTGGATATTAAGGTCCCAATCTTTCCTGTTATTGTCACTTCATCCACTTGTCATAAGGACAACACACTGGATTCCCCCCACCCCCCAGTGCTGGGAGTGAAACCTGAGGCCTAGCACAGATTAGACAAGGGCTCTACCTCTGAGTTATATGTCCCTAGTTCCATGAGCTAGATCTTATTTTTTTTTAATTAGTGTGCTGTGTGTATGTATGTGTGTGGTGTGTGTGAATGTGTGTCTGTGTATGTGTGGTGTATATGTGTGTGTGTCTGTGTGTGTGTGTGTGTGTGTTGTGCTCAGTTGCAGAGGATGATGTCAGGTGATATCATTTCACCTTATTTCTTTCAGACAGAGTCTCACTGAACCAGAAGCTCTGCCATTTTGGCCAGGCCTCCTGGCTAGCATCTTCCTAGGACCAGTCTGTCCCTAACACTGAGAATCAAGTCATAAATGACCAGACCCAGCATTTTGCATGGCTGCTGGGATTTAAGCTCAGATCCTCTTGCTTGCATAGCAAGTGCTGTCTTACCTATCGAGCCATGTCCCTAGCCCATGAGCCAGATTTTAATTTTTAAATATTCATTCATTCATTATTCATTCACTGGGGCATCTGAAAGCCATGATGCATAAGTGGATTGTCTGAGACAATTTTTGCTTCTCCCCGTCCACCATGTAGGTTCCGATGAGTGAATTCGGGGTTTGGCAATCACCACATTTACCCACGAACCATCTCTCCAGGCACTGTGCTTATCTATCTGGCTACCATTAAACTTGATTTTTTTTTCTTTGTTCTGCTCATAAACACCCCAAATGAAACAATGGGAAAGACCTCCAGGGATGCAACTTGGTGGCTTTTTTTTTTATGGTAGAGGCTCTGACTGGAGGTCTTGGACCCAAGGCAGGCCTCTTCTCCCAGGCCCACTGCCTTCAGTAATAATGATCGCAGTTGTCATAATGATGCTGTTCTTTACTGAGTCCACGTCTGTCAGCTTGTGGCTCTGCTTGTGGGCTAATTAGCATGCTCACCTGACCCTCCTCTCCTCCCCCTGTCTTTCACTGCTCTCACAGCAGACTCTAGCAAGCAGAGCAGTCCCAGGGGAAGCCCCGCCCCCCACCCCACCCCCATTCCACCCCCTGGGGACCCTTCTCTTAGGAGTCCTTAAACAGCTGTCACACTGCCCCAGTTGTTGTTCAAGGAAGGCATCCCCAGAGTTACATTGAGACAGACTGGAACTTGACCCCGCCATGTTGATCTGCTTGCTCAAAGCTCCCCTGGGGAGAGGGTGCCAAATCTGCCCATGGGTAGATTCTGGCATCTACAACGCCTGACAGCTCATCACCTGTTGGTTTCTACTGAGAACATACGTTTGAACTTGTAAGGACTTCAGAGGTTCCTCCATGCCTGCTTCTCTGGAGGTGCCCTAGACTGTCTTCTGGGCAGAGCAGCTTCATAGCCTGCAGCATTGTCTGTCAGTGTGATATTTAAGAGAGTACTGCACTGGGCCTGACCGGCTGAGAGAGGGGATCACTCGGCACTTGAAGCTGAATGTGAAACTCAATGCCAGGTTTGTAAAGTTAACTTTTGCTGGTGTAGTTCCTGGTTATTCATAAGGAGTGGGTAGAAATTATACTACTTTTGAAAATAAGGAAACTGGAAGAGAGAAGGCATCAGGACACATAGAGGAGGGGCCCAAGCCCAGAGGACATGAGGATACCTCAGCACTTGCCTTCTGTGGGCGTCCAGCCAGTTCTCCTGGGGGACAACGTTTCTGGAGTGTGGCAATGCTGGAGGTGGAGTCCAGGGCCTTTCTTGAACAGGTTAGGTGAGGGCCACTAAGCTGCACTCCCAACCTTTGACCCACATTTTAAAGGAGCCATTTTTATCTCCCTGGCTACCATTAAACTTGAGCTATGAACTTGCTGAGACACAAGAGAACCCAAGCAGGCAAAGGGAGGGCAGGGGTGCTGAGCAAGCTTCATCAGATCACAGAGTGCGTTCACATCCCTCTGCACAGACACAGGAGGCTTCACGTTTCTCATCTGCTCCCCAGTCAGCTTTGAAGAAAGATGTATTTTTAAATACAAGCCTGCGAGAGAAAATGCTCTCTGCATGTCCCCATAGCCTACTAACGGGGCAAGTGTTGGCAGCCGGTTCCATCTGACTATTCTGAGGGTTGTGTTCTCAATCGGCTTTCTATTCTTGTCCCCAACCATCCTCAGAGACAATGGCGAATTGATGAAAGAGGTCTCCTGGGTTCTCATTTGTTCTGTCTGAGGACTAGCTCTGTGCAGCTTCAGGCCTGGGGGCTGCCCTCACTTATTGTTGGTAGCAGGTTTTGTTTGTTTTTTGCATTCTTTTCTGGAGTGCTGGGGATTAAACTTAATGCTCCCTGCACACTAAACTTTTACACCTGAGAAACATTTCTAGCCCCCTTGACTTTATTTTGAGACAAGATCTTGCTAAGTTGCTGGCCTGAAACTTTTTCTGTAGAACTTATATAACTTTTTGTTGTTTTGTTTTTTTTTTTAATATTTATTTATTTATTTATTTATTTAATGTATATGAGTACACTGTCACTGTCTTCAGAAACCAGAAGAGGGCATCGGATCCCATTACAAATGGTTATGAGCCACCATGTGGTTGCTGGGAATTGAACTCAGGACCTCTGGAAGAGCAGTCAGTGCTCTTAACCGCTGAGCCATCTCTCCAGCCCGAACTTGTATGCTTTGAGTGTGTTCATGAGTGTGAGGATGCACAGTATGCATGTTTGTACAGATTCATGTGTATATGCATATAGAGGCCAGAGAAAAACTTCAGATATCTTCCTGGAGTTATCCACCTTGTTTACTGAAACAGAATCTCTCATTGGCTTGAAACTATCAAGTGGGCTAGGCTGTCTAGACACTAAGCCCCAGGGATCCTCCTATCTCAGGGTTCCTAGTACTCAGATTACATGCATGTACCACCATAGCTGGCTCCCCCCAACCAACCCCATACAGGCTCACTCTAGCTCTGGAGCTCTGGAACTCAGACCCTCATGCCTGCATTGCAAGCATTCTCCTGTCTGAGCATCTGAGCTATCTCTCTAGGCCAGGCCTTGAACTTCTGACCCATGGAGCCTGGCTTGCTTATACTTTGTGTGTATTTCTGTGCATCTGTGCCCTGGCTGTCCTAGAACTCACTCTGTAAAACAGCCTGGCCTTGAACTCACAGAGATCCACTTGCCTCTAACTCCTGGTGCTGGGATCAAAGGCGCATGCCGCCACCATCTGGCAGCTTACACATTTCCCACACAGACTCCTTGTCAACTGCCCGATGCTTCCAGAAAGCCAGTCCTACCTCTTTGCCCAAGGCTGAAAAGGGTTGGACTTGTGAAAGAAAGCAGTCACCAAGCTCTGGGTCACTTTCACTGGCTTTCAGAGACCAGCATAATATATTTCCCTCTTTATGAAGGGAAGCTTCAATGCTGGAGTCCATCCCCCTCCTTCTGCTCAGGGCTCATTTCCTTAGCTGGAGAAGATAAGGACCTGCCAAGTCCTCTCTGAGCCTGCTCTGCAGCACAGTCAGGATGTCCTGTTGAGTTGCGATGGTGTGTCCCAGAGAATTAGATTGTTGTTGTTTTGTGGCAGCCATCTCGACCCGACCCGTGGCTGAGGGAGCCGCCCTCGCCTGGCTTCACCGAGGAGTTCTGCTGCTGCTGGGTCTATTTGAGTTATGTAACATAAACAGCTCCAAGGAGATGGGCTTCCCGGCTCTTGTTTTTCGACTTGTCTCCACAGAGCATTGCTTGGGTGGTGTTGCTGGCCGTCTCTGCTCTGCTCTGAAGAACAAAACAGCCCTGCCATGACCTTCCCTGGGGCCAGCCTTTCCTCTCCGCTACCCAGGCAGGGACAAAGAAATCGAAGGACTCCAAAGCTATCTGTGATCTCTTCAAGAGTTTGTCCAGACCTGGGATGGTGGGTGGATATCAGCCCTCTCTGCAGACTCTTGTGAGAAGTAACTACATACACAAACACATAGGAAAGTACGCATGCCCCTGCGCACCTACACACTTGCGCATGCACTCACGTACGCACACAGCACACGTAAGCGTGCATGCGCATGCACACAGGTTTTTTTTTTTTTTTTTAATTGAAAAGGTTGCAGTAGACCTCAGCTCTATGGGAAAGCACCCTGTTCAATCCAATAGTGCCCAAGCCTTACACCGCCTGGCTTAGCCTTGATGGCTTCCAACTGGGTAGACCTGTGTTTTGGCACTCTGGTATGGCATGTTGTACCTGAGGCACAGCAGCGTCAGGTAAAGAACCATCCCAGGGCATCTTCTCTTGCTCCTCTGTTTACGTGGCTGTCTTAAGGCAGAAGAGCTATTTTCAGGAGCGCCACTAACTTCAGAGTCTCGTACTGTAAGATTCCAACTCTGCTCATCAGCTTGACTATCCCATTTCTCTCTGGAATCATCCCTAGCACTCCACAATGCTATATCTACTTGAGTCACTCACCAACCTGGGAGTGGGGGATAAAGGGAATGTTTCTTTTCATCTTTCAGAGTTGGAAAGACAGGTACTCAGAACTTTGGGGATGTCTAGTCCTAGGGCACTGGATGGTGGGTGGGGTTCAAAAGGAAGGGTCCTGAAATCAGCGAAGGGATTTCCCCTTGAAGTCTAGCAATAAAAAGAGACACATGAAATTGAAGGTTTTGTGTGAAGAAAGACCTCAAAACCTCCACACTGAAGCCAGGTCTGGTAGTGTAGACCTATCATCCCAGCAATTCTGGAGCTTGAAGTAGGAGGCTCAAAGTTCAAGCACCCTTGGACCACTGAGTGAATTCAAGGACAATGTGGGGAACTTAGTCTGCTCCTGTCTCAAAGGATAAAATGAAATTGATGATAATTTTTAAAAGAGGGCTGGGGAAACTGAGCAGATGCAGCTCTGAGTTACAATCCCAGAGAGAAAGGATGGGGAGGAGGGAGGGAGGAAGGGGAGGAAGAACTACCATGCTGGACAATTGAATCCCAGCTGTGGCCTCTGATGAAGCTCCAAGCGTCCAGTCTCCTGGCAGTTCTAGGGTAGTCTGTAATTTGCCAAGTCCCCAGGCTGCTCTCCTGCCTCCTTTTCTCTTTCAAGGTCAAATTCCAGCATACTTCAGACTCAGTACTCTTATACAGCTCAGGGTCCCTTAAGAGTGAGTTTATGGTGTGTATGTGGTGGTGGTGGTGTGTGTGTGTGAGTGAGTGATATGTATATGTACTGTGTATGTGGTGTGTGTATCCGTGTGTATGGTGTGTATGTGTGTGTGTGTGTTATGTGTGTGTGTGATATGTATGGGTGTTGTGTGCGTGGTATGTATGTGTGTGATGTGGTATGTGTGTATGGTATGTATGTATGGTGTTTGTGTGGTATGTACGTGTGTGTGTGATATGTATGTATGGTGTGTGTGTATGGTATGTATGTGTGTCTGTGACATGTATGTGTGATGTGTGTGTGTATATGTGTACATGTGGTGTGTATATGGGGTGTGAGTTTCTCACATGTATTTCAAAAGTTGGGGTATAATCATCTTGCTGAGATCTGCCTCCCTGCCATTCCTGCCCCTATCACTTGGGGGGTTCCAGGAATAGGGTGTAAAGCAAACAAAGAGAAACAGTGGTCTGGTGCCACACTGCATTTTTCTGTTGTTTTTAGGAAATGTTAATTACAGGCTATTTGATCCCCCTAAGGTTTGGCTCTGACGGCTCTTTATGAAGCACGTCTAGTGTTCGGTAACAATATAAGTAGCAGAAGTTTTTTTGGCATTTAAGAATAAGCTCATCGGACTCTGCCATGCTGTTTGGAAGCTCGACAGCGGGGCCAGCCAAGCTTGTGGAGATACGAGCCTTTTTCTGCAGGCTGGGCAGCTGGCCAGGACAGCTAAAAAAAATGTGCATTGGCTAAGAACCACTGCCACGCAAACACTTCTGGAAATTTCTGTGCTCAGGCCTGCCAAATCCATTATGCATAACATGAATTACAAGCAAGTTTCTCTCTCTCTGAGCAGTGGCTTTTGGGGCTTAATTCTTCTTTGGGTTTTGTGAAATACATACAACTCAAATGAGAAACACTCCCTGCAAATCCACAATTCACTACCGTGTGTGTGTGTGTGTGTGTGTGGTTGTATGTGTGTGACTCTCTGTGTGAGTGACTGTGTGTGTATGACTGTGTGATTGTGTTTGTGACTCTGTGTGTGTGTGTGTGTGTGTGTGTGTGTGTGTGTGTGTGTGAGTGTGTGTGTGTGTGTGTATTTCCACTGGGGCTGCCAAGTTCATAACTTTCCTTGAATTGGGAGAAATGGCTTCCAACTTGAGTTGGAATCACATTAAGTGCAATGTGTGGTAGTTTGCTGTGTTTCCTGGAACTTCTAGAAAGGAAGGATGTCTTGAATCATAGAGACTGCCTAATAGATAGGAGAAGCAGTTACATATGATATGAGAATATGGTGAGGGAGGAGGGAGAGAAAAGAGGAGTAGGGAGAGAAAGGTGGGAGGAAGGAAAAGGGAAGAGAAAAGAGGGAGGAGGGAGGAGGGAAGAGGGAGGAGGGAGAAGGGAAGAGAAAAGAGGTAGGAGGGAGGAAAAATGAGGGAGGAGGGAGGAGGGAAGAGGGAGGAGGGAAGAGAAAAGAGGGAGGAAGGACGAGAAAGGAGGGAGGATGGAGAAAGGGAGAGAAAGGGGAAGAGGAAAGGGGGCTGGGGACACCATGGCTTTGCTTATATTCAGCATAAGCCAGCCATCAGGATCTGAGTCATCCTGGCTTTTTGTTTGTTTGTTTGTTTCTTGTTTTATTTTTATTTTATTTTATTTTTTATTTTTTGCAGGTTTTACCATGTAGCCCTAGCTGTCTTGAAACTCACTATGCAGATCTAGCTGGCCTCAAACTCACAGAAATCCAACTGCCTCTGACTCCTAAGGCACTACAAGCACACACCTCTTCGCCCAGCTCCAACCAGTCATCCTGTGAGCAAACCTGCCTCCTTGGGCCTGAGGTGACAGCCCTCCTCGGCCCCCCAGCTTGCAGGCATACATACCATGGATCCTTGAGGTCTGGCTCAAAGCCCCAGAGAGTGGGAAAGTGCCTGCCACACAGGCAGATTTTCAAGTGGAAGGTGGTCCTAAGAAGGGGTGCCAAGCTGGTCAAAGGGAGAGCAGGCAAGAGAGAAGCTTCCAGGCCTTTTGTCAAGGGTCTGCCTCTGCGTGCCTCCCTCCAGGGCTCAGCTAGGTAATGTTTGCATCATGTGTTTTCTGATCCCGAATTGAGACCGGCAGGCCCTCTCCTGTGATTCAGGCTGGCTTAGATTACTCAGACACTGCCTGGGGCCATTCTCAAGGGCTGGCAGCCCCACGCCTCTTCTTCAGAAACCCAGGAACCGCATTATTCATAGCCAACATGAGATAATTGTATTAGCACATGATGAGACAGTACAGTGAGGTCCGTTCAGCTTCCAGCAGGCTTCTGCGTCGTCTTCCAATAACAACTCTCCCTACCTCTCCACAGTTACTCCCTCTCTTTGCTTTCTGGAGGGTTTGGTTGACTTGAGAGATCATGCTCCCTGGAACTAGGGAGATGGCTGAGTCGGTAGGGAACTGGCTGAGCTAGTATGAGAACTGGGTTCAGATACACAGCCCCAAATTAAAAGCTGGGCATGGTGGTACATATCTGTAGTCCCAGGACTGTGAAAGCAGGAAGAGGAGGATCTGGGGAGCACTTTGACCATCCAGCTTAGCTGGATCACTGAGTTCTAGGTTCACTGAAAGGCCCTGGCACAAAAATACAGTAGACAGTGTTAGAGGAAGACTCCCAGTGTTGGCTTCTGACCTCCACATGTGCATGCACCGGTATGTGCATACCGTCTCTCTCCCCCTCTCTCCTCCCTCTCCCTCTCCTCCCTCTCCCTCTCCTCCCTCTCCTCCCTCTCCTCCCTCTCCTCCCTCTCCCACTCCCTCTCCCCTCCCTCCCTGCATGCCCTCAGTCTAAGAATGGGTGAGGCGAAGTATGAGATTTCACCAAGTCAGTACTCCAGGCTGTGCCTCAGTTTCCCTCTGTCCTTAGAGATAAAAGCTAGAAGAGTGCAAAGAAACTCAGGACTCAGAAAGAGACACTGAACTTGACACCATGTCGTAACCTTGGCCCCGACTTCTGCAGTGAGGACAGAAGCCCTTCCATCACAGCACGGCCACAAAGGACCGCTATATAGAATTATGTGACAGCTCTGTAAGCCATGAAGTACTGTTCTGATGTGGTCTGGGATTGTCCTCCAAGGAGATCTCACTGTGGAAATTTCAGCATGGGAAAGACGGTGAACATGACCCAGAGTGTGTGGAAAAGCTGCGACCATACATCCAGCATGCCCTGGAACTCGATTATCGACTGACTGAGTGAGCAATTGGCTGTTTTTCTGATCTGGAACTCACTACGCATCCAAGGATGATCTTGAACTCCTGATCATCCTGTCCTGCCTTGGCTCACCCACAGATTTGAGATTACAAACATTTACCACCACACCAGGGAAAGTGGGAAAAGTGTTAGGGTTTTATTGTTGTGAACAGACACCATGACCAAGGCAACTCTTATAAGGACATTTAATTGGGGCTGGCTTACAGGTCCAGAAGTTCAGTCCAGTATCATCAAGTCAGGAACAGGGCGGCATCCAGGCAGGCATGGTGCAGGAGGAGCTGAGAGTTCTACATCTTCATCTGAAGGCTGCTAGCAGAATACTGACTTCGAGGCAGCTAAAATGAGGGTCTTAAAGCCCACACCCACAGTGACACACCCACTCCAACAGGGCCACACCTCCTATCAGTGCACTCCCTGGGCCAAGCATATACAAACCATTACATTGTGACTTAGTTTTACTTTCTGTAGTTGCTGCTTTCTCAAACACAACCTCTCTGCATGACCTTTAATATGTTTCTTCCCCTTCCTGTTCCTGTCTTCCCTTCCTCTGTCTGTTTACACTGTCCCATCCTCCCCACCACCCCTCCATGTTCTCTTCAAGACTCAGAGGTTGCAATTGCTGGTGATTTGACTGGACTGGCCTAAGAATGGAACTGGATGTTCAGCACCAGTGAAACCCCCTTCTTCCCAAACTGTCTCCCAGAACTAGAGTTCACCAGAAACAGTTAATAGGTGTGTGCACTTGAAGAGGAGAGGAAGGAGGGGGAGGGGGAGGAAGAGGGGGAGGGGAAGGAGGGAGGGGGAGGAGAGAAGGAGGGGGAGGAGGGGGAGGAAGGGGAGGAGGGAGGGGGAGGAGAGGAGGAGGGGGAGGAGGGAGGGGGAGGAGAGGAGGAGGGGAGGAGGGGGAGGGAGGAGAGGAGGGGAGGAGGGGGAGGGAGGAGAGGAGGAGGGGAGGAGGGAGAGGGAGGAGAGGAGGAGGGGAGGAGGGGGAAGAGGGGGAGGAAGGGGAGGAGAGAGGGGGAGGAGAGGAGGAAGGGGAGGAGAGGATGAGGGGAGGAGAGGAGGAGGGGGAGGGGGAGGAGGGGGAGGAGGGGGAGGAGGGGGAGGAGGGGAGGAGGGGGAGGAGAGGAGGAGGGGAGGAGGGGGAGGAAGGGGAGGAAGAGGAGGAGGAGGAGGGGGAGGAAGGGGAGGAAAGGGAAGAGGAGGGGGAGGAGGGAAGAGGAGGGGGAGGAGGACGAGGAGGAGGAGGAGGACAAGGAGGAGGAGGAGGAGGAGGAGGAGGAGGAGGAGGAGGAGGAGGAGGAGGCTGCAGCAGCCAGGGCCCCAGAAAGCACTCCTAGCCCTGTTTCTGTTTCTTGACTTGCATTAGACAAGTTCTCACTCTCTGTTTCCCTTCCTCCAGCTCCTCTGCCTTTGTTGTGGGACTGAAGGAAGCCAGAAGTCAGGAGAATTGATGGCGTTCTACCCCCTGGGAACTCAGGTCCTCGGGTTTAGCAGCCAGTGCCTTTTAGCTGCTGGTCTGCCATACCTGACACTTGCTTTTTAAAGTAGGCTGAGCAGAGGCTGAGGAGATGCACAGTGATTGAGAGCACTGGCTGCTCTTCTAGAGGACGTAGGTTCAATTCCCAGCACCCACATGGCAGCTCACAGCTGTCTTTGACTCCAGTTCCAGGGGTTGCAACATCCTCATACAGACACACATGCAGGCAAGGCACCAGTGCACATAAAATAAAAAATAAATAAAATTTTAAAACAGTTGACCAGTAACAAGCTCTCACAGATGAAGCTGCCCAAGTGGGGTATGGCAGCATAACCCATCATTCCCTGGGGAGGGAGGGAGGGACAGGAAGATGAGGACTTCCCCAGGGACAGCACCTGAACTTCATGTTCACTGGTTAGAAGCTCGACCGTCAATGTTTATTTCTGAAAATACGAGGTCCATGGGACAGATCGCTTAGGATAATTTTGCCCTTAAAAGAACCTGACAGATGTGCTCTATAAAAATAAAGATACTTTAAAGTTGGAAGAATTAGAGAGTGCTGGCTGGCTTTCTTTATTCAGTCTTTCCCTTATTTGACTTAGAAAGAACAAGTAGCCTTAAAAAAAAAAAAAAAGATATTTAGATTCTCCTGCCCACATCTCTCTGCCATGCCATCCCCGGTCTCTCCCCTCCCCCAACAGTGCTCATACAGGAACGAGGTGCTGTACAAAATGGGTGCAAGGTCAATCTAGGGCTGTGTTATTTCCAAGAAAAGCAAAGAAGTCTTTCGAATGAGGGAGCCAGTTCATCTCACAAACTGATGCCTTAAAGTCTCCCTACAGCACCATGTCATCCAGACGTTGTTGGGGGTCAGAAACAGCCCAGCCTTGTAAGACAACCTTGATTGTTCCTCTCATGCTCCTGAGTCAAGAAAAATATTACAATTTAAATGTGCAGGTGCCCTCTACCCCCATCCCACTAACCAGGCTCATGTGTTTGAACACTTATTCCCCAGTGAGGGTAGAGGAGCTCTGTTTAGGAAGTTGTAGAACCTTCAGGACATGGGGTCTGGTAACACCACAGGAGAGGGATTTCCAAGAATTATAGGTGGCCTGTGTATCAGATGCTACCCCAGGAAGCATGGTGTTCCCTCAGATTACCCTAGATTGAGATGTGTGTTTATTTTAATTTTTAAAAATACTTTTTTATGTATGTGTACATGTGTGTCTGTGCATGTAAGTACAGGGCCCCTGGAGGCCACAAGAGGGCACCAGATCCCCTGAAAATGGAGTTGCAGTGGTTTTGAGCTACCTGACGGAGGTGCTGGGAACTGAACTCTGGTCCTCCTATTTCCAGATTCTCACTTTGATTTTTGTTTTGTTTTGTTGTCATATGAAACACACCACCATTGAATTTTTGAGTTTGATTTCTTTAATATGATGATTTTTGGTTCCAGCCATCTTCCTTGAGGTGGAGCCTCTTGGATCTCGTTAGAGAAGCGAATCAAATCTAGGAATCCTCTCAGAATAAATGCGTATACACATGTCACCTTTTCAAGTGAATTCAGAGGTTTATCCTTAAACGTCTCCTAGGCTGAAAACAGCATAACCCCAAAACTTACCTGAAGAAAAAATGCACTGAGGGCTGGGGAGACGCCTTAGTTGCAAGTAGAAGGGCCTGAGTCGGACCCCAGAAATGATGCAAAAAGCCTACTGCAGCAGCAAGAGTGATCCCAGAGCTGGGGAAGCAGAGACAGAAGGATCCCTGGGGCTCACTGGCCAGTCAGCCTAGTGGTGAGACCCAGGCCGGGGAGAGATCTTGCTTCAAAAACAAGGCAGATGATAACATTTGAGGAAAGATACCTGAGGTTGACTCTCACCTCCATATACCTTCAGACAGACAGACAGACAGACACACACGCGCACACACACACACAAGATACCTGAGGTTGACTCTCACCTCCGTATACCTTCAGACAGACAGACACGCACACACACACACACACAAGATACCTGAGGTTGACTCTCACCTCCGTATACCTTCAGACAGACAGACAGACAGACACGCGCGCACACACACACACACAAGATACCTGAGGTTGACTCTCACCTCCGTATACCTTCAGACAGACAGACAGACAGACAGACACGCGCACACACACACACAAGATACCTGAGGTTGACTCTCACCTCCGTATACCTTCAGACACACACACACACACACACACACACACACACACACACACACGCACCCCAAAGAAATGGGTTAGCCTAGGAGTGGTGGCATACACCTGTAATCCAACACTTCGGACGTTGAGGTAAAAAGATTGGTGAGAATTTGAGGCCTGAATTACACAGAAAGACCCTGTTTCAAAAAAAAAAATAAACACATAAGCAAGCAAATAAATAAATAAAAGAAAGAAAGAAAGTGAATAGGGGAGAGGGATGAAGGAGGGAGGGAAAAGCAGAGAGGGAGGGGTGTGCTGTAAACCTGGGTATGATCAATACTGTGCCTTCAAGGACTGGTATCCGATCATCTCTGGTCCTTCCCTTGTATTTTTAGTCTGGTTCTTTTGTCTCCATTACTGCTCTCCCTCCCCTCCCCCTCCCCTCCCCTCCCCTCCCCTCCCCCTTCCTCTCCCCTCCCCCTCCTCCTCCTCCTCCTCCTCCTTCTTCTTTTCTCTCTCTCTCTCTCTCTCTCTCTCTCTCTCTCTCTCTCTCTCTCTCTCTCTCTCTCTCTCTCTCTCTCTCTCTCTCTGATTTAATTACCTGCCTCTAAAGGCCAGGGAACCAATTATATTTCAGCCACTGACTTTCAAAGACAACAACACAGGTCCCTCTGTTCTGGGATAACCTGGTAAGTTGTAGAAGCTTGTCTTCTTTTTTTGCTTTTGGAAAACTAAAACTGCCAGGCCTGAGAAAGGGGAAGTGTGGAGTGTCCCTTTATGCCCTGCAGGAGACAGCGCATCAACATCGGACCCAACCCGAGTCTGCTAAAAATGTTCCCAATTAACATTTCCCCGTTATTGATTGTAAAATGGCTGGAAATCGGCCGTCTAAGAAAAACACTTTAAAACGGTGATCTGTTAGCGCAGGTCTCAGAGGCTTCAGCCCATTTAGTCAATAATGAAAAGGATCATTATTTTTGCATTCGCAACTAATGTCTCTTGCTTTCTCCTGTCATTTGGCTCAGCTGGGAACAATCCCTTCTTATTCCCTGATGGGCTAAACAGTATTGAGAGTTGATATTTGTGAAACAGTGATGCCTTTTGTGGGTGACGGGCTTGCCTCTGGTGGGCACACCAGGGTGTGCTAAGGTGGGATTTAGGCTGACGTGAGACTCCTTTCTTTTCCTTTGTAAACGTAAACGTATAAGGGCTGCAGAGATGGCTCAGAGGTTAAGAGGTCCTGAGTTCAATTTCCAGCAACCACATGATAGCTCACAACCATCTGTAACGGGATCTGATACTTTCTTCTAGTGTGTCTGAAGAGAATGACAGTGTACTTACATACATAAAATAAATAAAATGAATCTTTTTAAAAAAAATGTATATGTGTATAGGAGTTTTGTTTGCATGTATGTTTGTGTACCATATTCATGCCTGGTGCCCACAGAGGTCAGACGAGCAGACCAATACTCTGAAACTGGAGTTTGGATGATTGCAAGCTACCATGTGGGTGCTGGGAATCGAACCCCGATCCTCCGGAAGAGCAGCCAGTCCTTGTAACCATTGACCCATCTTTCCAGCCTTGCACCCTATTTAAAATACAATACACATCAGGATCTAAAGAAGAAGATATATATCTTTATCCTTTCACTCTGGTCTACAAAAGAAGCTTGCTGTTGACTGCGGCTGCGTGTTCTGCCAGCACTGTCTAAGCGAGCTAACCCAGATAGAAACTGAAGTTACATCAGTCGTCAGGCAGGGAGTCTGGCGGCCTGCCAGCCCGAGAAAACCAAACGCATTTGCGTCACCGTTCCCTTGGTGATGTTTCTGGGAGCCTTGTCAGCTCTCCCATGAGGCTGCTTCCTTAATATGTCAACAGACGTTCCTAAATCTTTAGTGCTGAATAGCTCTTTTCCATTTCTAGAAGCACTTCGGTGACCAAACCGCTAACGGATGGCACGGCCGCCATCTTTAAAGCGGGTTTCTTTCATGAATTAGGTGTTTGTAGCTGGGCGTGGCGGCCGGGGGAGGCGCTCTGAGAAGGTTAGATTCCTGTTGCTCTGTGATGCGGGGTCTATTTCTGAGGAATCGGGTCAGCAGCTTCAGCCCAGAGCTGCCTTTCTGTTTTCATCTTCCTGAGGAAAAGCCCTTATCCCTCTCCCAGCTCTCCCGAACCTTCCGATTACCCCCTCACAGTGGGAGAAGCGGTTCCTCCAAAGACCCCCAGAACGAGCCCCGATTAAGAGCGGCTTTCCGACCACCAATATGTGAGCCATAAATAAATAAGAAAGCACGTCAGCCTCCGCCCCTGTGAAATCTCTTGTTTTCTGTGTGATGTTTTTTATTGATCTCTGCTGCTTAGTCAGGCATGTTTTCCTTGGAGAAGCAGTAGAGGGAACCATGCCCCCCTAATCCCTACCTCATGGGGCACTAAAAGAGACCTGTACTCAACTGAGTCCTTTGCCCTACACAGATCTCCAGGTCATTAGACAGTTGCTACCTAATTAATCACAGCCTTTATATGTCTTAATGTGGAGAGCAGGTCTTTCCTCTGGGGTGATTGGGGAAGGTGTTTTGAAAGGGTATTATTATTATTATTATCATTATTATTATTTTGTCTTTTTTTTTTTCAGAGCTGAGGACCGAACCCAGGGCCTTGCGCTTGCTAGGCAAGCACTCTACCACTGAGCTAAATCCCCAATTCCTATTATTATTATTTTATTATTATTATTATTATTATTATTATTATTATTATTATTATTATATTTTTATGTGTAGGGGCATTTTGACTGTGCAAGTCTGTGCTCAGTGTGCATGTCTAGGGCCCTCACAGATCAGAAGAGAGTGTTGAGTCACTAGAAGTGTAGTTACAGATGTTAGTGAGCCACTATGTGGGTGCTGGGAGCTAAACCTGGGTCCTATGCAAGAAGAGCCAGTTCTTTTAATGTCTCCAGGCTTGCTCTCTCTTTCTTTTTCTTTCTGTCTCTCCCTTCCTCTCTCTTTCTCGATTTCTTTTTTTGACACAGGGTCATATGTATCCTGGACTGACCTCAAACTTAGCACCTAGGCCAAAACAACCTTAAGTTCCTAACCTCTGGCCTCCGTTTCCTGAACGCTCCAATGCCTGTGCCGCCCACCATACTGAGGATCGAACCCAGAGCTTTGTACACGCTTGGCCAGCGCTCTACCAAACGAGCTACCTCCACAGCTCCCTGAATTTCTTTGAAACATCATGAGTGATGAGGGATTGTAAAAGGAGCTCACTGTCCCTTCAGTGAGCTTGGTTGGCAGTGGAGGCCGGCTGTGAGTCTTCTGTCTCTGGGGCTTTTGTGACCTGCCTCTGGGCAAGAGGCTCCGGAAAGTGCTTTCCTCTCCCTTTCAGCTGCTGAAGTAATCTGAGCTTCTGTTCCTGGGAGCTCCGCAGCTAACACCAGAGAGGGTGTCTTGCCTCTGTGACACTGAGAGATTGAAAAGAGAGGCTAAGAAGTAGGAGCTCAGAGCAGTGTGGGCTTCTTGAGGTTATTTTCAGGCAGGGTCTTGCTACATAGCCCAAGATGGCTCAAGCTTATGGTCCCCCTGCCTCCAACTCCCAAGCATCAGGATGACAAATGTGACCTATCATGCCTGGTAGAAAGGAGTATTTAAGTCAGAGTGAAGCCCAATTTTTACATTTCGCCATAAGCCTGAGAAATTCTAAACCCAGAGAAGTTCAGTGACTTCACAGGCGAGGCTAAGTTGGTGTCAGAGCTAAGCTAGGACACATGTTCCTACAGTGGCCTTTGTCCTTCTGTGGGTGGTAGCCTGCTCTCGGCCAGGGATGACTGTGGCATTGTCCCAGTCCTGTGAAGTGCAGAGCACATGACAGAGACAGGTGCCCTCGGTGGTCCCCAGAAAGCATTATACTCTGTGTTCTGTGTAGCAAGCTGGCACATGCCCCTGGACAGACCACAGAGTCAGCCAGGTAGCTCATCAGGGACCTGAGAGCAAACTGGCACAGGTATCCTATCCCTTCCACAAACGTCTTGCTCACCCAGGGTCAGTCTTCTTCAGCCTTTACCTCTCACCTCCCCAAATCAGTGAGTCTTTGATAAGTGGGATGGGAGACAGCTGCTGAACTGCAGGCCAAGGACTTGAGGTGAGACTCAGGAGTATCGCCTCACTGCTATATAAACTGGGAGAACTGACCCTCCCGGGCCTCAGTTTCCTCTCTGGTAAATCAGAGACAATGTTATTTACTTTAAGGAATGGAAGGAAGATGAAGTAAAACTGAGTGCAGATGTGTGAGGCGAAGCAGCCAGCCCAGCAACTTTAGGCAGCACTGTGACCTCTATAGCTGATTTTAACTGGTACTTGATTCATTCACTCACCCATCCATGCATTCTCCCAACCAACTACCCACCCACCCATCCTTCCATCCATTCACCTATTTATCCTCCCATTTATCCATCCACCCTACCCACTTAGTCATCTACCCATCCACCCCACCCACCCATCCACCCCACCCATCCATCCATCCACCTATCCATCCATTCACTCATACACTCATCCACTCATCCATCCACTTATCCACCTACCCACTCACCCATCCATCTATTTATCCACCTACCCACCTACACATCCATCCATCCACCCATCCACCTATCCATTCATCCACCCATTCATCTGCCCATCCACCCACCCACCTATCCATCCATCCATCCATCCATCCATTCACTCATCCACTCTTCCCTCCATCCATCTATTAATTCATCCACCCATCCACCTATCCATCCATCCATTTATTCACCTACCCACCCACCCACCATCCACCCATGGATTGCTCACTGCGATTGTGCTCTGTATGGAAGCACTAATATTAACCCAACAGGGTCCCTCAGGAAGGGCACAGGGAGACAGTAGGTGGCTGCCATTAGACACTTGTCTAATACTGTGCTTGAGGTAGCTGAGCAACTCCATCTGACACAGGTGAGGGTAAGAGGCTTTTCCAGGGAAGAGGAAGCCTGTGACATGGGTCTGCAAGTTTGAAGGCACCTCAGGTGATCACCAGCATCTTGTCTCCATCCTTTTCCTCCCATCCTTTGACCCCTGTGGCTCTAAGTTCAGCCATTTCATTAAACCACCAACGGACATCTGCTGGCACCAGGCCAGCTCTGGGGTCTGATGCGTATTATGCTCTTTTGTGCAATCAGGGGTTAAATTTCAAATTTACTGACACCGGAGATGAAACAGCTAATTATATGTAGTAATTGCATTTAAAATCCGTGCCTTTGAGTACATGATGAAATCTCAGTTAAAGGCTTCTGGAACCCAGCACACACGTGAGTAAGGGTTGCTGTGTGGTGGATGCGGCTACCACTTGTCCTCTCAGCACCTCCCCTAGATTGCAGCCTGTGCATTTGAAAGAATATTTTTTTGCTTCCCTTTATCTTTGCCTCATAGTTAGCCATTCATCTGATTGAAATAGACCAGACAAAGGAAGGTAAATTAATGTGTCCGTGCAATTATAAGCAAAGAGAGACAGAGAGAAATGCTTTTAAAGACTCAAAGTATTATAAACACTAAGGTCCAGCAAGATGCCTTCTCGGGAGCCTGTCACCACACCTGATCGCCTGAGTTTGAGCCCTCAAATCTCACATGGTGGAAGGAAAGAAAGGATCCTACAAGTTGTCTCCTGACCTCCATACAGGTGTCCTCAGTGTGTGTACACGTGTGTGTATATTTGTGTGCATGCGTGCCTGAGTGCGTGTGTGTGCATGTGTGTGTGCATGAGTGCCTGAGTGCGTGCGTGTGTGTGTGTGTGTGTATGTTGTGTACATGGAGGTCAAAGCATAATATTATGGAGTCAGTACTTTAGTTCCACTATGTGGGTTCCGGGGGATTGAACTCAGGTTCTCAGGGTTGGTAGCAAACACCTCCACCCACTGAGCCATCTCGCTAGGCCCCCCTGAAACTTTAAAAATTCTAAATTAGTAACTGTATTCGTCATTTTCCTCCGTGCTGTGACAAAATACCTGATCAAGGTAATGTAAGGAAGGAGGGAGGGTTTACTTTGTCTCACAGTTTAAGACCAGAAAGTCTCTCCTGGTCTGGAAATCTTCCTGGCAGAGCGTGAGGAGGTCGGTCACGTGACACCCACAGTCCGGAAGCATCTGGTCACGTCGCACCCACAGTCGGGCATCATCTGGTCACGTGGCACCCACAGTCAGGAAGCATCTGGTCACGTGGTGTCCACAGTGCGGCAGCATCCAGTCATGTGACATCCACAGTGAGGAGGCGGCTGGTCACGTGACACCCACAGTGCAGAATCAGAGAGAGAAATGCTGGTGCTCAGCTCACTTTCTTCCTTTTTCTCTTTTTCTTTCTTTCTTCCTTCCTTCCTTCCCTCCTTTGTTTTATTTTTGAGACAAGGTCTCACTCTGTAGCTCAGGCTGTCCTGGAACTTACTGTATAGACTAAGCCGGCCTGGAACCCACAGAGATCCACCTGCTTCTGTCTCCCAGGTGCTGGGATCAAAAGCAAGCACCGCCTCCTGATTCACTTTCTTCTTTTAATTCAGTCCAGGACCTCATCCTGGAGTGGTACCACCCACTGCCATTCTTCCTGGTTCAGCTAAACCCTCTCACAGACATATCCAATGATGTTTCCATGGTGATTCTAAATCCAGCCAAGTTGACTGTGAAGTGTAACCATCCATCAGAGGAAAATAAGGCACAGGAGTTGTGTGCATGTTCTAAAGTTTGCTGCACAATATTTTTAGACTAATCACTGAAACTTCTATAACTGTATCTTGAATGTGCACAAGTTTTTGCAGTGCTCAGAGCCATTCTTTCTCTGACTTTTATATTTTATTTTGTGTGTATGGGAGGGTTTTATTTTGCTTTGGTTTTCGCTTACTTGTTTGTTTTGAGACAGTCTCACTATATCCCTGGCTGGACTCGAACTCACAGAGACCCGTCTTCCTTTGAATACCCACTGCAGGAATTAAAGGTGTGTGCCATCACACCCAGTGTCTGGATGTTTTGTCTGCACAAGTGTCTGTGCACTGCATATGTGCAGTGCCTGAGGGGTCCAGAAGAGGGCATCAGATCTCTTGGAACAGGAGGTTGTGAGCCACTGTGTTGGTACTAGGAATTGAACTCAGGTCCTCTGAAGAGCAGCCAGTGCTCTTAACCATTGATCCATCTCTCCAGCCCCTGACTCATCCTTTCAAGTATCAGTTATGAAATAGACTCAGTTGTCAGGATCTGCTCTCATAGTTCACCAAACATCACTCATATCTGGGGGGCAGGAAGGCACACAGCCTCACCGCAACCTCTCAGCTGTGTGGGATGCTTGGAGCTACTCCATGGCTGGTCCAGCTTCCTGGAGCTCTTCCAGTTGGATAGAAAATGAAGGAAGTTATGTCAGTGACTCATTTTAAATGTTGCCCCACAGAAGAAGCATTTCCTCATGACAATTAATGAAAGACTGACAGAAAGAAGACTCCTGGGGTAGTTAGTTAGCAGGAGGTCTAGAGTGGGAACACTGAGATTTCTGTCATTCAGTTAATCCTGGCTGTGGAAAAATCTTATTTATTTTTAATGTCTTTATTTGTGTATGAGTATGTATGCATGTGCATGTATGTGTGTGTAAGTATGTATCCTGGTGTCCATGTATGTCTATGTGTGTGTATGTATGTGTGTATGTGTGTACATATGTGTGTATGTGTTTATGTGTGTGTATGTATGTGTTTGTATGTATATATGTGTGGGGGGAGGTGTTGATGTGTATGTGTGTGTATGTGTATGTACGTATGGGTGTATGCATGTGTGTATGTGATTGTGTATGTGTTTGTATGTATATATGTGTTGGGGGAGTTGTTGATGTGTATGTATGTGTATGTGTATGTACATATGGGTGTATGCATGTGTGTATGTGATTGTGTATGTGTGTGTATGTGTGTATGTATATGTGTATGCATGTGTGTATGTGTTTGTGTGTATGCATGCATGTATGTGTATATGTGTTTGAGTGTGTAGTTGCATATGCATGTGTATGTTTGGGCATAAATCAACTTCAAGTGTTGTTCCTCAGTAGCTGCCCATCTTGGTTTTTGAGGCAGGATCTTTCGGTGGGACCCCAGGGATCTTCTTGTGTCCACAACCCCAAGGATTACAAGTGCATGCCACCACATCCAGACATGAGTTCTGCGGACCTCATATTTGCATGGCAGGTACTCAGCCAACCAAACCATCTCGGCATTTTGACAAGAGGCGAGGGTGCCTCAGAGAAACTGCAAGCTGGTTCTTGTCAGAACACATTGTGCCTCAGTGCAGTGACAACTGTTGGCCCTCCTCAAGAACCAAATGACACAGAAAATGTGTCATCTGCCTGTGACTTCCCAGTAGAGTCCCCATCACTGAGAAGGGCCCCTCTCCAGAAATACTTGCTTGGCATTCCAGTTTGGCAACACAGAGCTCAGTTTGTATCTCAGATGAAGTGACCTTTCCACTCTGTCTGTAAATAAACCAGGCACCACAAATGCAAAGGTATATGGTTGGGTCCCAAGTCCACTGCTTTTCTAGTCTTGTTTTATTTTCAGAATATGGTGAGATGTTTTCACAGACTTTCCTAAGAACTCTAAATCTTGTTCAATCAGGAAACACTTAAAGCTCACACTACAACTCGTGACTTTGGACACTGAAAACAATCGGGGGAAAATAGACTGGGTGCTCACTGGATCAACACAGACTTGATTGGCCCCTCATCCTCCTTTGCTCGGTGTATTTGGAGCATGTGTGTGCATGTGTGTACATGTGTGTGTAGGTGGGAGGCAGACACCAATATCAGGTGTCTTTCTCAATTTCTTCTCACCTTTTTTGTTTGAGACAGAGTCTCACTACTTAGCTCTAGCTGTCCTGGAACTCACTATGTAGCACAATCTCTTCTCAAACTCACAGAGATCCACCTGCCTCTGCCTCCGGTGTGCTGATATTAAAGGCATGAGCCGTTACATCCAGCTCTCCCCTCCCTCCCCCCCCCCCCCCCCAGCACTGGATCTAGCTGGTTTGGCTAGGTTATTCATTTGTTTTGTTATCCAAGCACTGAATAAAAAAAATAACTATGAAGCCACATGAGGTCCAACCAGAGGAAACGCATGGAACCTCTCTCCCAGTTGTAGATACTCTTAGAATCCAAAATGCTTCTATCCACACACGTCTTAAGCTGCTTCTGGAATGTTCTCTTCAACTGGAGGTGTGGAACCAGTGTATTGATGATCTATGGAGCAGTTAGGCATGCTGCCGGCCCTCGGATGCTTAGGATCTAGGCCAGGGACCAATCAGGAGAAGTCTGAGGAAAGGCGACTAATGATCAATGTGATTGGCTTGAGACCTTCCTAGGAGACTCTAATGGCAGGAAGTATCCCAGGGGCTTGTCTTGGGGCTGTATTGCTCTTAGTCCCCTCCTGTGTTATTTTTCTCTGCTTCCTGGAAGCCATGATCTGAGCTTCTCTGTTTCACCACACTCCTCTCCACCCCGTGTACTAATACCTCTGAGACCGCGAAGCTAAATAGATCCTTCCCCCCTTCAGTTGTTCATGTTAAGTACGTCGGCCAAAATATTAAATAAATGTATGCAAAGACATCACAAGATGTAGAAAGGGAGCATGTGTGAACACAGTGTAGAAAGAGACTCAAATATGAACTCAAAACCCGGATAGGATGTGAGTGGCGTGGGAAGTGGGGCGCAGAGGGGACCGGCGAAAGAGTCTGAGACAGTGAGCCACTTCCACGTGAGACCTTCAGATTGGGTCCCTCCTGGGTGCTGAAACTGTGACCCTTTGGAAGCGAAGGTGGAGAAAGCTTACGTGATGGGAGGGAACCAGGCAGGAACTGGCTGGACTGTTTGTTATGTGGGGCAGAGTTGGGAGGTGAGGGGGTGCTGGCCAGCTGGCCGATGCTCAGGTCTGGGGCCAAGCTGATTCATTTCCCTGCATGCTATGCTGCTTCCCACCGTTCTCACACCCAAACCCGTTTCCACAGAGTCCTGCAGAGCCTCCGTTCCCCTAGTGCAAGCATTCCTAACTGGTGTACATACCCTATTCCGTTTCATCCCTGCAATCATCCTGCAAGAGGAGCCTCGTTATTAGCCTTTCACGGGCCGCTTAGGTTTCAGGGAAGGAATGAGGCTTGGTGAGAAAGTTGCCGCAAATCAAGTCATGAATCCATGTACCTTGGTTCAAGTTCGGATCTGATTTCAAAGCCCGGGGTCTCCAGCAGTCTCTCCAGCGGTACCCCGAGTGCACTTTCCCAGGGTGCCAGTAACAAAGGTGCCACAAACCGTGCAGCTTTGAATGACAGAACCCGATTGTCTTATGGTTCAGCAGGAAGGAAGCTGAGATCAAAGGGTCACCGGGGCCACCTGCTTCAGAAACACACGGATCAGACTCTTCCAGTGACACTAGCCACCTGCAGCTTGGTGCTGTAGCATTTCAGCCCTCCGTACCGTGGTGCCCCTGCCTGGGTCTCTTCTCTTATAAGGACACAGCCACAGTAGGTTGGAACCCTCAAAAGAAAAGCCTCCTTCCACACAAAGTCAAGTTCACCAGAGTTGGAATAGTTCAGGATCTTTTCCAAAGGGGAAGCAACTCAAGCCATAGCCACAGCAGTGTCTCTACAGAGAACAAAACCCAAGGGAGAGAGAGCAGAGACAGGGTGTAAGCAACACTCAGGGTGAGACAGGAAGGTAAGCAACACTCAACTGTCCGGTTTCTCTCTCCCCTGCTTTCTTCTTTTGTGATGGGCAAGATATTCACAGAACAGAATGCTAATTTAAGGAGGGCTATCGATCTAGATATTGACATTTTGTTTTTGTTTGTTTTGAGACAAGGTCCCAAGTAACCCAGGTAAGCCTCAAACTCACTATGTAGCTTAGACTGACCCTGAGCTTCCGTTCTCCCCAGCCCCACCCCACTTCTTGAGGGCTGAGTTACAGGGCTGTACCAGCAACATGCCTGGTTTATACAGGGCTGGGGATTGAACCCTGGGCTTCATGCATGTTAGACAAGCATTCCCCAGACCCAGATAGTTAAATCTTTGATGAGAAGCCCCTCACATCAGTGGAAGCAAGGGATGGTGGGAAAAGAGAAGGCAGCAATCTACCCAGATCAATGCCAATGGTGGTTTGTTCATCTGTCAACAAGCAAGCACAACACAGCATGCTCGCCCCGGGAACTGTCAGCTGCTGCACACCATTATAAATGTTTGCATTCAAGAGCCTGCTGTTTCCTCCTGACTTCTGGTCTGTGTCTTTGGGTGGGTTTGGGTGAAAAGGTAAGTTTGCTTACCGGATGGACATACAAGGGCCAAGAGCTGAGACATCCGGCCTGCGCCCTCATCTGGGACATCTGCAGTAAATCTTTTAAAACTAACATCCTGGGGGCAGAAGTAGATGTCACCAAGCAATGGGAGAGGAAGGGGGTGTCAGTCTGTGGCTAAGCAGGTCAAGCACAGTATTGTTACTGGGAAACGAAGGTACCCTTTGGGGTTCTTAGTCTCATTAATATAAGAACTTAAAGATGGACGCAGAAGGAAGATCCAGACCAATCTTATTAAAGTTTTGGGGGAAAACAACAGGGCAGAAAACCTCCAATCCCAGCAGTGGCCAGGGGAGGGGAAAGATGGAGTTTTTAAGTTAGGCATGGAAGTTAGAGAAACAGTGGGAAAGGAAAACCATTTTAGGGGTGCTGAGGCACAGGTGTGTGTTCAAAGGAACCCGATTCCAGGCTCTCGTGTCCTATGGAAAAGATCATACCAGAGACACAGGGCAGAAACTGAAGTAGAGACGGCCTAATAAGAAATGCAAATCACCCCCAAGAACGGGGAATGGGTGTGAGCTGAGGAAAGAACCTGGAAAGTATTGGCCATGTGGCACCTCCACCCTTTATAGGACATTTGCATGACCCCCACCTCTTTTCAGTTAGTGTATCCTTGGCTTTTCTCAAGCTTGATGAAGAAATGGCTCAGTGTGTGAAAGCACTTGCCCATAAGTATGAGGAACTGAGCGCCAGTCTCACATGACCCTATACTGCAGCATGCCTGTCTGTAATCCCAGCACACCCCCCCCAGGGAGATAAAAGGGGAAAACAGGAGAATCCCTATAAGCTCATGGGCCAGCTACCCTGGCCTATGCCTCAGCAAACAAGAGACTGTCTCAAAGAAAGCACCGATGAGGACTGTAGTGGAGACTGACCTACGACTCCATGCTTACACCATGATGCACACATACATACATACATACATACACACACATACACATATATGTATGACATTCTAGATTATGCGCTGATTTTTAAGAATATATTACTTAAAGGGAAGCCTCTTTCTTTGTGTGTATGTGTGTGTGTACATGCATGTATGTATGTGTGTATGCATGTGTGTGCATGTGTGTATATGCGTGTGTATATGCATATGTGCATGTGTGTGTGCATGCACACACAATGTGTGTGTTGTGTATGTGTGTATGCATGTATGTATGTATATGCATGTGTGTGTATATGTGTGTATATGCATATGTGCATGTGTGTACGCATGCACACACACAACGTGTGTGTTGTGTATGTGTGTATGCATGTGTGTGCATGTGTGTGCATGTGTGTATGTATTATGTGCATGTGTGTGTACATACACACAATGTGTGTGTATATGTGTATGCATGTGAGTGCATGTGTGTACATATGTGTGCGTGTGTATGCATGTGTGTGCATGTGTGTCTATGCATGTGTTTATGTGTGTGTAAGCATGTGTGTGTGTACATGTGTGTATGTGTGTATGCATATGTGTGTGCATGTGTCTGTAGGTGTCCATGCCCCTGAGTGCATCTATTGATGTCACTCAATCTGGTTGTAGTGTAATTATTCTGTGGAGCACAAACACTTAGATCCTTTCCTGCCCAACTGTGTCTTTAGATCTTCAGAAGGGGTTCGTAGAAAGGGAAGAGCGTTCATGACTACTTCAGGTAAGCACATGGTTCCATGGCAGCCCAATGTAGTGAACTCCTGTGTCAGGCTCATTTCTGACACTCTTAGTCCCAGGACATCCAGTCTTCTGCCACAGAGAGAAAGATGAAACGAAGATCACCTTGGCAATGCTGCTTTCTAGGGCTGCAATTCCTAGCACTGTGTGTGGGAGGCCAGTGGGTCTCCCCACCCCCATCCCCTCTCTAACATGTATAGAGAAACAGTTCTTTGTGAATCCGTTTGCTCAGCTAATCTGGGCCAGGCCTGGACTCTCCTTTATTTCTTTTCTCAGCCCCAGGGATACTGTAGCTACATTGCTATCCAGCACAAGGGGAGGGAGGGATGGTTTTTATTTTATTTTATTTTATTAATTTAAAATTTTATGTGTATGTGTTTTGCCTGCATGTGTGTGTATTAGTGTGTGCATGTGTGTGTGTTTGCATGACTATGTGTGCTCTGAATGTAAAAGAACAGTCTTCAGTGGATACACAAATATGTGTGCCCCACAACCTGCCTTAAGCATTCTGACGGGTTCTGAGCCAGAGGGTGGAAGTCGGCCTTGAAGCCTAAGTGGACCCTGAAAACGAAGCAATAAGTGGCTGCTCAGAGGCCCCCATCCCTCCAGCATTTCACAGGAGCTTCCACTGAGGGGGTTTTCCACAGCCCAACCACCACCTACTTATCACCTGCGAAAACTTCAGCAGCCACTTCAAAATGAACTCAATGAAACACGGTCACCTCCGCAGCTGGTCCCCTCTCCCTGTTCTCTCTTCCTGGCAATTCGCTGGCTTGGAGCATGCGCACCCCTGGGATAATGGACACCTGAAGCTCCTCCTGCTCAGCATTGCCCAAGTGTTGCTTGGGCTGATCCCGGACAGAAATGTGGCTGGTTTGTCGCAGTTTCAAGAGCCAATGAAACTCTTGGGTATCTGAAGTCAGGTCTCCTGAACAGAATGAAAACCCGGAAGGAGGTGCTTTGGGTTTCCTCATCAGACTGACCGGAGTCCCTGGAAACAGGGAGAACAGGAACGGAGCACGGGAGACAGTGAGGTCCTCAGTTGGTCCAGTTTCTGACTCTGCCTCATTCTGACCTGATGCTTACCTCACTTGAGGCGAGATTGAAAGACAAGGAAAGTGAAAGGGCTTGGGAAAGGAAAGGAGCCCTCTACCCCAGAGTCTAGTGGGCGTCTCTCCTCTGCTGAGAAGCATGAATTCCCAAAAGGTTAACAAGAGCTTAAGGCTCCTCTTCCTTCCGGCCCTCAGTACACTTTTTTAGGAATCTCACCAGAGCCGGATGGTGGCGCATGCCTTTAATCCCAGCACTTGGGAGGCAGAGGCAGGCGGATTTCTGAGTTCGAGGTCAGCCTGGTCTACAGAGTGAGTTCCAGGACAGCCAGGGCTACACAGAGAAACCCTGTCTCGAAAAAACAAAACAAAACAAAAAAACAAAAAACAAACAAACAAAAAAACAACAACAACAACAAAAACAAAACAAAAAAAAAAAAAGAAAAGAAAAGAAAAAGAAAAAAAAAAAGGAATCTCACCAGAAGTCCTGTACTTGGGGAAAGGAGAGGCCTTAACCTCTTGTGCAACCCTGGTGGTTCCTGGTTTTACTTATCAGATTATATCCCATCCAAGCCACCTCCAGAGCCACCCTAAATATCTCGCTTACCGGAAAAAGAGGAAAAATATTTTGTGTCAACCCGTTGTATAATTTGAAAGTCATCAAAATAGTGTATATGCCTACTGCTAGGACAGACAGACTCTTAAGGATGACTCTCTTGGAAGCACGAATCTGTGTTTGTGGGCTGCCTATCTATTCTCCCCCCCCCCCCAAACCTTTCTATTTTTAAATAAATGCCAACTCTGCTTCCTACCGGTTCATCCTGGACTTCTTTCTGCATTGAAGCCAAGGATCGGTGTTCCTTGAGTCAAAGCTCCTGACAGGCTGAGGGAACTTCTCCGGCTGATGCAGGTGACAGCTGGCCCTACTGGGAGACTCCTGCACCACACTTATCTTTCTGGGATGTAGTGGGGGGGGGGGGCATGTTAGGGTAGGAGAGGCCTGCATACTCACTAGCTCCCTGTTCCTCAGCTGTTCCCTATGGAGCTGAGCTGGACTAAGAAAAGGCTTAGACTCACCCCCCTCCTGCATCTGTGGCATGACACAGAGCCTCCATTCTTTTTCTTTCTGTTTTTTATGTCTGCTTGTCTTTTTTGAAGAAAAAATAGAAAGACAATCTTCCATGTTTACTATGCCCCTCCCCCAAGTTATCTTTTAAAGCTTTGTTTTTGTTTATGTATATATGTCTATAGTTATATATACCCCTTGTGGGTGCCCAGAAGAGGGCATCAAATCCCCTGGAGCTGGAGTTACAGCAGTTGTGAGCTGCCCAACATGGATGCTGGGACCTGCACGTGGGTCCTCTAAAAGATTAACAGGTGCTTGTAACTAACTGTGTGTGTAACAACTGCTGTGTCGTCTCTCCAGTCCGAAGCTCTCTGAAGTCTCAGTCCTACAGCTTCAGCCCTTGACTTCATATATGACCACATTTATTTAACTTTCAACGTAGGAAATCCTGGAGGGCTTGGGGAAATGACTAAGCAAGCAAGAACATCTGACGACCAAGCAGGAAAACGAGTTCAAATCTCTAGCACGTATATTAAGGAGCTGGGCATGGCCACATTCCCGGTAACCCCAGTGGTATGCAGGATGGAGACAGGAGGATTGCTTGGACTTGCCTACTGCCAGCCTAGCTCTGGGTTCACTGAGAGGCCATCTGTAGGGGGACAAGGCAGAGTGTGACAGAGCAAGACACCTGCCTTCCTTCTCTGACCTCTATGTGTACACAGGTGTGTAAAGCAACTCAAACTCATGTTTAATAACACACATGTACACATGCATGCATACACACACACACACACACACACACACACACACACACACACACACCAGGTCTGTCCTGACTCTATGGAGTTCCTGAGTCTATGAAATGTTGGTGATGAGAAATAAACCCAGGCTTTGAAGTCAGACACACACCAACTCCTAGTACATGTTTACTGGTTGTGTGACTTCTGACAAGCCAAGCTGCCTCACCTTTCTAAACATAGGTTCCTCATGTGAAAACCCAGGTACCGGCCTGGGAGATAGATTAGCTGATAAAGTGCTTTCCCTGCAACCATGAGGACTTGAGTTCAATGCCCAGAATCCACATTAAAGAGAAACAAAACAAAACAAAACAAAACATAAACACAAACACAAAAAACTAGAAGTAAGGGCTTACACTTGTAATCCCAGTACTTGGGACTTGAACTTGGTTTCAAAATGCTTGCCCCAGGGAGTGGCACTATTAGAAGGTGTGGCCTTGTTGGAGGAAACACGTCACTGTTGGGGTTGGGGTAGGTGGCCCTCCTCTTAGCTGCCTGGAAGCCAGTCTTCTCCTGTCTGCTTTTGGATGAAGATGTAGAACTCTCAACACCTCCTGCACCACGCCTGCCTGGGCTCTGCCGTGCTTCCTACCTTGATGATAACGGACTGAATCTCTGAAACTGTACACCAGCCCCAATTAAATGTTGCTCTTTATAAGAGTTGTCTTGGTCATGGTGTCTGTTCACAGCAGTAAACCCTAAGACAAGGACTCAGGTAGATAGATTGATGGGCCTCGCTGGCCAGTCTAGTCTGCAAAAAAAAAAAAAAAAAAAAAAAAGATGGGCAGTATCTTTAAGAAAGAGGACTTCTGGCCTTTCACACACATGTGTACACAAGCAAGCAAATACATGTGCACCCATACACATATGTGCACACATACACTCATACAATGGGTTTCAAAGCCAACTGCCAAGCAGTTGCCCCGAGTATGAAATAAGAAACTATTTATATAACATATGGGAGAGAGAGCCTGGTGCGGGGGAGGTGCCAAGGTAAATATCCGGTCCAGCTGCTCTTTATCCACTTGAGTTTCTGATGGGTCAAAAGCACAGCCCATAATAAATACAATGTTGCTTCTGTCTTCGCTTCCTTTCACTCCTGGGGTCCTGCTTCAGACAGAAGGAACCAACAGCAACCATCAGAGAACCCTATTGAAAGTGTCACTCATCCATTGAAATGTCCTCTCCATTCAAGAATGCGATGATTAATTATTCATTGCTTTTGGAGCTGAAAGCGAGGACAGGGCTCTCTGCCTAAAAGCCAGAGCTGAACAAGAGTAGATTTCCAACTGCCAGATTTTGGTCACGGCCTGGCTCCTGTGGGTTGGACCCCAAGTCTCAGATGTTCAGGGCAAGCAAGCTTCGGATGGAGCGACTGCTCTGTGCCCATTCCATGCCTATGATGGATCTCCGGGAGTTGTTTCCCTGCATGGGTGGCCCGAGTCCTTTGGCCTCCAGCCCTATGGCTCATTCCACCACTCTGGGCAAGCAGTAACCACCCACCCCAGTGCAAATCTTTCTTTCATGGCTCATAGCATGAGCAACTCATTAATTCTCTAGGGCCGAGGTTGGGGATTACATCAGAGTCTTACATCCCACTGTATGTGTTCTAAATGCCAGGGTAGCCATGCTTACAGGGCTGCATCCACGACAGGGGTGCAGACCTATTAATACATAGTTCGGGAATATGCTTCTCTTCCATCGAGTGCACTTCTCCTGGACAGCAGGTTTCAAAATGGAAGATCAGTGCCCAGCCAGGATGCAGGCAGGGGAGTGGGTGGAGGATTCTTCTGGCCTCTTCAGGGTAGGTGAGATCTTGCTGATGTGTCCCCAGGAGGAACAGGAGGCAGAGCTAAGCCATGCAGTGTGGAGTTTCACACATGTCTCCAAAAATGAGCTTCCTGCCGTGTAGACACGGGACTACTGCAGGAGGAGGAAGAATGTTGGGCAAGGGAGGCACAGTGACACATTTCCTGAGGCCCTGGGCTGTGAGCCTACACGGCGGGGGCAGAGTGCCATCTTGTGGCCACCAGTTGACATTAGAGGTACCATCCGGACCTTTTTCTCATTAATGGCGCACTCATAGAGGGGGACTCATTTAGGCGTTTAAGATCTGTTTCAAAACACCAAGGCCAGATGTGCCCGCTCCCACTCTTCATTCTACCTCTGGATACTCACTGCCTCACATCCTCTTTGAACCAGACAATGACTTTAATGGCTTCAAGGCTAGATTTGTTTAGTTTTTAGAGACAGGATCTCAGACTTGGTGTGTATCCACAAATGACTTTGAGTTTCCGCTTCTCCTGTCCCCCCACCCCCCAAGTGCTTGGATTATAGAGGTACACCATCACACCATGGTGCTGGGGATCAAACCCAGGATTTCATGGGTGATAGGTAAGCGGTCCAGCAACTTGGCTGCACCCCAGCCCCAGGACCCACACTCAACATGAACTTGGAACTCTGAGAACTCTGCTTTGTTTTAGGCCCTCAGACCTTGTTCACCTTGTCATGAATGCCCCCAACACTTGAGCACAGGAGTCCCTGTCTCACACCTGCCTGAAACATACATACATTCTTCTCTAGTCTTCTGAACCCCACACTTTCCAAGCTCCATCTGTGGACATGTTTACACCCTTAGAAGGCCAGACTCTGGTCTGCCAGAACGATAGACCAGATCACAGGGCATCTCAAATGCCTCTGACACACTCTGAGGAGGCTGTCGGTATCTAAGCACTGAAATGTGTTTGACATTGAAACCCCCCCCCATTGAAGATATTGCACTTGATAAAATGCTAAGGAACACTGGTTCATCTGACTCACCCAACATGTGACCATGCAGCTGTCTTTTCAAAACGGGAAGATGGCTCTGGCTTTGGTAGTAACCACACAACGAATGGTTTAATTAACACTTTCTTTGTTCTGGAGCTAGAAGTCTGAGGTCGTCTTAGAGTTAGTGTCTTTGGAGGCTTCCCAAGGGCACAGTACCACTGTCATCTCCCTGTGTTCTCAGGGGTCTTTCCTCTACGACTGACTGTACCCTAATCTACTTCTTGTAAGGACATCAATCATGTTGAAATAGGACATATCCTCCTGACTTCTTTTTACCTGAGCCACTTCTTTGAAGGCCGTGTCCCCAGTTGCATCCACCTTCTGAGGAAACATTCCCCTTCTGGAGGTTAAGACTTGAGCATTTTGTTGCCCCTGCCCCTGGTTGCCCAGTAAACTTGATGGCAGGATGCTATAGCTGAAGACATCACACATATAGGCTCCTGGAAATAGAGAAATCAAGTAGTAGGGACCAGGAAGTTTCAACCCTGCTGGCTAGCTCTCAGTACTGAAAGGCAGTCAGGGATAAAATGTCATCAATGGTCTTTCCAAGCTGAGAGTCTATGAATGACAGTAATTGCTATGCTTTCCGGTTGGACTTAAGGCCCACTCCACAGGAAGAGACAGATGTCTGGTACCACAAATCTGTCCAAGGTGCTGTGGTTGGGGAGCCCCACAGGCCCCAGAGCGAATACACTGCTTATTACTATACAAAATAATCAAATTGCTCTTTAAGATTTATATTTTATGTATGTACACTGTTGCTATCTTCAGACACACCAGAAGAGGGCATCGGATCCCATTACAGATGGTTGTGAGCCACCATGTAGTTGCTGGGAATAGAACTCAGGACCTCTGGAAGAGCAGCCAGTACTCTTAACCACTGAGCCATCTCCCCAGCCCTCACATTGCCCTTTAAATTTGTAACTGTAAACCATAGATTGGGGCAGCTCCCAGCCCTCATCAGAGAAACGCCTTTGTACAGTATATGGTGGCTAACACAGAAACTCACAACCAATCAGAGGGCAGAGAGTAAATGTTGGAGGACTCAGCAAATGGAGCATCTATATTATTCTTCCTCCCTGAGGCTTGGCAACCATCGTGGAAGAGGGATGAACCCAGATGTCAGGAAGGAGCCAAGAGAAAGTGTCTTCTGGACAGGACTGGACTGCGGCACCCACAAACGCGCAGCCATTGTGGTTACCGAGCAAGATCAAGTAAGTTGTCTACTAGCATAGTAGTTGTCTTCTAGCATAGAAGGGGTGGGGCTTGGAAGGGGTGGGGCTTGGAAGGGGTGGGGCCTGGAAGGGGTGAGGTGTGGGAGGGGTGTGGCTGAAGGGGTGTGGCTGAAGGGGTGGGGCTTAGGAACTACTGACAGTTGATATTTTCTAGGGGAGGAATTATCAGTTTTTTTGTTGAGTGTTCAGCCCCTGGTTGGTTAATCATGCTTCAGTGTGGCAGCACGAATTTGTCTGTTAAAAAAAAAAAAGAGGCAAAGAAATAAAATCAAGGGCTTGAAGATGGAAGAGGGCGGAGATGTGGGTGGATCTGAGAGGAACTGGGGCGGAATGATGGGGTGAATATAATCAAAATGTATCATAAGCATGTATGAGATTCTCAAGAGATTAATTAGAATACGTTTAAAAATACTTCGGATGAATTAGAGGACCACAGCAATCTGCTATTTTAGGTGGGTTTTTTGGGAGGGGAGGGGTGGTGCGGTGAACATAGAGTCCTGTGGCTCAGATAGCTGCCAACCTAGGATGCAGCCTGCATCATGGTGCAGCCTCAGACGACCAAAAGTTCTGATCCTCCTGCCTCTACCTCCCAAGTGCTAGGATTACAGGCATGTGCCACGTCTGGTTGATATAGTTCTGGGGTTTGAACCTTTGGCTTCACCCATGCCAGGCAATCAGTCTACCAACCAGACCCTCCGTGAAATTTCATGCTTTGATGGAATAGTACACATTGCATAGGAAAGGACAGATTGCAACCAGTGAGCAGTGTTGGCACCACCTGGGTTTATAAATAAAACTTTATCAGCACACAGCCTCATTTATTCCTTCATATATCGTCTATGCTGACTTTTATGTTCAGTGACACAGTTGGGAGGCTGTAGTAACAATAGTCACATGGTTTGGAAAGCCTGGTGTATATATACGTATTAGTTCTTTATGGACAAAAGCGGTCGACTCCTGCTCTGCAACACACACACTTCGGGGTCGGCTAATTTTGATCCACTAGGGACTCTGCATAGTTTATTGGCTCTGTGCCGATAGATAGCATTGTACAGGAACCTCTGCCCATCGAAAAGAAGCTAATCTGAGGCTGGGGTGCGCTTGCCTAGCATGCTCACACCTCTGGGCTTCATCCCAGCACTGAAAAGGGAAGTGTTGCCTATGCCCTGGACTACTCAGCCACCTGGCTCTACCTTCCCTAGGGGGTTGGAGGTCATCGACTTCTCCGGGAGCAGATAAGAAACCCCTTCACAGCAAGCTCATCTGAACACTGCTGCAAGCTCCTTTAATGCTCTCCCCCTGCGCCCCATTGGTCCCAAGAAAGCATCTCTTCTAAACGGCAGTTCCCGATTGGCTGGTAGTGTCTGTGCCAGCAATCCTTGGTCTCTCAGGCAGTCCTCAATCAGGTCCTCCGCAGGAGATGCTCTTGCGGCTGCTGACATTTACATAGAGGTGGCCCAGCTGTTCTTGCTACAGGGAAGGGAGGGAGAAAGGAAGAGGATGGGAGGGAGGTAAGAAGAGAAGGAGATGGGGAGGGAAGGAGGGAGAGGGGAAGGGGAGATAGACAGGAGCCATGTTTCCCTCTGATGAAGCTCTCTGACTTCTGTTCCGCACGGACTATGCTACCTCGCTGTTTTTTTCACCGGTGATGAAAGTTCATTTCGAATGTTAAGCAACCATCGTCTTTTTACCCTTTAACGTATCAATGTCGATTTTCCTGGACAAGATTGTAGCATTTGGATTAGGGGGACGATATTTTCGTTCTGAGAAAATACATCCCGAAGCACTTAGAGTCGTGATGCCTACCATCGACTTCGGAATGGCTCAAGCTCTGTGAACCTGTCTGTCTGTCTGTCTGTCTGTCTGTCTGTCTGTCTGCGTGTGAGCCACGGGGAGGAGGAAGGCCACGGGGCATCTTTGGATGACAGATTGTTCACTTAGTATTACTGTAGCTTTGACAATTTTCAGAATAAAAGGGGGGTTATGTTTATGATATACTCTGAGATAAGCAGCCAGGTGCCTCCATGTTTTTTGGTTTGGTTTGGTTTTTTTCCGGTTGCCTGACTTTTATAGTATGTGCTGCAAATGAAATGTTAATGTCTCCGTTGCTAAGCACCCACCCCACCCCATCTCCCTTTTTTTTTTTTTTTTTTTTTTTTTTTTTTTTTTTTTTTTTTTTTTTTTTTTTTAACAGTTCTGGGCCTCTTGCATGCTAGGGAGAGACTACACTGACCTACATTCCAAGGCTCCCTTTAGATTTTTTTTTTTTTTTTTTTAATTTGAGACAGGGTCTCATGTATCCCAGGTTAGCCTCTGACTCACTAGGCACCTAAGGCTGGCTATGAACTTGTGATCCTCTTCCCTCCACCTCCCAAGGTACAGGGGGAGTCCTCTGGTTTATTGTGATGTTGGGGATTGAACCCAGGGCTTCATGCATGCAAGGTAAATATCTACCAACTGAGTCACGCTTCTCACCTATTCTAGAGTTCTTGATGATGTCGACTGACCAAGATATGGAAGTGGAGCATCTTCAAGCTGGACACACCACTGTCCTACAGGATGCTCTTCTGCCTGTTGCTTGTCTGTCTGTGTGTGTGTGTGTGTGTGTGTGTGTGTGTGTCCCCAACGGCCAGAGAAAGATGCAAGATCCCCTGGTGCTGGAATTGTAAGGCATTATGAGCCACTTGACATGGGTGCTAGGAATTGAACTCAGGTCCTCTGAAAGAGCGCTTAACCACACAGCTGTCTCTCCAGCCTCTCAAGAATGTCTCTTAAGAGAAGTAAGCCTTGGAGGTGCTGGTGGGGTAGCTCAGCAGCTAAGGGTTCCTACTGGTTTTATAGAGGACCTGAGTTTGCTTCCTAGAACCCACACGAGGCAGCCTGTTCTGAGGCCTCTGTGAGCACCTAAAACTTATTGTACAACCCCCCACACGGACACACAGGCACACAAACAAAATGAGTCTTTTTTTTAAAGGAGATTATTATTATTATTATTATTATTATTATTATTATTATTTAGATAAACCTGAGATCAGCTTGTCAGTCACAGCCATTTGTGCTCATATGAGCTGGAGTTTAGATCCTGGGGTTGCCACACGGCTTTGCTTGCCCTCTCTCTAGCTGGGCATCTTGGGCTTCCATAGTCAGGGCCCCCATGAGTTTCAGTGTGATTGCTGCATGAACAGTGGCTGAGGGGTCTGTTCCTGTTGCACCCTGAGCTCAGCAGTGTGACAGGCAACTCGGGAGGGAAGTGAGCTACATTCTCAAGCATGGTGTTGTTTAACAAAGGTTAAAGATTGAAACTCCTTTCCTGAGGCAAGCAGGGAAAAAACTGAGGCTTTGCAGGAAGCTGCCTGTTATATCTAAAACACACGCTAAAAATAACTGAAGGGGCCCAGCTACTGTAGGCCTCCTGGGTTGCCCCATAGGAGTTGCTGAGTGGAGACTTTGTCAGCCCAAGAGACTACTGTCAATAGCTCAGACCTCAGGGGTTATGTAGAGCCTTCCATTGCTCAAAAGGAGGCAGGTCTGGAACAGGCCATTATGTCCCCAAAGGATCCCACAGAGGAGGGGACATGCCATAGAGGCTGAGCATCCTGAGATGTAATATTCACTCAGTGGTCAGACCATCCTTAAGTTGGAGTCAGCAAAAGTGAAAGTCTTCATCACGACTGCCACTGGCTCTATATAAAACATCCTGCTGGACATGGTAGGTATCTGTAATCCCAACACTTGGGAGGTGAAGGCAGGAGGATCTGGAATCAAGGTCATTCTCAGCTACATATCTTGTCTAAGGCCAGCCTGGGCTACATGAG